>NC_044279.2:15288330-15593330 GCF_004027225.2 Strigops habroptila
TCCAAGCTGCTTTCCTGACAGCTGGAACAGCCTATGCTATAGTATGGGATTAGTGCCTCTCAGATGAACAACTTTGTTGTAATGTACTATATTAAGACACAAGCATACAATATCACAAGCAAACAGTAATGCTAATATAACTAAACTGTATCAATTACAGTTCATAAAGGGCAAACTGCAGATTAGCACTGTTCATGCACCTTGACTTTCATGTTGTCAGTTGATTTCCTGCGCTAGGTCAGGACGTTCTCACATCCAGGTACCATACAGTGCTTACTGTGTTAATACTGCAGCAATCTTCGGTGCCGGAAATAGTCTGTTTATCACCCTGTTATCACTAAGAAAGCTCAAAGCTGCACAACAACATTACACTTCAGGGAGAACTTTGACTTTCATGAAGCCAAGATGATCTAACAATGGGAATTTATTACTTGGAAGATTTTCTGTCTGAACACAGAAAATGTCCCTGATCCCTGGTGCAAAACTTCTTGTTAGCCACAAACTCCCCTTGCTCAGGGGATTTGAAGGCCAGATCCTGGATTAGTAAAGCAGAACATGAGAAAACCTATCCCCTGAGTAGAAGTGTGCCATTTCCTTGAACCAATACATATCTTTTGAAGGGCATCTGTGAGTTAATTGCTTTGTTAATTCGGTTCCATCTTTATTTTAATTACCTCGTTTGCCAGAAAATTAAATACTTCACAGTCACTACACTTGTAATGGCCTTGTTTGAGAATAAAAGTGAGATTTTAGTTAACACGAAAACATGTGTGGAATCTTTGCACCTCAATTTAGATTTACATGTTTTCCAACAATAGAACCAATGGATTTTATGAGTATTTTAGAAATACAAAATATTTCTAGCTTTGGGTTTGTTTTTTATTAAGAACTTTAACTTTGGACTGACAGCTTAAAACAAATGAAAGTGCTTATTCTTAATGTGAAAGTTAACTGGCACTTTATGATGAGCTCTGGTATAAATGTTTATTAAGAAGTTTAAATGGACAATGGCAAATTGAGCACAGGAAAAGGAAAATATCAGCAATACATAATCCTATCCTACTTCTTATTGCAAAGACTTTGTATTTGGGTCACTGCACAATTTTATCCAATATTGAATAATTATTTTTTGTGTGTGTGTAACCTACTGGGAATTGGTTATGTGAAATTCAGACTTTTTTCCTATGTTCAAACCAGGCTTTCTTAGGCCTCATCTGTAATCTCCTCTCTAGCTAGGAGGTCACAAATTTTCAGAGCTGAGTAATGTGCAGGGAACAGAATTTTACAAGGTACACTGAATTACTGATATGCAAAACCACTCACCGCTATTGAGAAATATTTAATACCCAGGAAGAAGTCAAATGGAAGGAAACTGCAGGGAAGGACATAAAGCTCCCACTTTCTTTAAGCAGCATAGACTTGGCAAAGTTAAGCAAACTGATGACTAGAGGGAGATTTACCTCTGCCTCCTCTGAGGGGCAGCAGCCCAGTTGTGTCCCTGGGATGCCCAGGGCAGGGCCCAGTGGAAATGCCCAACTAGCACCCAAGTTCTCCGTGTCCATGGAGGCTCTCCTTCGTCAATGGGGTGAGCTTTTTCCCCACCAGGTTTGGCTAGCTCAAAGTTAGATGCTTAATGTGGGTCGCCTGGATCCCCTCACAGCTCAGTGGACAGCAATGCTACCGTCAGCAATTGGAGAGCAATCCTTGACACTCACCTTGGGACTGGATGAATAACCCTCTCAATTTGCCAGTCTTTCTACATCTCCCATAGGAGCCCTGAAGACAAGCTTTCTATTACACCTGCTAAACCAGATGTCAGACCTTGACAGCTGCAGTGAGGTGACGCAAATCCTGCCTTCATTGCTACCTTTCTCTGCATAATAAAAGCAGAGGCAGGAATCCTTAATGGCCCCAAGGAAGATTTTGTTGGCCTTGTTGTGTGCATGTAAGATAGGCAGTTGGATCTCGTGGGTGCTTATTTTCAAAGGCACCTGCTGACCACTCAGTGAATTTAGGAACTTGCTTCAGGAGGATGTCTTCACTAGGTGCCTAACATTTAAATGCAAACGAGAGTCACTCCCTCAGGTGAGGCAGTTGGATTGCACCTCACTAACAAGCCACTGCCAGGGGCGGGGTGCCGCGTGTTTAACCTTGGTATATGACAAGGTCTTAGGTATGTCATGGTTCAGCTTGGACCAATGCCCTGTTCTGTGATTGCCATATGGTGTTAGAGAACCCAAATGGGTCCTGCCACCAAGCCCAGCTCTGGTACCCTTTTAGGGGCTGAGACTCCTTTCTAACTTTCCTTTGGCTTGAAAATGCCGTGATTCAGCCTCCCTGACCTCCTGCTTGCCTACGTGTGCTCCAACACATATAGAGCTCCAACTAGCAGAGGAATGTCCTCTCCGCTTAACTTTCCTGCAAGCGTTTGGGAGCCACAGATCTTTGTAAAATACCTCCAGAACAGAGGACATACCAGGACTCCTGATATGCTTTCGAGACACTTGTCCTGCCTCTTCAATGAATCTGAGGTATGCTGCTATTTTGCATCTGGCCCCATCTCACTTGCCTTCCTCCTTCCTATTTATCCCATATTGCCCACATGTTGGTGCAGCACCTCAAACAGAGGTCATGGGCTTGCTGTAGCTTTCTCTCCACTTCTCTCCTCAACTTGCTTTACTGCTTTAGTGATAGGAAGCTTTTCTAAGCAGAACAATAAGCGGAGCAGTCTGCAAAACAGTATATTACTTTGCTTTGGACAGCTGCCACCCCTGTTTCTTTCTAGATATACCATACCCTGCCATGGTGCTCACTCTCACCAAAGAAAGTTTACTTAAAGGGTTTACAAAAGATTGAAGGAATAATCTGAATATGTGTTTTGTTAAATATGGCTTTCCAAGGTACGAGACACTGATGGCCACCATCCAATCCTTGGGTAGAGTGTGGTAGATTTTTTAGTTCTGTTTTCCCAAGCCAGAGCCAGAGTAATAGTCTGTCCAGATTTATAATCTTGATCTGTACAGATAAACATGTGTGCATAGGCATATATGTAAGAAAGCAATTTGTGATGCAAGAAAATATTCAGTTACTTCAAAGAAATATAATACTCTACTTCTCTTTAAAACATCCTTCCAGATCTCTTAGTCTACGCAGTCATTTTGCCCTCTGTCGACTTCTGTATGTACCTGCAGCTTTCCTCCTCTAGCTCCAAGTCATAGCTGACTCTTGCTCTCAGGGCAGCTAACCAGAACACTTCATGATGCAGTTTGCTTTCCTGACACAGAATCACAGATGGTTGATGTTGGAAGGACCTGTAGGGGTCAGCTGGTCCGACCCCGTGCTCAAGCAGGGTTACCCAGGATCAGTTGCATAGGACAATGTCTGGATGACTTTCAAGTGTCTCCAAGGATGAAGACTCCACAACTTCCTTGAGCAACCTGTGTGAGTGCTCAGCCTTACAGTGAAAAAGTGTTTCCTGATGTTCAGAGAGAGCTTCCAGTGTTTCAGCTTGTGCCCATTGCCTCTGGTCCTGTCACTGGGCACCACTGAAAAAAGCCTGGCTCTGTCCTCTCTGTACACTCCCTTCAAGTATTTATATATACATTGATGAGATCCTCCTGAGTCTTCTCTTCTCCAGGCTGAACAGTCCCAGCTTTCTCAGCCTCCTCTCGCAGGAGAGATGCTCCAGTCCGTCATCTTAGTGGCCATTTGCTGGGCTCTCTCCAACATGTCCACATCTTTCATGTACTGGGGACACAGAACTGGACCCACCACTCTAGTATGTCTCCCCAGTGGTGCTCAGAGGGGAAGGATCACCTCCCTCCACTTGCTGGCAATGCTCCTCTTCGGGCAGCCTGGGATCCTGGGGGCCTGTTTTGCTGCAAGGGGACATTTCATGTGTACTAATGAATGCAATAAAAAGCAGGAGTGTACCCAGGTACCATAACCTCAGTGTTCATGAAAGGAGTGCCACAACCAAAGAAAGGTGAAGTAGAGTCATGCCAGGAGCAAAAGGACAGAACAACACTTGGGTGATCATGGTTTACAACTATCACAGCCCTGAAGGCAATCCACTAGTGACCTGATCTTCCTCGTCTTTATTACTCAAAGATGTAGAACCTCAAGAAAGTATTTTAACAACCTCCAAATTCCAGCAAATTCCCCATAGTCCCAGCCACTAGGATCCCAAGTGACACACAGTTAATAGCCAAGGCTGTTCAGAGGTGACTGCCAGGCCTGTGGCAAGTGGGACAGAGAGGTCCCTGCATTCCCCCCGTGCTCCTTTGCCTTTCCACTATCCCCATCCACCAGGACATGCTTTGATGCTTTCTGCATTCTCTCAGGTCCCCTCCACACTGGGTCTTGAAGCAATCACCACACAAGCCACCTTCCCTTTGGTGGCCACAGTTATCATCAGCATCCTCTCTAATCTGAGAAAACTAAACTTCACAGTGCAGCATGAACCCATGGCTGAGCCCTCTGGCTGGGACAACAGGAGCTCAAAGAGGTGCTGCATCCCTGCAGTGATTTCCCCATGGGGTTTTCCAGCAGCTCTGCTGGGGCCCCAGTTTCCCTCTCGGAGGGGTGCAGTGATGGGCAACCCTGTCCTGTTCTTGCACTTCCTACCCAGACATTGCTCTCTTAGCCAGACATGACGTGCCCAAACTGTGTCCTTCAGAGCCTCCAGTCATGTCTTATTGCCGAAGGTGGTCTTGTTCACTGCCAGCAATAACAATGTGCTCATGGCATTCAGATCTATGTCTGAAAAAGATTTAATTTTCCTAGAAATACTCATGTGCTGCTGAGTGTTGCCTGTGCAGAGGGGATGGCTCCGGTACCCTGCTGCACTCCAGAGCAGACCGGGGAACAGGCCATGGAGAATTAAAACATGTTGACGGAGTACTTTCAGTTAGCTACAGCTGGAGGAGTTTTGCTTTTTGTTCTCTCTGGTTGGTTCATTAGCAAGGATGGGAAGAAATGATGGGGCCATGATCCTTTTTGTTGCAAGCAAAAAGTTGGGGACTGCGGGATGTTTTCTCATTAGCCAGCCTAAGAGTTAGGGATTTAAATGTAAAAATACCAGACACATCCAGTCCCCAGTGTTGCTGGAGGTGCAATCAGAGAAATTGTTATGTATAAAGAAAGCAGAGGAATTCTGCCCACTGAATATGGCCTTTCATTTTGAACCCAGGCGCTTTCACAGTGTTAGTAGGTACCGGCACCTTCAGTAGCTAATGTACTTTCAACAGATCTGACTGTA
Organism: Strigops habroptila; assembly: GCF_004027225.2. Taxonomy (NCBI): domain Eukaryota; kingdom Metazoa; phylum Chordata; class Aves; order Psittaciformes; family Psittacidae; genus Strigops; species Strigops habroptila. The sequence goes on from NC_044279.2 coordinate 15,293,591, forward strand.
TTTTATTAATAGGTGAACTGCTCTTCTCCCAGGTAGTTCTAAATAATTTAAGTCTGCTCTAATCAGAAAGCCTGACATTTGTGAATATTATGCATCTCTTCTAATGGATCTCCAAAATTTGTGCTCAATTATGTTCTCTGTATGGGAAACAACAGAATGATGCCACCTGATGGAAATCTTGAATGTATGCAAGAAATTAAAAAGTAAGCCTAGAAAACTTGAGAACTCTTTTTCACAGAAAATATTTTCACTTTTGGGCAAGATGGGCAATCAATATTATGAACTATGTTGCATATTACTTACCGAAAGCAACACTGAGATGCTTTTAGCATAAATGTAATAGATTATTGTGCATGTTCTAAACCAGGTGGAATTCAGTGTAGAAGGAGAATGGTCTTGGCCCGTTGCTGTTTCCCCACAGGCAATGAAGGATTAAGGTTTTCAAACACTGATGCGCTGAAATGCAAAGAACAGAGGACCGCAGGGCATGCACCCTTTCTTCTACAGAACAAATAGCCTGGAAGAACATAAATAGCATTAAATTAAACAATAATGTCTCAGTAGTCCAGGTAATTTTTTATCCCGATTAAATAAATTGAAAGAAATTATTCTGAGTCATTTGACATTCTTTCCAAAATGGAATACCTTAGATTTTCTGTTTTTTAATGTTTTAAAATTGAATTTATGCACATTTAGATGAAAACGTTCTCATTATGAAAAATGAAATATTTTTACTTCCTCTGCCTGTTCCCACATTTCATTTTAATCCATCGCATTTGTGTTTCGGCACTGCCGTGCTTGACCCGAACGCCCAGCCCAGCGCGCTGCCGCTTTAAGAGGCTCATTTGCATGGCCCCGCCCCGTCCTCAGCCCCCGCCCCCGAGCACCGCCCTCGGTGCTGTACGTGCCTCCCGCCTCCGCCAGGGGGCGCAGCTCCCCCGCCTCCGCCGCGCCTGCGCGAGTCCGCGGAGTCCTTGGAGCGGCGGCGGCGGCGGGGCGCAGGCCGAGGCGCAGACATGCAACGCTGGGGACGCGTATCCTGCGCGCTCGCCCGGGTACGGCGCCGGCGGGGGGCGGCTATGCCGCGGGCATGGCGGGCGGGGGGTGCTGACAGGCGGGGGGAGCCTGAGTGCTGAGCGCTTGGGAGCTCGGGCCTGCGCTTTCCTCACGCCCCCCCCCCAGCCCTCGCCGGGAGCGGGCGTGAGGGCGGGCGGAGCCGGAGCAGGCGCCCTGCGGCGGGCGCCGGGCTTGGCTGCGCTTCTGCCCCTTCTCTGCTTTCGCCTCCCTCGCTGGGAAGCGGAGCCGCTGCTCGCCCGGCGCGGTTGAGGTGACGCGGTGCCCGCGCCAGGCCCCGGCCCGCGGGAGGCCACGGCGTCAGGGAGCGGCCTGGCGGAGGTGAGGGCGGTACCGCGGCGCTTCCCGTGTCCTGGGCAGCTCTGGGGGCTGCGGGATGCCTTCAGGGACATCCTCCAGTTACGGGGTGATCGGCCCCTGAGATGTGTGTAGCGACTGTGCTGTCCCGTTACCCCCCCTGAGGTGTTCCCTGCGCACAGGGGGTGGCTGAAGGGGGTGGAACAAGACTCTTTAATATGACCTCCTGTGGGTGTCTGATTTATGTCGTTAAGTGGTTTGAGAGCTATGCAAAGTTTGAGAGCCACATCAAGGGTTGAAGGTTTGTGTAGTTAGAGGCAGCCTTAGGCGAGGCTGGCATAAGAGCAGGTGGAATGATCGGTTTGGGTTGCAGAGCAGGTAAATGGCAGAGTGACTTGTGCCTCCTGTGCCAGTCAGTGCCTTCTGTGTCTATTTCAGTCGTGCTGTTTTGGTTAGCTGGTGACTGTAACTGGTCTCTGTGTGGCTGAGTGCTTATTTTTCTTCAAGGGTAGACTTCAACTTTTAAAACTAAGTCCTTTTTCCCTTTCTAGAGAAGCCATTTTGATCGAATTCATCATGGTCTCCAGGGAATTTGTGCAGTGTCGCAAAGGTCCTATGCTGATCAAGGTAATTAACTGCTAAGAATTTTTTGGACCAAAAAAACCCACCCCAAAACTTCCCAGAAAACCCCCTACAGAAACCAAAGCAGTGCTTCCAACTTGGAAATCAGTCTTCCGGGTGACAGTGGAATCCATGTCAGCATGGACATTTAGATGAAAAATAGTGGCTTATTTGCCTTATTTGATAGAAAGCTAAAGCTATAAATAGAAGTTGAACTTTACATAATGTAAGAACAGTGGCAGTAATTAATATTCCAAAGGTAGATGTGGCTTGAGATATGAATTAGGTGTGAAGTTTATAGCTTCTACTGTGTTCATAATTAGTAGAGGTCCCATAAATACCTATTTCAGCCATATTTTCTCCTTTATAAACTACTGATTTTATGGCATTCAATAAGCTTTATCTTTTGCACTAAACATCAATAGAAGCTGTGTTAGAAGAATATTACAATAAACTATCCAGGCATCTTGGGTTAAGTTCTTAAAGGACTTAATAGCAAGAGGATGGGTCAGACAGAATTCAGTTCCTTCATTTCTTTTTACATTATTTTTCCCTGTAAAGTTTAAGACTGGCTATTTTTATTAGATCATAGAATATGAGGTTGGAAGGGACCTCAAGGATCATCTGGTCCAACCTTTCTTGGCAAACCATGACTTAGACTAGATGTCCTGGCACACTGTCCAGCCAAATCTTAAAAGTGTCCAATATTGGGGAATCTGCAACTTCCATGAGGAGATTATTCCAATGGCTGATTTTTCTCATTGTGAAAAATGTTCCTCTAGTGTCCAATGAGACTCTCCCCAGGAGGGAATACCTCCAGGCAACTTTGTGCGGAAGGTTACTTTCAGATGTGAGGTGTAATTATCTAACCCCCGTTTATTATTGCATCATTTTAAATAGCTGTTTTTCTTTTATTAAAAAATACCTTTTCAAACATGAATTATTTCTGAAATTCTAAGCTGGTATTCCTGCAGTAAGGTATTAATTGCTGAAACAAAAATAACTCAAATGTTCTCTGTTTCAGTTGATGCTGATGTCACAGTTATTGGCTCTGGTCCTGGAGGGTATGTTGCTGCTATCAAAGCAGCTCAGCTTGGATTTAAGGTAAGATGAGATCTCACTCGGATAGCAGAGTATTCCTCCAGATGAACTTGAAAGGTATTTGTGTAATACTGAAAACTTGAAATTCTGTCACATCTTGGGCCACCAGATGCTGTTGACGTGGCAATAACCTTTCTTTACCTTGCTTACCCAAATTGTACAGAAGTTGAAATGGAGATGTGAAGGTATTACTGTCTACAGCCCTGCTACTGGCACATCTGCTCAGGACAGCTCACTTTTGACTGGAAGTGGTAATTGAGGTGGGCTTCTACTCTTGTGGAAGAGAAGGTGGGAAAAGAAAGACAGTGACAGAAAAGGCCCCTGAAAAACTGTCCTGAAGAACAGACTGAGGGAACTCAGAAGAGAAAAAACAATATTCAGCTGATGTGCTTTTTGAATGTGGGTAGAGGAATTCCATTGCCATGTGAGAATTTCAGAGGTGAAAATGTGTCTGTAGAAATATTATATATCTAATTTACATTTATTTATGTTCATCTCTGTTGTTCTGTCTGTTGTCTTTGAGTACCTTTGAGAGCGGAAACTTTATCTGATGTGTACTAATTATGTGCATTACTAATTATTGAGTATTGTGAGAGTTCCATGTGCATAATGCATTTCAGATTTTCTAAAGGTGCTCAGTGCTGCAGGTTTTAATTGAGATTGAGGCCTTCTGCCATGTAGGTTCATGCTGCTTTATTCTAAACCTGTCTTTTGTGGCTATCTGCCTGCTTTCCTTGGAGCAACGCTGTCCTCTGGTCCTTCATATCTGTGATTAACAAAGGGATACCATATAGAAGGAGGTGATAAAGTGGATTCCATTTTCATCATAGCAAAAAATAATTTCCTTATGCTGCTTCACAGCTAGTCAGAGTGGGCAAAATCCTTGGACATGCTTGCATGTGTCACCCGTAGGACTGAATAAACATGAAAAATGTTTCTGCTGTCCTTGAATGTAAGGAGATTTTGTAAGACTGGCAAAAAGATGGATTCTGTAGTTACACCATCCGTGGAAGAACCCAAGTGTGCTCTACCGAGTTACTGAACTTCAACCTTCAATTTTAGTGCTACATCTGCCAGCACAAGCTTTAAGTCTTTGTAGCACCACCACAGCATCCCACGTTATTGCCAGCAATATTTTCTGGGCACTGGTTTTTTAACAGCTTTGCTTGGCCTTTTTGGTGTAGTTGATGTAAAGCAGATGAGGCAGAACCTCCTTAGGAGGTAAAGGTAGGAGCAGTCTGGTGCTGTTTGATCCATAGTGCAGCTTGTAAAGCCCTTGCATAATTTTTCATGTGTTCATGTGCTTAAAACAGGAGGAAGGGTAGAGGCAGGTCAGGGTGTTTCTGTGATTTAATATGGTGAATTCTGCACTTCATGTTGCCATCACTTGTACTTCAGCACAAAAGCAGCAACTTCAAGAAGCGATGACAGGCTTTTACTTGGGCAGTTACTTCTCACAAATTGGAGCTCTTAAGAGTATAAACTTAAGGAACTGTTACTTTGAACACATCTGTGCCTTGCGGAGAAGGAGATGCTAATTCTTTTGCTTCTATAGAAAACATTTATGATACTCTCTTCCCCCCCCTCCACGAGATCTGTTTTTACTTGAATTTTTGTCAGTCGGTTTTGTGTTGGTTTTTTGTTTGGGTTTTTTTCCTTTGCACACTTTGATGTTGACAGGTTGATGAGAAGGAGATGAAATACTTTTCATCACTGTTGTTATTGACCTTATTTTTGCTTGGTTTTGCTTTATTTGATTTTTACTTTTTCTTTCTTCCTACTGGAATATTGGTATTGGCACAACTTTATAGTTACATAAATATATAGTTATATTTATAATGGGTCTTGCAGAATAGCATGTTTAGAGAGGGAAATGTTGTTTGAGGTTTGGGCGTTTTGTTCTGTTTTCTTAAAAGATTACTTCATGCAGTTACAGCGAGTGCTGGTCCACTTACTTGTGGTTTGCTTGTGATTAGTTGTTTTTAGGAATCTTGTGTGATTTGCATTTCTTGCTTTTTGCAGATGTGGTTTTTTTCCTGGTTGTAAGGGGAACATCTTTCAGTGACTGAGTGTTGTATTTAATTGAGGCAATGTTGTATATTTCTGAAGTAGAACACCACCTCTTCAACTTGTATGAAAGTATAAACGGTGCAGTGGAGAGTGTGGCTCTCTTCTAGTAGAGAATTTTGTTGCAAAAGCCATTTTGTGGTTTTTAAGTTAGGAAAAAGAAGGGAGGAGAAATCTAAGCCTGGAAACAAATCTGAATTAAATGAATGAGACACTTGTAGAGGAAGAGTTACTAGATAAGTGCCTGGTCTTTGTCACAAACTCTAATTTGTGATACATCCATTAAGGAAAGGGTAGCATGGTATTGCTGAAATAATCTTTTTTTCCTCCCTCTTCTTTTTCCTCAGACTGTCTGTGTAGAGAAAAATGAAACATTAGGTGGAACCTGTTTGAATGTTGGGTGTATTCCATCCAAGGTAGGTGGATTCAAAACAACATATATTATATGCATCACTTGGAAGAAGATTAAGGAGGAGTTGAAGATCGGTGTGCTTTGTGTAAACATTGAAATTGTAATCCAGCTGAGCTGAGGATGCAAGTAAATATAAGTAACACAGAGGATTAAAATTTTATTTGCTCAATAGAAGTGTTTTGTTTGGAGACTCTGCTTCATGGCCAAAATAGATACATTTTCTCACTTTGAGCTGAGTCTGTGTTGTGACCTGTAATGAGTACTGTTTCAGATGTTTCAGGCTAAAATTTCAACAGGGATTTCACTACACATTCTCCTCATGCATTTTTTCTGTATCCTCTTTTTGTTGGCAGTCTCTTGTCTGAGGTAATAAGGAAATTCTCCTGTGAGTCCGTCAGAATCATCTTTCTTTCTTCTACTTGAAGTCTGTTCCTGTGGGGTTTTTTTGGGGGGGGTGGTGTTTAGTCCCCATGGAGTCATTACCAGTTTCTCTGGTGAAATGAGTGAAAGGATAGGTGTGGATTTAACTATTTTCTATTTTTGTTAAATATGTAACTTTTATAAAACACTCGAGTAAGAGCTGTACAATTTCTGTATTTGAAACACATCTTTAAATACATGTCAGACTTTCTTAATACTGAGAATATTTTGCAAATAACATGAGGATTTTTTTTTCCTGATAATATAATAAATGAAATTGTGACTGCATGTCCCAAGTCACATTTCTGTGGGTTTGTTTTAGGCCTTGCTGAACAACTCGCATCTGTATCACTTGGCCCATGGAAAAGATTTTGCTAATAGAGGAATTGAAAGTGAGTGTGAAGAGTAACTGGTCAGTGCCTGTTAACATAAGTGGCTTCCACCAACAAGTAAATTTAATCACTCAAATCTGACTACTGTAGTTTTCTGGTCAGAAAATTTTTTAGACTTCTAAATAATGGCCTTTATCTGTCAGTTGGAGGGGTGGGGACATGTGTCTGCTCCTTGAATGGGTAGATAAGACAGCAGGATAACACTTTTCAGATATAACATAGCAGTTCTTGAATGTAACCATTAGCATTCCTGGGGCCATTCACCACCCCTTACTGTGTCAGAGCTGTTACTTGTGTGTAGGTTAGCTCCTTTAAATAAAAACACTGCAATGCTTGATGGATGCTGTTGGGATTTTTTACCTTAGTTGCAGGAATCCGTTTGAATCTAGAGAAGATGATGGAACAGAAGAGTGGTGCAGTGAAGGCCTTAACAGGTGGAATTGCTCATTTATTTAAACAAAACAAGGTTAGTTTGGATTACATACTGAGGTATATCCATGGATTTTCTCTGATCTGAATTTCTTTTTACATTTGCATATTTTTGCCACATAAATTAGTTCGAGTGGATGGACTTGGAAAGGGCAGAATTTGAATGCTTCTGTAAGAACAGTTCCTTCGTTCTTACTCTACCTAGAAGTATAGTTTACACTTACTTTGTGGTTTGTACCAGGTGGTGATGCAAAGGTATGTGTTAGCAGCTTCTCTAAAGCATTGGTGAAATTCAGATGAAATGTAGCATAACTTGTGTAAGTAATTTGAATCTGAATTTACTGTGTTCTCATTACTAAAGGTTTTACATGTATCTGGGTTTGGAAAAATAACTGGCAAAAACCAAGTCACTGCAACCAAAGAAGACGGCAGCACCCAAGTCATCAATACAAAGAATATTCTGATAGCCACAGGCTCAGAAGTTGCTCCCTTCCCTGGAATTACTGTACGTATTTGAAATCTAAATGATACTTATTCTATCTTGTTATAGTCACATAATTCAACGTGTAACAATTTTTTTCTTCTCCCTGCACTTCACCTTTTTTGTGTTTTATCTATAATGTATAAAAGAGATCGTAAACCTCCCTTTGTGGATTTGTCATTAGATTGATGAAGATAATATCGTGTCATCCACTGGTGCGCTGTCACTGAAAAAAGTTCCAGAAAAGATGGTTGTCATTGGTGCAGGAGTCATTGGTGTGGAACTGGTGAGAGGAAATTTAAACCACTTGCTCTTTAATTTGTAATGGAACAGAGTGTTATTTTTTTTTGTGTTGCATTTGATTGTGTTGCTGTGATTTAACGGATGTTTGGTTGAGTTATAGTGAAACTGTTCAGACTTCATAGCCTGCTAGTTCCTTTTCTACTAGAAAAACTGGGATAAGTGTGTGTAGGATCATTGCTGCTTCAGCTGGTTAGCTAAGCAGAGAATTGAGAGAGCAACATACAGAGCTTCACATACAGGTGTTGGCGTTTTTTTGGGGGAGTGATAACTTTCACTGAGGTTTGTACCTGCTTATATGTATGATGAACTTGTGTTTTAAGGGAAGTCCATTTTAAGCCAGGACAAATCGCTGTGTGTAGCAGTTAATCCCAAGAAATTTTAATGTAATATGACTGTACACCTTTTATCTAACAACCAAAGGAGTGGAGACTTTGTAGTTCATCTTGCTCTGAGTCCTTTTGTCTCATACCTACGTGGCTCAAAAAGAATGTGTATTTGCTGCTCTTGAAAACTTGAACATCTACTTAGTATTTGCTTAGCCTGCTGGCTGTTAGGCAGGGAAAGAGTAAGTAATGTGAAATACTGTGTTGGATGGATGTGGGTAACTGCAGGTAAATGGGGTGTGAAGCTGATTGTAGTGGTTATGGTTATAAATACATACACAACCAGCAGTGGCTCCATTTTATTGCATAAAGTTTCCTTAATGTGATATTAGAACACCATAAGCAATTCCCTTTGGGTTTTCTGATATACATTCAGATTCTTCGATTTTAATTTTTTTCTATACCTGTAACCTAAACCATACCTAATTTGTACTGAATTATTTTGTTAGCTATTTCTTTAAAGGCTTATTTCTATGAATTCAATCATTGAAGTTTTGGGTCTGCAAACAAGCAGCGATAAATCCATTTTTTTATTTTTTTTTTTTTTTTTTTTTTTTTTTTTTTTTGGGAAAGGCTGGGGAAAGTTGGACTTGTTTTATTTTACATTGTAGCATTTGGGAAAACTGATCAGTTTGCTGTTATGTGTTATCCTTCTTTTGAAAAGTTTACAGTCGGTGGCACATATTAAAGAAATCTGAAGTTTGCTTTTCAAAACTTCTTTTACCCATATTGTTGTGACTGCAGGGTTCAGTTTGGCAGCGCCTCGGTGCAGATGTGACAGCTGTTGAGTTCATGGGCCATGTTGGTGGAATGGGAATTGACATGGAGATCTCTAAAAACTTCCAACGTATTCTTCAGAAACAGGGATTTAAATTTAAATTGAACACCAAAGTTACTGGTGCTACCAAGAAACTAGATGGAAAAATCGATGTGGCGTAAGTGTTCAGCAGAAAACTAAGAGAGTGCCATATATATATATTTCTTCTCAATCCATCAAACAGTCTGACATTATTTCTTAAATAGGAAAAACCAGATTAGATTTAGGATGAAACTTAAATCTTTAGCAAAATTTAATTTTTGATCCTGTATTGTAACTTGCAGAGCTCATCATTTTGGGTTTATTGAGTCCCAGATTGCTTACCCAGGAGAGGTTCCATTGACTTGAGTTGAAGATGCGCTAGTATAAAACCAGTGTTGTTGTAGTGAGATCAGTAATAAAAATTCTAAATCGTGCTTTTTAGGGAACATAAATATCATGATTGTTCATACAGTCATTTTCAAGCCATTAATTCTTGGCTACTTACTGTAAGGGTTATTCTGTCCATGCCTCCTCTTGTCTCGCAATAAGCGTGGCAGAGGTTTTACTGCTTTTGAGCAGAAATAGATGCAACTATCTCAGAGTGTCTTTTAATGACCACACTCAAACCCTTTGAAGACTTGGAGATGAAAACCTAATATAGAAACATAACAGCAAATCTGCTTTGTAGAAGTCCATATATATACATTACTGTTGTTCTTTTTCTTGTTAACCTGTTCTCAATGCAGAAACTGTAGTCTGAGTTTTAAGGAAATGCTTAATGTTACTGAACAAAAGCAAGTTTAAATGTTTGGGTTTTTTTTTTTCACTGGAATCTTAATATGGTGACTTGTATTTGCTGTATTGCCATAGCTTGGGATAGTCTGTCCTCCACCACTGGAAAGGTGCTAGATTTGGGCTTCTTTACATACAGTGCTGATGCTGGTTGGATCTCGCATGTAGCCTGTTTCTACATTTAAGAGTTTCATTTTGGTTCAGGAGTATTCTGTTGAAACACGCTTCCTACTTATTCTCACGTTGTGTGCTTTGGTTCGTGTGCGCTCAGAGCATGTGAACTGAGCTTGTTCTGGGTGCAGTTAAACCCAAAGATGCACTTGAGGAGTGCACCCGGTGCAGGGCAGCTGCTCGCAGGTGTTTAGTTCTGTGTGCCAGCAGAAAGCTTGCTTAGAATCAATGGCCCACCCCATATATGTATATGGGTTTGGATGTTGAGTACTTGGCACCAATTCTTTTGCTGTACAGATTTGATCCTGTCAGGTCATGCTACTTGCTAGTGGAAATATACCCTGAATTTCTGTATTGAAGAGTTGTTAACAAGCATAGTAAGAGTTACTGTCCCTTCCTTCCTCTTGTACTCCTCAACTTCTTGCAAGGAAGAAGCATGGGGCAGGCTGAATCCAAGTGTTTTGATGACAGAGCCAGCCTGTAGATCGTTGTCTGGATCGTGCTAGTTACTAGTTGAGGAAATACAATGCTGAAAGTTTACAGCTGAGCATTTTTGCTACTTGTTTTTCTACAGTCTTGAAGCTGCTGCTGGTGGCAAGGCAGAAGTGATAACCTGTGATGTGCTCCTAGTCTGCATCGGGAGACGTCCCTTTACAAAAAATCTAGGTCTTGAAGATCTTGGAATTGAACTTGATAAGAGGGGGAGAATTCCAGTCAATAACAGATTCCAAACCAAAATTCCAAAGTAAGTAAGACTAAATACTTAATATTTTCTACTATTTTTAAAAGCTCAACCTACTAAAGCACTTTTTTGTTTGGTTTTAATTGCAGAATGTATCTTTATTTTCTGAAAGGAAACCTCAAGATTTCTGTTTATTTCAGGAACAAAAGATTTTAGTCAACCTTTAAAGCTTTGTAATTTCAAAGTCACTGCATGTATTTCATGTCTCTGGTACTTGAAGTGTGGTCATTCTGTGGAAACTGCCTTTTTTTTATACATTGTATTTCTTGTGAAATTCAGGATTTTAATCTGTTTTGATCAGTTTTCAGTAACATGTTTCAAACTGACTGTTCTTACATAAGGTAGCCTAGGTGTGCTAGGATGTTTTTAAACAGTGTCTTATTCTGTTTCATTGGTCTGATAGCATCTATGCTATTGGTGATGTAGTTGCTGGACCTATGCTGGCCCACAAAGCTGAGGATGAAGGCATTCTTTGTGTAGAAGGGATGGCTGGAGGAGCAGTTCACATTGACTACAACTGCGTACCCTCTGTGATATACACTCACCCTGAGGTGGCCTGGGTTGGCAAATCAGAAGAACAGCTGAAGGAAGAGGTACGGTTTGTTTTCGTCTCAGACAAAACCTTTTCCACCCTTGGGCATGGGTTCATTGTCTAGTAGTTTATCTGGCTACTTTTTCCAGGAGAATTTCTGCATCTGAATTTATTGCTGAGGGTCTATGATTGAATGATTCCCTCTGGTGTTCCACTGTCCCAAGGATCACCGTTCTCTTTAGTGACTTATATTCCGTGAAGTTAATATTGTTCATTTGCTAATTAATCTTTTTTTTAATACCCCCTTAGCCCTTTGGTGGTTGTTCTTATGCATTGCTCTGTGTGTTGTCCTATAGAATCAGAGAATGGTTTGGGTTGGGAGGGACCTTAAAGATCATCCAGATTCAGTCCCCCCCCCACCTTCCACTACACCAGCTTGCTCAAAGCCCCATCCAGCCTGGCCTTGAACACTGCCAGGGATGGGGCAGCCACAGCTTCTCTGGGCAACCAGTTCAAATTGCCTCATAGTGAAGAATTTCTTCCTAATATGTGTCTCTTACTTTTGTATTGCTTCTGTTCTTATCAAATTGTCTTTATGGTTCCATTGTTCTTTAGGGTGTAGAATACAAAGTTGGGAAGTTTCCATTTGCTGCAAACAGCAGAGCAAAGACAAATGCTGACACGGATGGAATGGTGAAGATCCTTAGTCATAAATCAACAGACAGGATGTTGGGTGCTCACATTTTAGGCGCAGTAAGTATTGTAAATAGTTCTGCTGTCTTGGCCTTGTCAGGGTCTGCTATTTAGTGTTGCACAGTTGCAAAGTAGTTGTCCAGTGAGAAGTGGTGCTTGCGGAAAGAATGACCATAGTCAGTTTTATTTTCTCTTCTCTTCTGCAGCCCTGCCCACCTTCCTTCCCACTTTTCTGTTACTGTGTTGTCAGACCCAGCACTTATTTTTTCCCCTGGAATTGGTAGGGTTAATTGGTTTCTCTGACCAGTTTGGCGTTGTATTATTTTTCTCAGTGGTAGGGTGTTTTTAGTGGGTTTTTTGAGTTTTTCGTATGGATAGTGCCAAATACTTGAGGGAACAGCAGAAATTGCTGACTCAGGTTCTTGAAGTTGAGGGAGCTGAACAGACATGGCTCTGGCTTTTTAATTGGTGGTTTCTTTCTTTCCCCTCTCCGAACTTCAGACTTCAGCAGAGCTGGTAATCTTACGCTGCAGTCACCAAATGTGGGGTCAGTAACTTATGGAACTTTGATTAAAAAGTCCTCTGTAAAGATGGGAAATCAGATAATTCTGTTTTGGAAAAGTATCAGTTGCCGCTGTCCCACACATTCCAAAGTTAGACCCTAATCTCTCTCTGTTTTGCTTATTATACAACTTTCCTTTTGTTTTTTTAGCCAAAGATGCTTATTTACAAGCTGTTACTCATTCAGGAGAAACCAGACAACTGCAGAGAGATTTGTGCTAATTACAAATACCATTAAATTACAGGGTGCTGGTGAAATGGTTAATGAAGCTGCCCTTGCTATGGAATATGGAGCATCATGTGAAGATGTAGCCAGAGTTTGCCATGCCCATCCAGTAAGTTTTTCCTAAAAGGACTGTTGAACACCACTGTTAGACAGATGTGCTACAGCTACATGTAACTATTAATGACTTTCACCTTTTTGTGTTTGCTTTCTACAGACAGTGTCAGAAGCCTTCAGGGAAGCAAACCTAGCAGCATCATTCGGCAAAGCTATCAACTTCTAAAATGAAAGAGCAAATCTTTCTATGTGTATAGTGCATCTCTGGACATGGACTGTGGGCCGTTATGGAAGGCTGAGTGGGAGGATTTTAGGACTGAATTAAGTTAATCTCTTCATTCAAATATTTAAACAAGTAGAGTTTGGAACAAGTGGAATTATCCAGTCTCTGTAAATTAAATACTTAAAATTACATGTTTATTTACATGATGAATGTTACAGAAAAACAGCCTGACAGAACTCTTCTCTCTTTCAAAACCAAACATTTCGCTGCTGCATGGGATTATCAGGTGTGCTGGCCAAAACTCTGGATGAGTGTCCAGCATACCTGGTGTTTTCTTATTTGAAGTAGTGATAGACTAAACCAGTTGAATGCTGGCACTTAAAACGCCACTGTCACTTCCGCACAAAAATGTGTTCCCTTCCCAAAGGATTAACTTTAGTATTTAACCTACTTCTTAAGACAAGTTTTGGTACTTGTATGTGACCTAGCAGTGTTAGGATGTTGGGAGAAGAGGGGCTCATATAGATTGATTAAAACTATGTTGACTTTTTAAAGAGAAAATTGCTCTGTGTGTGTGTGATTCTCCACACGTCATGTTTTCATATTGAAAACTCATCGAGGTAAAAATTGAGTGCTGATGGAGAAACGAAAGATTGAAGAATTGATCTGACTGCACTTGGTTTTGGTTTTAAAGCTTCTTTGTCCAACTCTCTTAAACTGGGTAGTGAAGTAGCACTTGCAATTAAGTGCTATGAATGAGGGTTATTCTGCACCTTCCACACATAAGGGCTGCAGTGTCAGCTCTCCACAGAATGAAGACATACTTTCTTCTTTTGTTTTCTATTTTGTGCTCTCTTTCTGTCTTTTCTGTAACGAGAGCTCAATAAATATTTAACGTGGCTGGACAGTGGTCTTGTTTGCTCATTAGCCCCATTACTCCTTTTAGTGTCTAATACCTGAAGAAACTCATGAACAAATGGCATCTTCGGAAGATCCCCAACATGTATATGGAATGTGCCCAATTCCAGTAGCTGATAGGAAGTTTTGTTTTGAAGGGTGCCACCTTCTTTTTTTGCTAGGCGTATCTGTCTTGAAGAAAACCCTAATACCTGCTGGGATTGTGTGTGTCCTGTTTCATTGAGCCAATGAATGCAGAAAATGGTGCAAAAGCTACTTGGTTCTGTGTAGTCAAGTTTGTATCCTGCCTTTAGAGCTTATTCAATCCATTATCCAAACTGAGTCATAGAAATACAGGCCAATGTACCACTTTTATTAAGATACCAGTTAATCAACAAGCATCAGTGATACTGTTCTTCGTTTGGGTTTCTTTTAACTCCTGTTTTAAATGGAGATGGGGTTAAACCATGACAGCTCGTCACCAGGATGTGAGATAACCTGGTTCATGGATATGCTGGGTTAAGTGAACTAATGTGGATCTGCTTTCAGGTGTTAGTAGGAAGTTGCTGAAGGGAAAAGCAAAGATGAGACAATAGTGAGGGAAGAAAAACTTGATTAGTCCAATAAATGCTGGCATTTCAGAATCACTTCTAGCTGCTGCGAGTAAATGCTATTAAATGTTGATCTTGTGTTCTTCCTGGAAGCCTTGAAACAGTTTTGTGTCCACTCCCTCTGCCTCCCTCAATACTTGGGGCAATCTTACTGCAGCTCAGCCTTGAGGTTCAACAAGTTACAAGTTCTCTTATTTTGTTCATGTTAAATGAAGTTTGGAAAGTCAGAGAGACTAAAATTATACTGGAGATTACAATTTCCCAGACACTTGAAAATAAAATTCAAGGCCTCAGAATTGTTCCTGTATTGTTACTTCTCGTGCTGTCATTCCTGTTCTGGTGAATGTACAAAGAGTGTTTGTAAAGGTAAAAGTAAGGTGAGTTACTGAGCCACCTGTCAGTGATCCGATTGATGGCAGTAAAATCTGAATGCTGCAAGTTTGCAAATTGTGTTTTTTAACAGCTGCTATGTATACTGGCACTGAAATGGTGTCTGATGCTGGTGCAGTGGTAATGAATTCCCGTGTAAACTATGGAGCTTGGGGGCAATTATATATTTAAACATATACTGCTCTTCGCTTTGCTTAGGTAGTGATAGATTGTGCCATAGTTGTCCTGACTGACTTCCACCGACATTAGTCAAGATTATGTAAGGTCAGAGGATATATACAGAGATATTCCTCAGCTCAGAGTTAGCAGTCAGGATGTGTAAATGCACGTTGCAGTTTTGGATGCTAATCTGTGCAGTACTGAATTGTCTGAAAGTGCAGTGCTCTACACAGAACTGAGATGAAGTATGATGAACTGCATGTTACACTTGCGCTTTGAAAGTCTTATTTGTGTTTCGTTAAGTGCAGCTGTTCTTTGTTAAGTGCACACACATCTGTGTGCAGCTCCTTCACTGATTCACATCAGCACCCTGCGAACTTCTATAGTCCCTTTTCCAGACAGGCTTGGTCCTCCAAGCTTGGTTTATGACATAAATTTGGTGCTTGAAGTGTAAATGACATTCACCCCTTCAGTGCTGCCCTGTGTCCACATAGCAAGTGTTTCATAACCAGTGACATCAAACTAATGTCAAACCTAAGCGGGTATCATGCAGAAGGTAAATAATCCTTTTTGAGTACCATGGCATAAATGCCAGCTAACCACACAAGGATGGTGGTTCTTTGTTCACTTGTAATTTTGTTGAGTGACATCCACATTTCATAGTAACTGGAACCCTTATTTAGAAGTATGTAGTTAGAGCCAAGATTTTATTAAATCTCTAAGCAGTTTAAAAACAAGACTTGCTAAAGGAGTAACTGAGGTATGATTTCAGCTACTGAAAATAGGAAGGAACTTAATGATTCATACTAGGTACATACAGTGATACAAAAGTACCGTTTATTTTCAACATCAAAAAGTTACTTGTCTTTGGTTCTGTGACTTCAAAGTCAATATAAAACCTGTTCAGTTTATCAGGTCTTAGTCTCATGTCAAAAAGAACGAGTGTAATACCTGTAAACCCCATCCTGAACACAAGCATTTCCAGCTCCCACTTACAAGCAGGTGCTGTAAACAGCAACCTTCTGGCTGATGGTCTGTAAGAGGGAGCGGACTGTCTCCTCCAGCTCCACCAACTGCTTGGCTTTGTCTTCCAGAACTCTTTGGTTGTTTTCATATGTATGTTCCAAGTCTGTCAGAAAAGGAAGGGGAAAACCAGCTTAATTAGCTGTGGTTTAATACAGTGAAATGCAAATCGTTATGGTTAAAGATAAGTTACTATTCAAATTCATTTTTATTGCAGAAGAGAGTCTTCATTCCAGCAAAGGCTGGAATGGCACCTTTTGTTTCCTTAACATTGGGACATAAAGCAACAAGGAAGTAATTGTCCATTAAGTGGAAATCCAAAAGCATACTTTGGTTCACGTTGAAAATAATTGCCATTCTTTGGTCTGTGGTGGCTTTTGCAGAACAGTGAAATGTTATGGTTAAGACTATTCAGCGTGCAGGAGCAACTGAGGGGAAGAATTGAGTTCCTGGTCTGGCAAAACCAAGGAAACTGTAGCTCCTTCCCTGGCACTGCCATTTCCTACCCCGCTGATGAATAGCTGGTGTAACAGCATTAAATTGCTTCATATTCTAAGATGACCACTTGCCCCTCAGAACAGCCTTACCTTTGAGCAGCTGGAGCTTGCTGTTTGCTTGAGCCAACAAGGCTTTAGCTTCATCTTGCAACATGGTGGCCTTCCTCCTAGCATCAGCCGACTCTTCTGTCTTCTTGGCAATGAGATCTTCCACCGTTTTGTACTTGTCGTTCAGCTCCGTGTCGAGGACCTGTTGTTCCAGATTCAAGCACAAGATGGGGCTCGTTCAAAAGACAATATAGCTGGTGGTTGCATTTCCTCTATCCTTACTAACGTGGAAGTGAGGACAGACTGCAAAATTAGTTCAGGTAAAAGCAGAAACAATGCTGGGATATTTCGTATACTCCATACT
This sequence comes from Strigops habroptila, assembly GCF_004027225.2. NCBI lineage: Eukaryota > Metazoa > Chordata > Aves > Psittaciformes > Psittacidae > Strigops > Strigops habroptila. Next base: position 15,310,353 of record NC_044279.2, read on the forward strand.
TAATACTCGAGACTTTAAGAGTTGGGGTGAAGATTCATCAGTTGCCCTTTTGCATATATGTGGCCATTTTATGGCTTTAATACTGACACTTGGCAAGGATTTACGGGATTCAGGTTAGTGCCGTAATTAATAGAAGACATGGCCCCTAGTAGAGCTGGAAAGCTGCATGTGGTAAGGAACTGGCACTGCTTCTGGTGGAATACTTGCATTTGGGGAGGAATAAATACCCTTGTTACCCTTTCAGTAATGAGAACAGCTGCCCAGTTTGTGTAAGGGAAGGTGCTGGAGAAGTCATGAAGCCAGTTTCTCAGCTGTGCTTTGTGAGGTTAAGATTAAGAAGTCCTATGACTTCTATAACTGAATTCAACCAAGAAGCAAGTTAACAAGCTGCAGCAGTGCTGGAAGTCTTTCATGTTTACTGGACAGCCACCTGAAACAGTACTTAGTGTGTGCAAATAATTGATTTGATGGATAATACATCTCTCCTGGCAGAAGGTGCCTCCCTGGAGACTGGTAGGCTAACTAGAGACAACAGATGGGAGCAATGAAACTTCCTGTGGCAGATCTGTCAATGGCTTTGTTAATGAGCATTCTTTTGCTATTACAAAGGTATGTAGCTGACATTGTGAGCAGTGCCGTGTGCTCACAGAGCAAACTGTGCATCTCTGGTAATTAGAAATTACTTTGGTTTTATATCGAGCTAATGATTTTAATTTGTTGCTTGATTCTGTATATGCCAAATTCCAGATTGTCCCGACTCTGTCATTGTCATAGAACCCTAAATACTCTATACAAGGGGAAAAAAATGACCAGTTCTCCTGTGGCAGATAGTAAAGCTGAGAAAGGCTGACAGCACGGCAGCATGACAGGTTTCCTGCAGCTACTTTAGAACCTCAAAACTTCCAAGTGCTTTTTTCCTCTCTGTATCTGGTACCAAAGTAAGTATAAAGCAGCTATCTTTGGCAAGCGTGTTAAGTGCCTCCTCCCCCCGCCATGTACTTGAACAATAAATTAAATGGATCCTATGTATTCACTAATGTCCCTTTACCCAAAGAGGCGAGAGTTTTGTTGCCTTTCCCTTAGCATCTTTCCTGAGCCTCTCACCTGTTTAACTTCTTCAGCATTTTGTTTTGCAGTAACTATTTTTTCTTCTATATTGTCCACATTCTTTGAATTTGTAACAGCCTTTTGCTTAAGGTCTTCAACACTCCTCTCCAGCTCAAACAGACGTAAGGTAGCATTGTTCAGTGTTTCTTCAGATGCTGCATTTTCAGATGCAATCTAACAGAAAGAGGGATGAGAGTTACACTTCCAAAAGATGCTGAATATATACTAAACTTTCTAGACAAGTCCTGATCAACTGATTAGTTTGTGTCCATAGATCTGATACAAAAAACAGTGTTTCAGTTTTGCTGCAAATGGCCAATTGCAGTTAGGGTGAAAGAGCCCACAGTTTGAAGAGAGGGTACATGTGGGGCTGCATTACACATGTAGGAGTTGCCTAATCCACAGGGAAAACTTCAGATGTTTGACCCTCCATCATGTAATAATGGACTTGTGAAGCTGCGTATCTTTCAAGCTGACCAAGCTTCATGGGTGTAGGCACTATGGCCTCATGAGGGCTTTGAGAGGAGGTCTGAAAATACATTATCTGACAAGACTACAGCAATTACCACTTGAATCCAGCATTCGTTTTAGTCTCGTGCTGCAGTGGTAGGTGACACTGCTAGAGCGGCTACACCAGTACACTACTGGTGTGGCTGACAGGTAGGACTTCCCAGGGATCCTGGCCCACCTGTGTTAGAGGGCTACAGTCCTGCTTGTTTAACGTCACTGGTGCAGAAAAGCCTTTTCGTTTGTTTTTGGTTTGTGATTTGTTTTCTTTTTTCTTAAGAGCAAATGGTCCCCTGGCCATGTGAAGGCAGGAATGGTTTAGATTCATTTTAAGTGTAGTCTTTGATTTGCAGTACCCAAGAGCCTTCCCTAGACAGGCTTACATCAGTTTCTAAGTAGCAGACTTGATATTGTTTCCATATCTTAAATAGTCACAAAGAACTCACCGAGGTCAGCAGGTCTTGAGTTCCTTTAATATCTTCGTCAGCTTGTTTGATGGCTTTTTCAGCTGCATTTTGAGCTTTTTCAGCTTCTTCCAGTGCTGCTTTCACCATGTCTGCAGTGACTTTAACATCTGTTGCACCATTGCTGTGGAGCAAAAACTATGTTAATGCTGAAAATGCTTTTACTTTGGAACTGGAAAAAGAACTAGGCATACACTGCAAAAGGCCATTGCTGCCCCTTGGTGAAGGAATGAGAATCCACATCAGGGAAAGTTACACTCTGAGTTTTCTGATACAATGAAATGAAAGTCTGGTTCAAGCTCCTGGTGAGCAGGGTTGCGTACCTCGCTTTTTTAGCTTCCTCCAGCAGCATTTCTGCTCTGGCAATGTCTCCAGCACTCTGCTGCAGAATGACCTCAACATCAGAAAGGCTTTCTACACGCTCACGAATATCTTCTGTGAGGGCTCGCAGCTGCTGGGGTGTGCTTGGCATCTCCATGTTCAGCACTTCATTAGCCACTGCCTCGATGCTATCCAGGTCAGCGCTGTCTTCTAGCAGATGGACACAAATGACAAAGATGTAAAAGCTTCCCTCTGCCAGGTCTCAGCATTCAAATTCTTGCCCAGCTGCTCCCTTAAGAAGCAAAATTGTAGGAAAACTTCTTCCCCCAGACTTATGGAAAAACCAAGGTGTTAAAATTGCTTCCTTAGTGTGAAACTTCCCTCTCAGGAGAGGCCCAGCTGGCATAAGCTCTCTTGGAAGCCATTTCAAGATCTCAATGATTAGCTACACCATGCTGGGGCTGGGGGGAGATGTAAGCCCTCAGGAAAGGAAGCCAACAGCTGCACATAAATGTATTTGTGCTAACAGTATACTCAGCCTTGTGTAAACAGGGAGGAATGGGTCTGCCATGCTGCTGCTTGTGAGCGAACAAGGCCCTCATTTAACCTTTACCTGCTTTCTTACAGAGAGATAAACTCACAGTTCCTGACTTTCCTCCCCTTTAATAGTACTTTGTCTTTCTAGCCAGAACTTATGAACACACTTGGCAAACTGCAGCAGTATAACAGCCTCAGCTGAAACGAGCACAAGAACATGTCAGTTTGCTCTCACTTTCCCATTGTCTTGGTTTTTCTCTTGTTTCCAGATTTCATCACACACGCTAAGGCTGGCTGAAGCGTGGGAGGAGACACAACTATTGCGTTACCCCTTAGAGGATGATTCAGAGCTAAAGATAGTTCTCATAAACCCAGAATTAATTTAAATGTAAGGTTTTTACGCATAAGGAAGTCTCTAATCTGTTTAATAAGATTTCTCAGATCTTCATTGCTTCTGTCCACTTGTTCTTTTGTAGCATTGGTTTTGAGCAAAACCGCTTGTGCGTTCTGTTTTGCTTCATCAGCTCTCTGTTTCGCCTCAGAGACCTAGAAAGAGAAAAATAGAAGGCTTGACTGCATATTCGCTTATGCTTTAAGGCCTGTTTTAAAACAAAAAATCAGTTGGAGGCAGAGGTAACAGTAATTAATGAGAAATGCTTTTCCTCATAAAACTTCCAGAACACTTTTAAAAGCTGGCCACGAGCCATACCACCAATGCTAGTTTAAACAACTCAGGCTAATGCTTAGAGTTATCCATGGGGCTTCACTTGAGTAAGCTCCCTTTCTGAGGATCTTTACAAGCAAGACGAAGTTACGCAACTGAAAAGAAGTATTTTGAAGTAAGCCAGGCACATACTTTGTCAATTAGTGTCTAAACTTGCATTATGAGTGAAAGATGGTGTTTTTTTTCAATATCTAACAATTGATTTGGCATATTACCATTCTGGAGAGTTGCTCAACTTCTGCTAATGCGCTGAGGATGTCTCTGTCGAAGTCCATGGCTTTCTGCCAGGCGTTGTGAGCTACAGTCACCAGCCCGTCACAGCCGGGTCCTCCGCACTTCTTCTTGCCTTCAGCTGTCCGACAGCTTAAACCACCACACTCTGATTCGGCACAAGAGGCTCCCAGGGGAGTGCCACATGTCTGCAGGGACAGACAAGGGAAGCGGTCACAGCTTTATTTCCATGGCTGAGCTGCGAGGGGGAAGGAGTAGGACAGTGCCCTACCATGACAGAAACATGATGCTGTTTCTGCCTCTTGCGGCAGCATCCCAAGTACCGCAGGGAGAGATGCTGAGGCAGAGCTCCTGCAGCAGGTCCATACCAGCATGGCTTTAATCTTTCTTCTATGCACCACCCCCCCAGCACCTTCCTGCTTTAACTCAGTTACAAATAGGCGGCTCTCTGACGCTGAAGTAGCTGAGGTTTATGAGGGAAGCCTTGCTGTGCCTTCATCATCTACTTGTCCTGTACATCGTATTTCACTGGAAAGTTACCTTTAAGGTTTGGTTTCAAGGTGGAAGCTACTACAGTGTGTATGCCTCTTGCTCGAAATCAGTCTTCATGACTGTTGAAAGAAAAACTGGCAATCCCAAGAAGCTGTTTTATAAGGAACAAAGTGTTTGGTGCAAAGTAGTGTATTTTCCTTTGCTGTAATGCCCTAGAAGCAAAATAGAAGCTAAAATGCTCCAAGCTGAACAGGAAACTTTTTTCCATCTCCCTTAAAGAGCCGTCCCATTCCGTTCCACCACATGTTTGCTCTGATTTCATCTTTCCAGAACACCTTCCACTTTTGAATTACTGTCAAGGATGTGTTAACACAGAAAATTTCAGGGTAGACCTTTTTTGTGTTTTTTAAAAAAAAAAAAAAAAAAAAACAAAACTATTTCAGTCACCAACCCTGTACTGAGAATTATCCTCTCCTGGGTCAATTGCTTGGCAATGAAATCACTCAGGAGTTGGTTTAGCCAGAGAGAAAATTGGAAGATTTCCCATTCTTGTGAGGTTCTCCCCCCTCATTCCCCCTTTGCCAAATGATAGTCACATACTTTGCAGCCAAAAAACCTCTCTGGGAAAACCTAGGGGCTGTGCCAAGTTAGCTGCAGCTGTCTCCCTTGAAGTGTAAATGAGTCCCTCTTACCTGTTTGGCACGCAACCCAGCAGGAGCTAGAAAGCAAAACCCACTTTTTTTTTTGCGTGTCCTGGGATTACACCTCGAGCAACTCAGTGTTTATGGCCCTGATAAACATCTACCCAAGATCTTCAGTCCTCCAGAACAGTCAGGCAGGAATGTAGGGGCAGGGAAGCTAAACAAAAAGATGTCTCTTTTTTTAACCCTCCAGAGAAAAGGAGAGCTGGGGGAGCCAGAGGGATGACAGTAGTAATAAAGGACAGGGGACAATTCAGCATGTGAAGAACTCATCCTCTAACACAGGCCTGGCAGGCCCAGGGGAGTTAATGAGCAGTCCCCTGCTGCCTGCCTTCACCAGGGATTGTTCTCTCAATGCAGCTGGCTGACTTCAAAGCAAAGCTGAGGGAACACCCAGCCTCTCCCAAGAAAAAGCCACCCTTGATCATGTTTACAGATGAGCAGGCAGCTTCAACAGAGAAAATGCCCTTTTGACTCCAGCTCTCTCCAAGTTCTACTTTGTCTCAAGCACAAGGATGAGAGCCTGGCAATGCTGAGAAGGGCAGCCTGTCGGTGTGAGCAGCAGCACTGCCCAAGTGCTGCACAGGCATCGTGTGTATCCTGCAGAGCTGCAAACAGGAAGAGAGGAGCCTAGAGAAAGCAAGTGCATGGACTGAGGACAGGCTTGAAGGGATGGCTCTCAGTCCAGCAGACTCACTGATGTAAAGATGGGTATTCTTTTGGGGCAGAAGGGTAGGAGGAAGACCAGCATGAAGGGCTGATGCCTGAAAGCCAGTAGGTCTCGGAGCCCACCACTTAAACACTCCTGTTCTAGCCCACAAAATACCCTGTCACCCAAGAAACATGCGTTTCTCATGAACAAACTGTGCATCTCACCCTCTCAAGCCCTAAACACTTCCTCCCTGCCCATCACTTCTTCACAAACCTAACTTTATTTCTGTTAGAGGTTTTATACCAGCAATTTTCAGCCATGTACCTTCTCAGCCACTTCAGAGAGATCCAGGCTCTGCAGCTTGCCTGCGAGCTCATCCAGCAGGCGCGACTGCTCCTCTTGTTTAGCCTTGAACTGGGCCTCCTTCTCATTGATTAAGTCTTCCACTTCCTGCCGCGTCCGCGCTGACAGCTCCACGGCGCTATTGGGGTGAACAGTGGAAGCATTGACCCTCTCCTCTGCCTCCAGGGACATCTGGAAATACTTGGTGATACTGTCCAAGGCTCCTGCAGAAATCAAATGGAGCTGCTCAGAAATCTGTTAAATAACCTAAAGTAACTTATGGTGGTTGGCAAATGACATCAGGGTTAGTGATATGAGTATCAAGGTAACTGAGACATCAGCCTTTGCAGCTGCACTCAGTGCTATTGCAAGGGTGACAGCATTTAGTCTGTTGTGGTGGAAAAAGAAAAGAGTTAATTTTCTTTCTTGGTTGGCAGCGTTTGCTGAATTTTGATGTTAAGCCTTTCTCTGACTCTAGTGACTGAATTCTGCTTACCCTGAGGGCAAAAGGAGATCCAGCCTCTTAGGTTTATAGGGCAACAGTCTGTTTTCTAAGGATTCAGTTATCCCATTAGTTGTTATTGCTTGCCCTGGGATGTCTGGCTTATGGAGTCACTGTTTGGAAATTGGTCAGAGCTTTCCCAAAAAGAACTGCTTGATGAAAGATGCTGATTTATGGACCTATTAGTTCTGGATAATGCTTGGATAGGCCTTGAGTGGGTGTGAGGGATCCCATGGGGGTGGCCACACTCTGCACCTTGGGCAGCTTTCCTCTGCAGAATGCTGCAAGCAGGGACTCCCCTGTTCTACATCCTACTTCCCTCTCTGTTTCCAGTGAACATGGAATTTTGCAATCTCAGACTTCCTGCAAAGCAGGAAATTAAAGGAAAAATAATCCTTTGTGTCAAGCTGGAATGAAGTCAGCTTTCAAAATTCCAAGGAATTCGGTGACATTCCTCTTTCTCCAGCAAATTTTGATTCTTGGCACATTTCAGTGTGCCAATGGGCATGCAACGCTTGGGTGGCTCCGGAGAACCAGGCCCTTATGGTGCGCTCTTAGTCACAAAGACCCAGGTTTGCTGGTTTCAACCAGGAACAGCGATTTTACAGAGGACAGAGAGCAAGGGAGATGTTCAGGTGTATCTTGCAATCTGTTGCACTCTGCTGTTGTGTCTCATCTGAAATGTATTAATGAAGAGGCTTTAAGCCAATTCTGTACCTCAATAACTCGAGCCCATTTGCAATGTGCAGAGGAAGAAAGAGGGGGTGAGGGGGCAAAACAAAATTCCTGCTGCATCAGCAACTCTGCTAATGCACAGAAAGAAGCCGTGCTCCTAGAACTGTGCTTTATTACAAGTTAGAAGATTAACCTGGTATTTAAAACCACGCACTAATTACATCTTTGACAACCCCACTGCTTCTTCCCCCTCCCTGGGACACTTACCCCGAACATCAGAAATCTTGATGAACTCTAGCTGTTCTGCAAGTTCTTTCACAACACGGTCTAGGCTTTTGGCATCTGTTTCCAGTGCACTCAGGTCAGTGTCTGTGCTGTTGCTCTTCACTGCTAAGGCTGACAGGTTTTCTTCTACATCAGCGATCTTAACTGTAACATCTGCTGTCAGCTTTCTGTAAAACAGAGGCACAGGACTCAACAGTGGGAGATGGAAGGGTTGTAAGCCTCGGTGTTTCACGTCACTGAAGAGCAGCGGTTAAAGCCATGCACAGCTTCTCCCACAGCGGGACCTGTCCTCCCTTGGTAGAGCTGTGATTTGTAACAATGTGCCTACCTAGAATATTGTTTTGTTTCCTTTATCATACAAAACTACTTTTTAATCTACAGCAAGTTTATAAACTCCAAGCACCAAACTGCTCAGAAAACAGACGCTTTGTGTAAGATTAACTGAAGGCAGATTCCAGAGGACTGCTGTAATGCTCTTGTATCGTGGCAACTGCATAGGTCAGGGTTGACTACTATGATCCATACATAATTTTCTTCCCATCCCACACAGCTACAAATGCAGTTTTGATTACTGCGAGCTCATGGGACAGATTGGAACTTCAGGAAGCTGGAGGGGGGGGAGTCTTAGTTTTAACACAATGGATTCTTTTAACTCGTCTATAAAGATCCCTCCTCTCCAGCCGTTTCTCTAGCGCTATGAAGGAGAAGCTCCTGCCTTCAGCATGGCCTCAGTGAGCCACAGAGCAGGCTCAGCTAGTGGGATAACCCTAAAAGGAAAAGCAAGTGTATGTTACACATCAGTGCTGCTGCAGAACACAAGTGGATATAGGAAGCTACTCCCATCCATGATGATCCCACTGAACCCAGTGTCTCCTCATTCTGAAAGAATCAGGCAGTTTTTAAGCTCTATGATCAATTTACAGCTCTCTTAACAGTCCAAAAGCCCAGTACTACTTCTATACAGCTAGAGAGGTTCAAGAACAGATACATATATATATATGTACGTTAAGGAAAAGCAGCTTCTCAGCTGCTCTGACCTCCCTCAGCACACACAGAGCCCAAATGCAGCAGCAACCCCCAGCTCTCCAGCTGGAGAGGGAGCTGCAGGGCACAAGCTATCCCTAATTGAGACATTTGTGCTTTAATCCTCACCCTTTTGCTTTGTGCAGTCCCCTTTAAAATGCACAAGCAAGTTCGAGTGGTTGCACACAGGACTAGAAAGCAATTGTAATCCTACTTGATGTTAAACTGCCCCATCTCCAAAAGCACAAACTATCATCTTTTGTATGCTGTGCCCTAGAACAAAATACAAGGCTCCTATCCTGAGAAAAATGGAAACAATCCTTGTTATAAACCTGGTGCTTCCCCCCCCCACACGCTCAGAGTGCAAAAGGAGACCAAGTTTCCAACTCATCAGCTACACTCGGAAATCCAAGAATTTAATCTCTCCCCTCTTCATTCTCTCACATAATAGCAGTGTTTGTCCTTTGCCCCAGGGGAGTGCAAGGCAAGCATGAGTGCCTCAGTGGTAATTAGCTGCCTGGTGCACAGCGGAGCAGGACAACCCTGCTCAAAGCATGGCAGCTGCACTGCTCCTACCTTCCTGGCCAGGTTTCTGCTCGTGGGACAGCTGCTCACTGCTGGCACTGAGCATGGCAAAGGTGTTCCACCAGTGCTAGGAGCCACAGCTGAAGGAGCAGAGCTGGGTGTCCTCAGCCCAGCACAGGGACACCAGTCACTCAAGTAAATCCCAGCTCACTGGCACTCACTCCCACTCCTTCCCACACCAGGCTTATCCACGTAATTGCGACTGTACTCACTCTGCTTCCTCAAAGAGATTCCCAATGTTTTTCAGGGGCTCGGCAGCTGGATTTTGAGCAATGATGGTTTTAATTTCACTGAGCTTCTCCTCCAGGGTGTTGAGCGTCTGCTGGTATGGGCCAGTGACTCCAGTGATTTTGAGGGCATTAGCCCTGTCCAGGAACTGCTGGGTCCTATTAGACAGCTCGCTGATGATCACGTCCCAGAGGGCAAAGCACTGGTGGCACGGCACACAGTCAGGGAAGAAGCCTGAGTAGCCCCGGGAGCACTTGTCACAGCGTGGCCCTTCCACCCCTTCATTGCAGATGCACTGCCCGGTGGCACGGTCGCACTGCGGAGTTTGGATGCCACGAGGGTTGCAATCACACGCTGGAAGGAGAAAAAGGCACATGTGAAGGCTATGGTGAGGGAAATGACAGTGACAGTGGCAGGGAGAAAATAAAATCGATTACAGTGAAGTGGGGAAATGAGTTTAGAATTGGTCTGTGTTTGACTTATAAAAAGCTAATTATGGGTGTGCCTGCTTATATAGACAGGAACCAGGACTGAGTGAAAGGGGAGAGAGATAGGGAAAGAACTCTAGGGGAAACCAGGATTTGCACACCTCAGAAACAGGCACAATATGGAGCAAGGATGGATACTTCTTGCAGTGTTTGGCTATCAACTGGATAGCAACTGAAGACAGTATCAGTTTCACACCTACAATGAAGAATAAGTAGAGCAAGGCTTTCCAGACAGAAAAAGAAATCATAGGCAGACATGTAGCAGAGGGTTTAAAGAGCAAAACATGAATGAAATGGGAAAAGTGAACATGGAACAACCATTAACAGTCTCCTCCAGCACAGGAGTAGGGGTCAGCTGAAGAATCCAGCACATCAAAACCCAACCACCTTCTCCTGCACCTCCCACAAACAGCTCAATAAAAGGAGATAGTTGATTATACAGCACTCAGTTAAGAGATGGAGCTCCCTGCTACAAGACACTGTGGGTGCTAAAAGTTGAGGTTGCTTCAAAGACAAACATGAGAAGAAGAACATGACAGATTTATGGAGCAACAGCCCTTGAGAGATCTTCTGTGCAGAGGTACAGGGCCTGGCTGAGGACGTGCATTGAGTAGCCCGGCACTGGGCTGATGTTTCGGGTATACAGAAAATGAGAAAAAAATCAGGCAGTGAAAAGTAGAACAGAACAAAGAATGTGGCCGTGGGCAGCCCTGTCTGAGGGAGAAGATGATAATGACCAAGAGCCTACACACTGTCACTCTCAAGTGGGAATGAAGACGATGAAACAGATATGAGTTACTATTCACACCTTCCTGAAATGGACATTCATTCTTACTTTATTTCTGTAACTGTGAACACCTGCCTATCTTTAGATATGCTAGTCAGGTAAGACCCTGGGGCTCCAGGTCTTTGCCAAATCAGAGTGATAGGGTTTGGGCACCACCCTTTTTTAACAAGCTTTTAGGATAAAGATGCACTTTGGCACTAACCCGCCATGAAGGTAAGTTACTTAGTCAACTCACTGATGCACAGTCATTTCTAAAAGCACAGACACACTTTGCACACAATAATGCTATCAGGAGAAGTGTTTCCATGCAGTGGGGCTACACTTGACCTCTCCTACTCCTTAATTCCGCAGGCAGCAGCACCAGGGGAAATTACCAACATGCAAAGCTTTTAACAAAGGGATGGCAGCAAGGAACAAAAAGAGAGGCCTTGAGACAGGTTATCTACCTACAATCATGGCAGAGTACACCCAAAGCAGGTCACGCACACGTTCCTTCAACAGGGAGAGAACTATGATACCTGGTAAAAGCTTTTATTTTACTTACACATCCATTTACCAGGCATCCTTGAAGGAGGTTAATGGCTCAAAAAGGTCCATAAATCAATTCACACACCCCAAGCACATGCCCCCTTGAAAAAAGGGCAAAACACAAAGCCGTTTTCAAGATCATACATTGTTTGCTTCAATGCCAAAACACAGTGGTAGTCTTCAGTTCAAAAATCACACAAAGAGCCTCAGCAGAACAAATCGCTCCTCAACAAAACGACTTTCTTGTACAATGTGAATATGATAGGCAAGAGACAAAAATAACTTCTGCTGCCTGCACAATTGAGCAAAATGGTCCTTTGTTCTTTGAATTATACTCTGACACAAGAGATTGTTTTTACTTTACATCGAAAGTGCTTAAGTAGTCAACTCACCATGGAATATGTTCCCTGCAGGCAAACTGTTGAGTTCCTGTTTGAAGGTCAGTTAACTTTTCTGTCAACTAATAAGGCCCTCAGTATAATGATGAATTGTCCAAATTCCTCTGCACAGAAAGAGGCTAAATGGCATGTGGTTTTTCTCAAAGATCCACAGATCTGATCAAGTTACATGAATTCTTGCTGCTGGCAAATCAGATCGCTATATTTACTTGAGGATTTAAAAAGCTTAAAGGGAAAAAAAACCCACCCCAACATGTCGGTAATTCTACTCCTGAATACCTGCATGTTCAGGAAAGGCAGATGACATGGCTTTAGTAGCATTTACATCGTAATGTGGATTCCAAAATCTCTGAAGCCAGAAAATACTGGGGAAGAGATACTGGAGAGGAGAATTTAAGTACTAACTCATGTGCAAAGTGAAAACCCAAACTCCACAGCTGCCTGTTGGGAGATGATAAAGAGCAAAGAAGTCATTTATTCTAAATGCAGCACAACAGTTGGAAGAACCATCACATTTCTAGAATTCTACAAACCTTCCAAATGAGCTTTGTGGGACCCATGAGAAAATTGTACAAGGCAGCTAGAATGTGGGTTATTTCTCCATTTTAGGATTCTCTGATAAGCCCAGAAACAGGAATGCTGGCTCTGCGTTACTTCAGTAGTGTGAACCCAACATATAAACCCAGCATATAAAACAGCCTTCAAAAGTGCTGGTTTCACACTTGCTCTTTTTTTCCTCATGCTCTTCCCAAGTCATTAACCATGCACAGAGTCGCACCAACTTTCAAACTAAAAGCTAGAACAAGACAATTTTATCTCTATTTTTAATTTATTTTTAATTAGTAATTAATGATTTTTATTTTCTTTCCATGTCACAAATTTGGGAGGCATTTCTCTAGGTTGGTGGTACAGTCTCTCTCTTGCTGCAGCCCTTAGACAATTCCTTGTTGTGGCACTGACTGAAACATGTTTTAATTCTCACAAAAGCATCACTGCCCCTCTTACAGCTCACAACCTGCGAGCAAACCTGTCATCTCACAAATGACACACGCATGCCAGTATTTGGTTATATGTGATCTTCTTCTACCAGAAATGATTGAAACCATCTCTGTTCCTTGCTAGAGTCAGTCTCAGTACTTTTATCGGAAGCTGAGACTGAATTTCTGGATACCGCATTAATAATGAAATTAAGCCAGAAACCCACAGAAACTACTGGTCAAGTCCCATTTCCTGGGCCCTGGCCACCACCACCACCACCAGGCTACTGCACATCCCAGCAAGGAGCATGTCCAAGGCCATTGCAGAGACAATCCTCCCTTTATAGCACAGTGGGGATCAAACCTTCCACTGACTTGAGCTGCAGCCAGTTCTCAAGAGGAGGAAAACAAGCCCAGGCCAAGATAATATAAGTTCCTCCTTAGTGAGCAGCTCCTTGAACACCGTAGGCCACCGGTCAAATAGCTCAGCGCACAGGTTTCACCTCTTTGCCTCCTACAACACCTGCCCACCAAGAACCTGCTGGCCTCAGTCTCCGTGAGATTTCAGGGCACAACCTTGTCCTGAAGCGACAAAAACAGCAACTTTGTCCGAAAGGGACAGAAGCACAGTGACAGTGCCAGGATGCATGTGAAAGGAAAGGAGGACCTCCTAGCTGGCACAGGCTGGAAAAAGCAAGCACAGGACCGGCAAATAGCTCGTGGAAGACTAACCACATTACACATCCATCCATCATTCATGATGGTAGGTGCACATCCACCAGAAAGATTCACGTGACATTGGATTATCACCGCCAATAAACTGGGATGTGAAAACGGGAGATGCCTTGAATCTTATCACCTGGTAGAAAAAGAGTGAACACTATGCCAGCATGATCCAGCAAGTCATGCCCAGCATTGGTTTTGGCCAGAGTACCTCAGCACCACTTCTAGCCACAGTGGAGTTCTTGTTCTTCTAACACCTCCTTTGCTGATGTCCAACTATTCCTATGGTCACCATATAAATCAACTCCTATGCAGTCCAGTGCTAATGATGCTCTCTGTTACAGTAGTTTTGCTTCTGACATACTCAAACAGGCTAACTCCAACACAGTCTTCAAAGTATCAGCTGGCTCTGGAACTTTTGGCTCCAACCAGCACACTCCTAAGCCTGACGTAACACCTGAGTAGCTGTATCACAGCTAATTTTAGCATCTACCTGGTTAATCCAAAGTTTTTCAAGAAACACACAGAGAGGCACATCTAAGGATGCAGAAGTGTTTTAGATATTACTCAGTAGCTAGCCACGACTTTATATTCCGCTTACATAGTATATGTGATATAAGGAAAGACAAAGTCCTGTAAGCTCCCTTTAAATGTCTTGCCTATGCTTACGTGACTAGAAACTGGGAAAAGTGGCTCATTTTGCACTGCAAAACCACAGAGATGTTGAGTTTACTGCAAGAGATTTAGATGCCTTAACCAGTTTGGGTTGGAAATGGCTTTCAAGACAGATGGTTGATTCCCTTCAAACAGAGGGGTGCAGCAAGGCTGAGGTGAAGGGCTGTAAACAGTTAACACGGACAGGCTGCTTGCTTTGAAGATCACTGTTAGACAGGGACCAAATCTGTCAGGGGTAAGCAAAGCAGGACACTGCAGTTCCTCCTATGGAAAACACAGTGAAGGAAATGAAGTCCTTTGAAATCATTGGCCAAACATTTGAGGGTTTTCAAGGGAGCATTTACTAAATTAAACAATAGGTTTCTGGTTTGAAATGTCATTTTGGAACCGGGTGTATTGCTTGCTTTAACCAAGTGTTTAACTCAATCAGACATTCTCCTGCACCATACTCCGACTTAAGTGAAATCTCATTTTTGACAGGAAAATTCTCTAGCCAAATTGTCCTGGGTTCAGCTATAGCAGTCATTTTTCTCCTGCTTAGTAGCTGGTGCAGTGCTGTGTTTTTTAACTTTCAGCCTGGGAACAACGCTGATAACACCGATGTTTTTAGTTGTTGCTAAGTAATGTTTATTCCAACCAAGGACTTTCTCAGTCTCATGCTTTGCCAGGGAGGAGGGGAAGCCGGGCGGAAGCAGAGACAGGACACCTGACCCAAACTAGCCAAAGGGGTATTCCATACCACAGCACGTCATGCCCAGTATATAAACCGGGGGGAGTTACCCGGAAGGCCCAGATCACTGCTCGGGTCGGGCTGGGTATCGGTCGGCGGGTGGTGAGCAATTGTATCCTCTCCCCTTGTTATTTCACTAATCGTTATTATCATTGGTGGTAGCAGTAGTGGTTTTGTGTTATACCTTAGTTGCGGGACTGCTCTTATCTCAACCCGTGGGAGTTGCATTCTTCCCATTCTCCTCCCCATCCCTCCGGGAGCGGGGGGAGGAAGAAGTGGGGGGGGGAGTGAGCGAGCGGCTGTGTGGTTCTGAGTTACCGGCTGGGCTCAAACCACGACAGTTCTTTTTGGCGCCCAACGTGGGGCACGAAAGGTTGAGATAACGACAGATCTGACCAGAGTGTGTTTAATCATATTTGTGATAAGCATTCATTGTTACTACTCGTCACAATGGTGATTATTTGGCTCTCAGACGTGTTGCGCTTGATCTCAGAGTTTCAGCATGTTGTACCTTACTTACAGCCACTATTTGCTGTTTTAGCGTTTATCGGCTGGGGGGCCTGGGCTAAGGTTCTTGTTTCACTGTACTTCATGGTAATGACTTGTAATACAATAGACTCATTGATCATGAAACTGGTCTGGTTTGTGCTTCCAGCGTGGCCATCACCACTATACATTGGGAGGTATATAATGAAATATTTTAGCAATTGCATATCTTTTTTTTTCTCCTCGGGGGGTAAACTTACGAAGGAAGCATTCTCTTTCACCCCCCGTTCCCCCACCAGCCTATTTGCAACAGCAATTGAGAGTTCTGAAGGTTTTAGATGGCCTTTGAGTACCCTTGAAACCTGCCTGCTGATTGTGCTGGGGATCAGCATGTTGGCAAACATACGGAGTGTGTTTTACCCACGGCCATCCCGTCGTAGGAACATCCTATTTCGTTTAATGTCAAAAATTCAGCAGTATCAGGTTCGAATCTGGTCTAGGGTTAGACGACGATATAGGAGGACCACCAGGAGATTTTCCCTGAGGCTGGACAGTTATGAGTGGCAGGGTGTGTGGGATAGTATGGGCAAGTACCTAGGCCAGTGGGCCCCTCCAGTGCTTTGGAACTTCACCACTGAACAAGTGCAACATCCGGAAAAACTAGTAAAACACTTAAACGAGGTGTGCTGTCGTCCTGGTTATACCAGAGAGGGACAAATTTTGGCAACGTGCTGGGGCTTGGCCTATGCCTACAGAGCCCTGCTCAACACTATCCAGCACCTTCAAAGGGAAAAAAATGTCTCTGGATCTGATGGCAAAGCAACAGACAACGCAGCTATGCCAACTACAAGCACAGCAGCTACTCAGACCCTGACCACAACAGTCAACACAGCTACTCCAAGTACAGCAGCTACATCAACCCCAGTGACAAGCACAACAGCTACTCAAACCCTGACCACAACAGACAACGCAACTACTCCAACTTCAAATACAGCAGTTACACCAACCCCAGTGACAAGCACAACAGCTACTCAAACCCCGACAGCAACAGACAATGTGGCTACTCCAAGCACTGCAGCCACACCAACCCCAGTGACAAGCACAGTAGCTACTCAAACCCCGACAGCAACAGACAATATAGCTACTCCAAGCACCACAGCTACACCAACCCCAGTGACATGCACAGTAGCTATTCAAACCACGACAGAAGTCCCTCTCCAGATTTCTTGTAGGCCCCTTTAGGTACTGGAACACTGTTATAAGGTCTCCCTAGAGTCTTCTCTTCTCCAGGCTGAACAAGCCCAACTCTCTCAGCCTGTCACTGTGGCAGAGATGCAACATATAGATGGGCTCGTGATCGAGGGGTGGACTTAACGATGGACACTATTGCCCAGGTTATTCACGAATGTGAAACATGTGCTGCAATTAAGCAAGCCAAGCGGTTAAAGCCTCTCTGGTATGGAGGACGATGGCTGAAGTACAAATATGGGGAGGCCTGGCAGATTGACTATATCACACTCCCACCAACCCGCCAGGGCAAGCGCTATGTGCTTACCATGGTGGAAGCAACCACCGGCTGGCTGGAAACATATGCTGTGTCCCATGCCACTGCCCGGAACACTATCCTGGGCCTTGAGAAACAAGTCTTGTGGCGACACGGCACCCCAGAGAGAATTGAGTCAGACAATGGGACTCATTTCCGGAACAACCTCATAGACACTTGGGCCAAAGAGCATGGCATTGAGTGGGTATACCACATCCCCTACCATGCACCAGCCTCTGGGAAAATCGAACGGTACAATGGGCTGTTAAAAACTACACTGAGAGCAATGGGTGGTGGGACTTTCAAACACTGGGATACACATTTACCAAAAGCCACCTGGTTGGTCAACAGTAGGGGATCTGCCAACAGGGCTGGCCCAGCCCAATCAGAACTTTTACGTACTGTAGAGGGGGATAAAGTTCCTGTGGTGCACATAAAGAATTTGTTGGGGAAGACAGTCTGGGTTATTCCTGCTTCAGGTAAAGGCAAACCCACTCGTGGGGTTGCTTTTGCTCAGGGACCTGGATATACTTGGTGGGTAATGCGGGAAGATGGGGAAGTCCGATGTGTACCTCAAGGGGATTTGATTTTGGGGGAAAACAGCCAATGAACTCAATTGTACGCTGTTGCCTGCTCTATAACACTTTTATAGCCCACCAGCTAGATATCTTCAGGTCACCAGCCATTGACCCTGACTTCCCTCCGATCATCACCTCAACAAAGAATGAATTTTGAGGAAACCAGATGAGCTCAGTAGTGACCAGATGAGTTTGGCGGTATCATCAGCAGGCAACAACCCAACACCATGTACCGTCCCTCCTGCCCTGAAAGACTATTACAAGAGATGGAACCTGACATCATGGACTGGATGAGTTCAGCAATTTTACAGGGATTGGTCCATGGACTAGGGAACGATATCTTTCTCTGTGTGTGGGTGTGGGTGTATATATATGTGTATATATGGGACAGGGGTGATGGTGTGCTGAGAGATGTGGGATCTGAGCATGACGTGAATGGTATGGAATAAGGGGTGGATACTGTCCTGGGTTCAGCTATAGCAGTCATTTTTCTCCTGCTTAGTAGCTGGTGCAGTGCTGTGTTTTTTAACTTTCAGCCTGGGAACAACGCTGATAACACCGATGTTTTTAGTTGTTGCTAAGTAATGTTTATTCCAACCAAGGACTTTCTCAGTCTCATGCTTTGCCAGGGAGGAGGGGAAGCCGGGCGGAAGCAGAGACAGGACACCTGACCCAAACTAGCCAAAGGGGTATTCCATACCACAGCACGTCATGCCCAGTATATAAACCGGGGGGAGTTACCCGGAAGGCCCAGATCACTGCTCGGGTCGGGCTGGGTATCGGTCGGCGGGTGGTGAGCAATTGTATCCTCTCCCCTTGTTATTTCACTAATCGTTATTATCATTGGTGGTAGCAGTAGTGGTTTTGTGTTATACCTTAGTTGCGGGACTGCTCTTATCTCAACCCGTGGGAGTTGCATTCTTCCCATTCTCCTCCCCATCCCTCCGGGAGCGGGGGGAGGAAGAAGTGGGGGGGGGAGTGAGCGAGCGGCTGTGTGGTTCTGAGTTACCGGCTGGGCTCAAACCACGACACAAATTCAGTCAGGATCTGCTGATTAGCAGTATAAAAGACTGTAGCTGCATCTGTTCATAAATGCATATGCAGTTATGTGCATACATACACGGAGTATCCATGGGTAATTTTTATACCACCTTGATGGATGCATTTCTCTTTCGGTAATTAATCCTGATCTGGAAGATAAACGTAACACTCAGACATATTTACTGCATGTAGTCTTAGAGAACCCTAAGGGGGTAAATTCTAAAGTAAATGACTACCTCATATGGTTTGCTTTAAGCTCATGAGTGTCTATGAACCGCTTTACTTTTCACTTACTCTGACAGCTCTGCTACTTTTCCCTCTGATTTTAAGTATTTAGAACTCACTTCCATTTAAACGACTGTAATTTAATATGTGGCATATTTGCATATCCTTTCATTTAAATGAATGTGTATCCGAGTAGTTGATGCTACAGCTGAGATGATAAAATGGATACTGAAAGGGCTGTTTGAAGATCAGTCTGTGTTTAATGCCTTATTGGAGGATGCTAGGAACAAGCAAGCTTCCTGCATCACCCTACACAGAACAGGAGTAATTTTTGCAGAAATGTTTTCTTTCCTGCTCGAGATTGGAGATGGAAAGCATCAAATGTTTAACAACTCCTCCGCAGCAAAGAAAACAAAGGGTTTGTTCAAACATGATTTTCTGGCATCATTTCCCAGCGGTAGTGACGCACTATGATGAGAAAACTATCCAGCAATTTGTAAGGTGGAAAGTTTTGCAGAGCTAGCAAATTTCTTCAGAATAATCAGCTATTGATTAAAATTACCCTGTAAGCATACTGCTAACTCTCAGTGTTACGATTTGCAGCACGAGTGTTAAGATAAGATCTCAGCCTAGAATTACTCGAGTTGTGCTGCAGTTTAACATGTTAGCAGACCTTGCCAAAAGGGCATAGATTACAGTATTTTAAGACCACAAGCCAATTGAAATTATGAAACTCAAAGTGAAAATCGTATTTTCTTTAGTGTAGAATTTGTCCAACTTCCTTTAGACACTAATGACAGAAGGAAAAGAAACATCTGCTAATCTTTCTCTCCACACCATAAACATCTATAAAAGCAGCCTACATGACTAGCTTAAGACCCAGGTGTTAAATTAAGACTACAAAGCCTATTCTTAAATTGCAATGGAGTAATTTTCAGTGAACAGATGTTCTGGCACCAGGTACATAACAAGACTAAAAACTGAGAAAATCAACTTTCTGCCAATGTCTGCAATGAGTATTGGATAAAACATGACTTTTTTCATCTTAGTTCAACTAAATTCTGGGTTTTCTTTTTTTACAACAGGGCTTGATACTCGAGTTCAACACAGAAAAATACTGACATGGGTATGCTTCTTGAAAAGGGGATATAGCAATACAACCTAACTTTCAATCTCACACCGTATCTTAGTATTACTAACTACGCCCTGTTCTGTTTGTTCAATTTATTAAAACAGTAATGATGGTAAAATTGTCACCTTCTTTTTGTTAATATGAAACACACGAATTTCAGATATCTACTGTGCAAGGGCATGGTCTGAGCTGCATGTAGAACCACACTGTACCTTGGAGGCTTCCTGGGAGCCTGGAGCCTCCTGCCAGAAATGTGCTCTGTGGGCTGAAGCTGGCGCAGAGCTGAGTGTGCAGAGTCCTGCACTCTGGTTGCCAGGCTTTGGAAAAGCTCCAGCAGAATGCCTGGGAGACTCGAGTTTCATCAAATTTGAAATCCTATTACTACCTTAGTCAGGCTTTTTATGCACAAACACACGTTCACGTGCAGGCTCGTGCAGAGCTGCATATAGCTCGCAACTGAAGCAACAGCCAGAAGGGGCCGGCACTGCCCCCCCGAGCACATGATGCTCACAGCATAGCTCCTGCTCACTATAATCCTCATAGGACCCTGCACGAGGTTGAGAGAGATGTGCTTTTCCCTGTCCTCTATGCTTGTTTCATGCTTCATGCTAAATTAAATGAGTAAGTCTTGTGCTTTTTTAAAGTATAGGGTAAGCAGTCTCCAAAGGGCCAGTCCTACAGACTGTGGTGTGTAATCCCCAATGGACATCTGTGGGTGGTGGGAGCATACCCAGTACTGTGGGGTTGAGATGCTGCCCAAATGCAGGCACCCACCTTAGCTTGCCCCAGCAGTGTGGTCCCAGTGACCCACAGAGAAGAGACATTGGTGACACTTTCTCTCCACCACAGGGAGCACAGACTGCAAGCCAAAGTACCCAGACCAGATGCAAAAACCTGCCTCCCCTGGGTTCTCCTTCACCATCTCTAACCTTACAACGATTTCTAGAACACGTGTCATGGGCAGCAGCCAGCAGTGGTCACGGCCACTGATAAGGATGGGATGGCAGGGAAGCATGCCCTGGAGTCTGGTTTCCAGCAGAGCGTGCTGCGATCCCCATGACACATCCACAGCTCAATGCTGCTGCAAGTGCCTGGGAACCCATGGGGGGCTGCAGCCCTACATGAGCCATTTAGTACCTCTCCACATAGCTGTTATTTGCAGGCACTTGTGTTCACACGACCTCACCTTTGTTTTAGTTATTAAAACATTTGTAAAAGGTGTCACAGCAACATGGGCAGTACAGTCCCCATTTCTCAATAGAAGGTCATGTCTATTAGTACCAACAGCCTGAAGACCTCTTGTGCGGGGATCACACATTACTGCCCCTTAAGTGATTCACCCTGCGACTTCCAACCTTGAGCACAAGCCACTTGCTCCGGCCAGTGGAAAATCCCACCCTGGAGTCATTGGGACTGACAACCACACCTCCTTATCAGCTTGGTGCCCACAGTGAAGACTGTCCATACTAACACAGTTCAAAGCTCTTGCCATTCCCCATCCAGATCAGTTTGTATTTTCTTCCTGAACATAGCACAAATGTGGCTGTATTGGCTGCTTGGGCCAGACACGAGCATGCTGCCAAGGGCAGGTAGTGAATGCCACGGCCAGGAGTCCATGTGTCCCCCTGCAGCTGGAGCCAGCTTCTTAGTGATGAATCCCCATCTCAGTTCTAGCTTCACTTTGGTCACAGGCCACATTTAAGCTATCTTCCAGGGGTACTGCTCTGTAACAGTTTTCCAGTTCACCTGTGAACTGCTTACCACTGTGAGCGGCGCCTGCCCATGCAGTGGCTGCACGTCTGCCAGCCTGAACATCACCTCTCCACTCACTGGGACCAAACGAGGGCTGAGAAGTCAGTTGCTTCTCTCCCTGATGAGGAAGGATGGGAGACAAGGCAGGCGGCACTGACCCCACCATGCAGCACCACGGGGCTGGATGTGCTCCAAAAGCGAATGCATACTTGGAGCCCATCCGAAGCATTGTGCCACAGGCTGCCATGGCTCAGCCCTTGGCACCAGCTTTCTCCACCTGCCTCAGATGCAATCCTGAAGGAAAATCTGCATTTCCATCCGAGTGAGTCCCCTGGCAGAAGAGGCGGCAGGCTGGAAGGAAAGCGTAGAGCTTGCATGGTAAAAAACAGGCTCTGAAGAATATATCCTCTCTTTATTTTCAGAAACGTTAAAAAGCAGGTTTTCACATGCTCAAAAGGCAGCACAAACTCCATGAGAGACCAGAAATGCTGGTATGCTGCAGAATCCTGATGATTAGGTATGCGGATGGACTCCATCAATAAACCCTGATGGAGACAGCTGATACCAAGAGACAATTGCTGCTGCAGAGCCGGCAGGGTCAGCGCCCCTCACCATGCCAGAACACACACAGCCTCCCCGAAAGGCTGCCTCGCCCCGAGAAACCCAATATGTACTCAGGAACTAGGACAATTCCCTACTCCTTTCATCTGCTGCATTAACCAAGTAGCTGTGACCTGCCTATGTGGTTAGATAATGGCCTCTAAGGTATCTCTATTGTAAGGGATTTATTAAAGACCACAGCAAGCACATTCCTCCCTGCAGGAAAAAATACCTTAATCTATTGCAAACCCTCCTGGCAAAGGTTCCTATTTGAACAGATCAGAGCTACAAGTTTGTTCTGGTCTGGACAGTGTTTGAAGTTTCTTTTCCAGCTAATGAACAGACTTGTTTATAATGAAAGGACAGAGAGCATCCAGTTTTCTAAACAACCTCATGGTGCTCTGCTTTGCAGCACGTAGCTATGGCTAACCCATAGCATGGTCTCTGCTAGCTCCTTTATTTTCAACTGAAATATAAGGTATGCTGGTTTTGGCTGGGGTAGAGTTAATTTTCTTCATAGTAGCTAGCATGGGGCTGTGGTTTGGATTTGTGCTGGACACAGTGCTGATAACACAGGGGTGTTTTAGCTAGTGCTGAGCAGTGCTTACACAGAGCCGAGGCCTTTTCTGCTCCTCACATCACCCCACCAGCGAGCAGGCTGGGGGTGCACAAGGAGTTGGGAGGGGACACAGACAGGACAGCTGACCCCAACTGACCCCAGGGATATCCCACACCATACGGAGTCATGCTCAGCATGTAAAGCTGGGGAAGAAGGAGGCAGGGAGGACATTGGAGTGATGGTGTTTGTCTTCCCAAGTAACCATTCTGTGCGATGGAGCCCTGCTGTCCTGGAGATGGCTGAACATCTGCCTGCCCATGGGAAGTGGTGAATGAATTCCTGCTTTTGCTTTGCTTGTGCAGCTTTTGCTTTACCTGTTAAACTGCCTTTATCTCAACCCACGAGTTTTCTCACTTTTACCCTTCCGATTCTCTTCCCCATCCCACCAGGGGAGAGTGAACGAGAGGCTGTGTGGGGCTGAGTTGCTGGTTGGGGTTAAACCACAACGTAAGGAAAGCCTATTAAACCAAAAACCTTGCTTCTTCAGACCCAGCCTCCCTGATAAGACACAAGAGGAGACAGTGGTCTTCCACTATGTACAATCGAAAGGCAAAGGAAACTGGTTTCCAGACCAATTCTCAAACCCAAACACTTGCAGTATGTTTTCTTACCACAGCAGCTTACCTTATAGGATTACAATCTAACGATTAAAAAACAGTTTCTAAACAGAGAAGTTTGTTTCTAAATAATCATAGAATAGAATCATAGAATAGTTTGGGTTGGAAGGGACCTTCAAAGGTCTAGTCCAACCCCACTGCGATGAGCACGGATATCCTCAACTAGATCAGGCTGCAACAGGACAATGGCTCATCCACCACCTCTCTGGACAACCTGTTCCAGTATTTTACCGCCCTCATTGTAAAGAATTTTCTCCTCACGTCCAGCCTGAATGTCCCCTCTTTTAGTTTAAAACCATCACCTCTCGTCCTACCGCAACAAGCCCTGCTAAAAAGTCTCTCCCCAAATAAGGGTCTTACAAGAAACAAAGTAAACCAGGCAAGCGCCAGGCCAGGCTCCTGCTGATCCCATCCCCACAGACACCAAAACCCCCAAGATGGACCCTGCCATGCCTTCCCCCTTCATTTCCAAGGGTTGTGTGGACACTGCCGTGGCTCACCAGAGGGGCTGCTCCCAGCAGGAGTGTCCCAGCACATGGAGGGTGACCACAGCCCACTGGGTCATCTCCAAGAGGAGCAAGCGGAGCAGGCACTGGGGTTGGACTCACCTCGGCACTCCACGCCTGGGTCGCCCCAGAAGAGCTCCTGGCACTCCCGGCAGGTCCGGCCTCCGAAGCCCGGCATGCACTGGCACTGCCCCGAGAACTGCCAAAGACAATGCCAATGGGAGATGTGACCCCTCAGCAGCTCAGCCCTGCACTGTGGCAAAGGCCGAGCGGTCAGTGTGCCCCACGCTCCCCTCACCTCGTTGCAGGCAGGTCCGAGGGAGCGCGCGGGGTCGCAGTCGCACTGCTCGCACCCGGTGCCGCTGGCCAGCCTCCATGTGTGCGGGGCACAGCGGTCACAGGTCTGCCCCACCACGTTGGGGAGGCAGCGGCACTGCCCCGTGGCCGCCTCGCACCGGCAGCTCTCCAAGCCCTCGCAGTCCTCCCGCACAGTGCCCAGGTAGTTGCAGACGCACTCTGTGAAGGGAAGAGCATGGCAAGCCGATGTCACTGCCCGCTCAGTACCAGACTGCCCGGAGTTCACAGCTTATTCTCCGAGTCCCCGAGGTGCGGGCAGATGCTGGCATGTCCCAATGGCCATGGCCAGGCCTGGCTGACCCAATGCTGAACTACACCCAGCACCACGCAAGAGCCCTCCTCATGACCCAGGCTGACCATCTCTACAGCTTCTGCCCAAGCACAAAGAAGGTGACAGGAGCCCCTTGGTCAAGCAGCCCAGCCTTCCCCCTCTTCTCCTTTCCTCCTCCTGTACACAACCAAAGCCCAAGCCTGCACAGATCCTGTCACCTGACTACAGCGGTGCATCTGCCTAGGGTGGCTGATGGTGTGCCAAGCAAAGCAGGGCTCTGCTCACCCAGCCAGCAACCCATCTGCCCCACCAGGCTGTGTCTGGTGCTGAGGGGGAGGGCCTGCCTCCCCACCGCCTGGTTTTGGCTCCTACTGTCCAGCCAGATCTGCAGGGATACTGGTGTAAACAAAAGCCAAGCCCTCACCCCACTACCCTCACCTCTGGAGAAGAGGCTAACAAGGCAAGAAACGCTCCTCCTGCAAAAGCCTCATCCTTTCAGCACATGTAAATGTTGCCCCTGCTCTCCCTGTCAAATGTAAAGGACTCTTCTCCCAGCCAGGAGCCCTACTCCAGGGCAGTGGCACACAACTCCAGCTGGAGGTAATGAGGTTTCTCCTCCACCCCAAATGTTCCCAAGTAAACGAGCTGAGGAAGCCGCTGAACTGTTCATGGCTGGTGGAGGGGCTGTGGCCATTGTCTCCCCACTCACTTCTGCAGTCCTGCTGCAGGGCGCTCCCGTAATAGCCCTGTCTGCAGAGGTGGCAGTTTTCGCCCTCCGTGTGATACAGGCACTTCATGCACATTCCCGTCTTCTTGTCACAGGCCTCCGGGTCAGTGGTGTCGATGTTGTTGTTGCACTGGCACGGCTGGCAGGCGCCGCCAACCTCGTCGGGGCTCCCAAAGAAGCCAGACGCACATTCATCACATCGACTGCCTGTTTGAACAAACACGCACGGTGCGAATTACCATCACGGCTCGCTAGTGGCCAGCCCCATAAATGGCAAGACTGAGGCAAGACAAAGGCCATTAATGGGGGGTGGGTGTTAATTGGCTTATGCTCAAAGTAACAGAGGCAGTGCTTGGTGAGACCGTGACAGCTTGGTGCAGCACGGATGGTCCTGCCTGGGACACCAAGGCATACTGCTGCAGCCCAGCTGTCAGCACGCATATCCTCTTGGTTCCACTGCTGTTCTTGTCCACCTTTGCCAACCACCATGGTGCTGAGGATGAGGTTCACACAAGCTGCTCTGCCCTAACACCTTCCAAGTGCTGCCAGCCTCCAGCATTGATGCTGGATCCCTTCTCATGGAGAGGTTCAACCCAACCAGCCCTGCTCCACGCGCCCGCCAAGTACCTATGTATCCCACGCTACAAACACACATGACTTGCAGCGTGACTGGATCCTGGTAACAGCCGCTGGCAAACTGGCGTCCGCTCTCAGGGCCATCAGGACAAAGGCAGGGACGGCAGTGGTCGCCTGATCCCAGGACAGGGTCTCCATAGTAGCCAGCCTGGCACCTGCATAACGGGGTTCATGGCATGCAGGGGGCTGCAGGCAATCCTGCAACATTCGCTGCTGGGAGGTGCAGGGCTGCAGTCAGGGAGAAGGGGTCCCCGCTCCCATGCTCCTCCAGGACCACCAGCACTGCTCTGGCTCCCTGGGTCCAGAGACTTTACCTGTGGCTTCACACCTGCCGGAGCACCAGTGCTGGAGGGGAGCAGCTGCTGCACCCATCCTGCTGCAGGGAAGGAGCGGGGCTGGGGAGGGAGCAGTTGTACCTCTCACAGTTGTGTCCCGCCGTGTGGTCCCGGCAGCTCAGGCACTCTCCGGTGTAGGGGTTACAGTCATCAGCGTGCCCGTTGCAGTGGCAGGGCTGGCAGCTGGGGAAGCCCCAGAAGCCTGGCAGGCAGCGGTCGCACTGCCGCCCGTACACCCCAGGGAAGCAGTGACACTGGCCCGTCTCCGCGTCGCAGAAGGCATTGTAAGAGCCTCGGACATGGCACTCGCATGCTGCAAGGAGAGGGGGAGAGGAGCTGCATTTCCACAGCAAGCCCTAAATGCAGCGCCCTGACCACAGCAGAGCCCAGAGCCAAGGGCTTAACGTACGTCGGCATCCACTCGGCCCGAACCCGAAGGTGCCCGGGGCACATCTGTCACACTGTCTTCCAACAACGTTGGGACGACACTGGCACTGTCCTCCGCTGGGGTCACACACAGAACTCAGGGAGCCCTGGGGGTCACACTGGCATGCTGAGTGGAGAAAAGCATTAGGGGGAGTGAGTACAATGGCACAGGACATGAGCCACCTGCCTCAGCCCATTCACTCGCCTTCCCCATGCAAACTGCTCTGCCTGCAAGCTCCATCCAGCTTCCAGGTGCAGTTTGCCCTACAAGTACATGGTTACGTACATAATGCGGTTTCATGTAATAGTGCAGAAATGCTGAATATGATGTTCTTGCAGACTTCTGTCATGGGTGTTTTCACAACACTCCTGCTGTTTTCCAAACACCGGTATCTTTGGAAAGTTTCCCAAGCGCTGTTCGTGACCACATCTTCACCTGAGCCTCCCACTGTGAATATGTCCAGTGATTTGCAGTATGGCATGAGAACAAGCTACAAAACAATTTTACAACGACAAAGTGTCACTATTTATAAATAGCCTCCATCAAAATTGTGAAATTTCAGTACTATCCTGCTTCCTACCATGCTTTTTCAGCCAAAAAGCAAACAGCCAAATAGTTTTTGGAAGGGAAATTATGGTATTTCTCTAGTTTTTGGTGGAACAGTTCTGGTATCTACCAAATTCTTACCAAATGTATATTTTATCCATTCGAAAGAAAAAGGCTGACATTGACATTCGTGACATACATGGCACACATTAACATGCCCACCCCGCCAAGAAACTACAGGTCTGGCAAACTAGCTGCAGTCCTGTAAAACACAGCAAAAGTCTCTTAGCAGAAGAACAACCACATACTTTGAGACTGAAGAAGCCTATAGTGCTTTACATTGCTCAGTTACACTCTGGCTTCAGCCATAAGCAACAACGTTGTAAAATAGTACTTTGGATTTTGGATGCCAGAGTAGATGCAAGCTTTCAGGCTTTTAAATACACTTTTACCCCAGAGCACCCGTGAAATAATTTCTGCTCACAGAGTCAATCAGTGTATATGGGTTCTCTGTCTCTGTATCCACTGAGGAGTACTGGGACAGTTCCAGGCGGATGGTGTAATTCAGCCCCTTCTCAAAGCAGACAGGCCGTGGAAGAACAACGTATCTGGATTAGGAACAGGAAACAATTCTTATTTCAAACGTGCAGCACCATAAAGCATTTCAGGTGGCCCTATAAAGCAATCAAGATAACAGAAAGCAGCCAAGACCAGGCAGAACAAAAGCTATGATGTGAGAGAGGCAGTTTGGAGCCTTGTGCAAGTCAGAACCGGAAAAAGCTTATCGGCAAGGTAAAGAGTCATACCCATGTTCACCCGCAGGCTGTGCAAACACTCCCCTCTCTTTACTCACTGAACAAAATAAATCAGAAAATGAGAATAAACCTGAAAGCTTTAAGTCTACAGATACAATGCTCAATATGTTTTTATAACCCACTGGAAATGACATTTCATCCATTTTCATGGAGGCCATGGCAAACTGAAAACATGATATTGCTGTTTCATTATTTTAAATGTTTTTTTCTCTCCTTTCAGCCCATCCAGCTGCACTGACCTGGAGCCGGGTGACAGTGAGACGACCTGATTGTCATCGTCAGGAACGGTATTGCCACAGCGGCTACCCGTGGGAATCTTGCCCGGGCGCGAGACGCTGATCACAGCTTTTTCCCACTGATCTGGCAACTGGGGGATAAAAAGACTGATCAGTATCAAGCAATGGCTGTAAGCTCCTGGGAGCATCCAGAGCTCAGGCCAGGAAAAATGTGGGCACAGACAGGGTGGTCAGTGTGCTTCAAGGAGGATGGAGCTGCAGCTCCAGCATCAATGGGGCATCCACGAGCTGAAGGTCTGGGTTACAAGAAGACAAGGCAAGTGCCCTTGGGCATCCTCCAGCACGACAGCCTCTCTCCCTCCCTTTGTTTCCTAGGTGTAGGTCATCAGCAGCCTCATCTGTGGCATGGCATCAGCAGGGATTTAGTGACCTCCTCTCCCTCCACCTTTGGGTACTGCATCTGAGTATTTCAACTGCAATGTTGCTGCCAAGCTCTAGGTAAGGAGCTGGGTTTTTTCTCTTTCCCTTCACCCTGCAAGTTATCCTTAGTCAAAACCAACTGCTTGCAAACTCTTGGCTGCCAGCATTCAACATCTAAGACGCGCAATTTGTCTCCTATGGTGCATAACATAGTTTCTACCCATTAGAAGGCTGGCTGGCTGATGCCAAATTTATATTCTAACCTGTCCCGATAGGACTTGTCAATTTTCAATTTGCTCATTAAACAGGTGTTGAAACAACACAATAATGAAGAAAACTGTGAAGCAAATAATACTAGTAATAATCAACATTTCCTTGGATTTTCACACATTTCAGATATTTAACTGAGCGTCCATCCTTGCCTTTGAGTCCTGATGACTCCTGGAAGTGCCAGGTTCCTGTCAGTCATGCACCGGGCCAGCAAGTGCCTGCTGGGAGGCAGCAATGCCCGTACTCACAGACCTACCTGCGGCTCGTAGCGGATCAGAATATCGTACTCCATGGAGTAGGGGATGTTGTCGATATAGAATTCCAGGTATGCCCCCTCAGGGACTCTTACAAATCCTATGCCTGTCCACGAGGGTGTGCGGTCCGGTGTGTACTGGCGCTCTATTACGTTTACTCCCTACAGAAACAGGGAACAGAGATTTAATACCGATACATTAAATTTGTGAGTCCCATGGGAGCGTAAGTGATGAGTTCTGCTGATGGATCACTTCTGGATCACAGCATCCATTGTGAGCATCCCAGAGAACATGAAGTCTCTTTTAAACCCATATGTGTGCACACCATTGCCCTTCCACTTAACCCTATACAAAAAGCAAGAAATATAAAATAAAACAACACTGCAGTGTTCATCCATTCCTGTTATGGCGGAGAATTAAATTTAAAAACTTGCTGTGAGTAACTAATACACCAGCTACAACATCTTGCTCACCATAAGGCCTTTCACATCATACTTGCAGCAGCAGGATTTACTGCAGTGGCACATAACTGCTCTGTTAACTGCCCAAGCTGAGTGCCAATTACTTCCTCACTGCACCAGGCTGCTCCAAACCAAACCACTGCTCAGGATAACATTTGGAAAGCAGATCATGGCCATTATGAGTAGGGTGTCACTAAATAACAGAGATCCTAATCATTGTTAGATATTTAGTAGCCAAATCAATATGTTGTCACTCCTTTTGGTCTGAGGTGCCTTTTTGTCTGCTACTTTTTATATAAAGCAAAGGAGAGGAAAAAGGCAACAGAAAGTTGTGCACTGCTTTTAACTTCCCATTTCAAATGTGTCTGCATCCATGCATAGTCCTCTACATAGAACAACATCCTGTGCATTCCTACGGAAGTTGCTTCAGTAGAGAGGGCTAAAATGTAAGGAAATGTCTATATATATACACACATATATCACTTCAGGATGTCCCCTCATGTATTCTCACATTCTTTGAAGAGAGCCTGGCTGTAAGTTATTACCCTTTGGCTTTGCACAAAGGGTTGGAGCTCCCTAGAAAGGGTGGCAGGCGGGATGTGAGCACGGGCACGCAGCTGTGGGGAGCACGGGGGCTTGGCACCACCTGAAAATCCCTGCAACTCTGTGCCACTTCATTTTGTCTTGTGCTGGGTCCCTGCCTAGGGATTCAGAGTTTTTATTCTGCCACCAGATTTGTGAGGAAGCTTTTCAATGCTGGCGTTATTTAAAATGGTTTGTTCTGAAGCTTTCAGATGCAAACTAGTAGCACATCTCCCCACTTTGCTTGGCAAGGCAGGTTTTCATGCCAGGCTCCTCCATGCCTGAGCCTTGGTGAGGTTTTGGGTACCACCTCTCCAGTCAGGCAGGCACGATTGCACCAAAATCCCTGTGCCAGCTCACATGCCCTCTGCTACAGTCCAACTTGTGCTCTGCACTGTCTTCCCTCTCTGCAGTTACCAGAGAACAAAAATCTGCCTCGTCTGAAACTGCAAAGTGGCTGCATTTTGCCTGAAAGAAATAAATTAGGACCAAGTGCCCCAATCGCAGACAGACAGACATCTGCTGCTTTAGAAACCATTATCTCATCTCCCTGACTCCTTGCTGGAGGCAAAAGTAATTGATGTAATCACCTTGCTGCTATTAATGAATTAAAAACAAGGCTGTGCAGTGGTGAATGGAAAGAGATGGAGACCCTGATGAACCATGCTGGTGGAAAAACAAGCCAGAGGTGACCTCACCTACCAGTTTTTTGCACAATCAACTATGGTTTTAGCCATTAATAAAAGAAATGTTACTGATGTACAGAAACTCTGAAAGCTGTGGCAATGTGCTTAAATGTGTGCTTTGTTCCCTTCCCGTTTCAGTGGCACCAAAAAGAACAGCCAGTGGTGATGTCCTACCGCTCTGGAGATAAGAGGGGAAGAAGTGGGTGTAGTGGGTGTACACACAGTGGGGTACAGGGATGGATGTTGACAGGAAACTAATTGTATGGCCATGATCAAAGAAATGAGTTTAGAAAAAAAATGGCAGTTTTCCCCCTAGATTACTACACTATTTATCGATATTAAGATTGAAGAGCTACAGGTTGATGGTTTTCTGATACAATTCAGTATTGTTTTCCCATTTTAACTGCAAAACGGGGTATAAAACAAATGCTTCCAACACCCAAATGGTGAAAGAACTTTCCCACAGCTGTCCAGAAACACCAGCCCATTAAAACTGCTACTCACGGGACCCAAGCTGGCTTCCTCTGCCTCGTAGATGTAATGATCGAGTGAAATGAAGTAATAACCGGGCTCCACCTGGTTGCACTGACGTCCAAACATGTGGGGCCGGCATTCACATTGGCCAGATTGACTTGAGCAGCTAAAATGGAAGGGCAATGAATTGACAACACATCTTGGCTATGCTAAGACAGTGCTAGAGCTATCTTCTGCTTTGACGTTTTAGGACACAGGAGGAGAACAGGAGGACACAGCTGTGTCTAGACACAGGATGTTCTCAGGCTCTGCAGCTGGTCTCATCTGCACTGCTAAAATGGCTCAACCCAACTATTATTCTCCCAAACTCCTAGGCTCAGACTGGGAGTGAGCATACACCAGGGACCAGTAGGCAGCTTGCACGTGGCTTCCTCGTTTGAATGGCGAGAGGATTTCATGCTATGGGTGCAGGCGGTTCCCTGGGGCCAGACAGCAGTCTTGGGAGAGCTTCACTTGCTACCACAGACATAGCCAAGAGGCATGTCTGTCCTGCAAGCCAAGGGCAGCCTTTGGCTCCAGGCTTGCAGGTCATGCAAGCAGCATATCTGTCTGTATGGGCTCAGGCAAAGCAAGAACATGCATGATCCTGCATGTCCTAGGACATCGAGCTGCTCTCGTATGCTGCAAAGCGCACCCTGAGAGGTCACCCACCAGCAACTATGCACAGGGTAAAACCACACCTGGCTGCTTTAAAGTAAGACAAACAGAGTCAAAGACTTGGGACAGACAGAGCCATCTCTGGGGCATGCAGAAGGTCTGTCCAAGGTGACGTACAGCAGCTCCACTTCCTTCATGTGAGCCATTTCCTTTTCTCAATACAGCTCTACCCCCAAACTGCTTTTTGGTGGTTTTACTGTCTCCAGAGAGTCTGCCCCACATTATAAAGAACCCTTGGGCACATTGTAGTTTTGCACACACCTGGTCACATTTTTTCTTACAACAGTTTTTTGGTCCACCAAAATACGCCTTTTTCTTTAAATTTTAATGGAATTTAGAAATATTTTCCAAAGTCAAACCCATCTAGTTTCCATGGAAAATCTCCAGGCTTCTTAAGCCCCCATGCTAACAGTAATTTTTAACTGAAAACATTTTTGAAATTACAGAGGTTCACTCAAACATTCACTTTCAGATTCCAGAAGTGCCCCAGCTGCCACAGAAGGGGAGATGGGAAGTCTCCCCTTTGGGGACGAGGATGGTTACAGCACAGGGAGGGAATGATTTTTGGGTGAGGTGCTGTTATGCCAAGTGCTGCATCCCACACCCTGAACCTGAGCCAGGAGGCAGCAATTCAGCAGCTGAGAGGAGCCCCGGGGAGGGCAAAGCTTCCCCTTC
Organism: Strigops habroptila; assembly: GCF_004027225.2. Classification (NCBI taxonomy): domain Eukaryota; kingdom Metazoa; phylum Chordata; class Aves; order Psittaciformes; family Psittacidae; genus Strigops; species Strigops habroptila. The sequence goes on from NC_044279.2 coordinate 15,343,023, forward strand.
CCACTGAGGTTAGAGAGTGAAGCTGGAGCTGGGCTTTGTGGCTTTCCTGCAGCCGGAGGAAAGCACAGCTGGCCCCTGCCCACGCCAGGACACTGCATGTCCCCTCCCCACGTGGTTTTGCAATCGCTGTGCTCAGTGCATGGGAAAGATGCTGCAAATCTTGCTGAGCCGTGCCCCAAACCTCTGGAAGTGGCTGTGCTGGGGCAACTGTGCAGAGTAAGTGAGCAGGGAGCAAGCACGGAGGAGTAACTGATTACTAAGGACCACACCACTATCTGCTCAGGGGTTGTAATTCACCAAGGAGAGAAGGGAGAAACAGCCTGCAGGGCATTCCCATGGCACTCCCTGCTGCAGAAGGGGTGTCCACAGGCTGTGATGACCTACAGGAGTCACAGTGGGATCAGTCCCAAACTCCTCCAGTGTGGTCTGGGGGGTTCCAGTGGGAAACAGTTCATCCACCCCCCCGGGAGACTTCTGTGGCTTTAGACAAAAGCAGGATGTTTCAAAGGGTTTGTGAAAGGAAGGGTGGGGGGAAAGAAAGTGAAGGAAAAACCTGGGGTCAGACATGCACCTAATGCACAGAAAACTGCTGTGGTCGGAGGAGCAGTCTGGCTGCCCAGCATCCCTCTGACCACGCATTTAAGCCAGGACTTTCCATGCTCTTACTGACGGATGCACCTTCAAAACCTACACACTTCTCTGAAAAAATCTTCACCTTCCCAACGGGCATTTCCAGCTCCACATCCCACCCCACGCAGCACCCCTAGGGCAATGCAGCAGTGCCGTGCAGCCAGGGTGCTGCCCCCAGTGCCGCTGGACAGACAGACTTGCCAAAGGGCCAGTTTGGGAGCAAACCAAGAACGAGGCCCATGTCACTGCCTGATTCCTGCTTTGATCCTGTGAAAGCCAAGCTTTGACATGGACCATACCATGGGTTATGTCCTAGGCAGAGCACAACCCATGGCTAGCTCCTACCCTGGCTGACCAAAGGCAGAGCTACATTAAAAACAGTTTTACATGTTCATCTACACTGGTGGCACAAATGAAGGCTGCTCAGCATGGAAAAGAATTAGATGCCTCTGCCACCCCTTGCAGCAATCAAGACCTGCCACTTTCTGCTCCAGAAAGATGGTCCCAAACATCCTTCTCCAGAGCACATTGAGCCCTGGATGTTGTGGTTGCAAATGAAGCGGAACTCACTGGGGTGAATGATTACAAGAGAGTAACTGGGCTGAGGCTCACTTGTTGTTCAGCGCTCCTCCCTGGTCGCAGTCGCACGGCCGACATCCATCCATGTCATTGCTCAGGCCCCAGTGCTCAGGCTGCCAGAGGAAACATCACCAGCACTGTAACTGGTGCCAGTTTAATCCCATCTACCCCAAAGGCACGTTTTTAAATACTCAACATAAGCTACCCCAGACTGCTCCTAACCCACGAACCCTGCTCCCCTGGTTGTGAGTCTACTCCCACAACCACCAACACAGCTTCCCCACCAGCTCCCCTTCACCTTGTCCACCATCTCAAGGGCTTGAGAAAAAACCCCACATCTTTCCACCTAGCTTTAAAAGCAAGATTCAGGAGGACCCAAGCTCAGAGACCTCACTCCTACTGCACCATTTACATCAGTTTGGGCTCCTGAACCATGAAGGGCTTGGAAAATCAGAGCCCAGCACGTCACATCACAGCAGAGAGCTATGTGTGGGGCAGTGGGGCTTTGTGTAAGGCAATGCCCTTGCATGGCTGCTACTCTGCAACTTGCTTGTTGGACAGAGAGCCTTGTTCAGCTTTTCCATGTAGTTCACTGTTAGATAAGACAGCCTGTGAGTGTTTATACAAACACATCCAGTTATCTGACGGTGTGTTTCTATAACACTCCAGCACACATAAACACTAAATGGAAATGTATGCACATGAAATAACCCCAAATAATGGCCTGTAAGGAAAGCAATTTTTTTTTTGCTAACACTGCTTTTCTGACCATTTCGTCTTTCACCCCAGAGAGGGCTCCAGCAGAACTGCCCCAGGTCCTTCGTTTTCACAGAGCAACCACTACAGGAATCCTAATGTCTCCCTCCTTACAGACCCAGGAATTGATACGGATGCTCTTGTTTGCCTTGACGTGCCTCCCAGCTCCCCATAACACAGCATGCTTCATGGCTCCTGACATCCTGAGGTGCCTGCTCCAGCCTGAATGCCAGGTGCCCACTCGCAGGCAGGCAGAGACAGTAGCCAGCACCTTATCCACGCTTTCTGCACGCCAGCCTCCCTCGCACCAGCATCTCCTCATTTATTTGATGATAAGATACTTACCAGGCAGTTGTTGCACTGCTTTCCTGTCACCAGGCGCTTACAATAGCAGTTTCCTGTCTCCGAATCACAAGGATTCCCCCCGGGGTGGGTACCCAGAGGATTACATGCACAAGCTAAATTGGGAAGTACAAATAGGCAGGTCAAAATAGAGGTTTTGAATTACATTTTAGACAGTATCCAACTTAAATATTTACATTAAAGCTTCCCCTGAATTCCCCAGGACAGAGGTTAATTGCACACTTTGCCCACCACCCGTCCCACTAAAATCTCGCTGGCTTAGAGACTTATAACTGGAAACAAATAAGGATGATTCTGCTATTTCCACTGAATACACTGGAAGGGAACTGAGTTTTAAGGGTGGGTGGACTCCAAGCTACGGCGAACCTACAAGAATGTTTTTCCTTTAGCAAAAACACGAAACAAAGGAATAAAAAACCACCCCACAAACCAGCTTCTCCCAGCTCCAACAGCTCCTCAAAGAGCTTTTGATCACACATAAAGGAACATATGTTTTTACTTACACTGACAACCCGCTGGGTCATCAGCACTCAGGCCATAGAAACCTTCTTTGCAGAGGTCACAACGCTCCCCTTCCACAAATAATTTACAGCGGCATTGTCCGGCGATAAGGCCGGTGGAGAAATCAGTGTAGCGATCGCAGATGCCACCATTCTGGGAGCCAGCTGGGTCACAGTCGCAAGCTAAGAAGGAAGCATTGCATGTGTTTTATTAACTGCTACAAAAGGGAAGACAAGGTCTCACACTGAATTATTTAAACTCAGCTGTGGTGTGGAGAGTGTATCATTCCTGCAAGTATTAGACATGATATGGGTTGAATATGTAACAACCAGATAAATTTCCAGATTCTTGAATAGAAAATAAACCCCAAGACATTCAAGACAACCTTCCCTTAAGGATCTTTGTTCAGGAGCCAAAAGGTGGCCTGTAAATCCTAAATTCTTCAGGGAAAGCCCTGGGGTGGTGGCATGGCCAGGGTGCCACACCATTCCCACCCAAGGAGCAGGGCTGCACTTACGCTCACAGACATCGGGGTCCCTCAGATCTCTCTCTGGGTGCTGAAAGTAGAAGGGCTTGCACTGCTCGCAGTTGCGTCCTATGGTGTTGTGCTGGCAGTCATCACACACTCCCCCGCTGGTATTGCCCGTTGTCATGTACACAGCCATGTCAAAGTGGCACTGGCTGGAGTGGCCATTGCAGTTGCACTCTGTGACAAAGACAGAAAGCAATGTAAGAATCTAGCCCCAGGGGAGATGCAAGTCTGCGGAAAAGACATGCCAAAGTCAACCAAAGAACATGCAGCACTTCACGTATTGTCATAAGTTCCCAAGTAACAGCATGTAACGCTCACACCAGAATCCAGTTCTGCATTCTACTCAAACTCACTTTTGCATGCGTTGCTATTGCGGCCTTCAGCGGGTCGCCAGGGTAAGTCATGGTAGAAATCCAAACACTGTTCACAGTTTAACCCTTTGGTATTGTGCCTGCACATGCAGTGCCCATGGACCTGTCATTGAAACCAGGAAAAAAAAAAAAAGTAATATAGGTGGTTATAAAACAGGCAGGGAAAAAAACCCAACATGCTCCAAGTAATGCAAAACACAGCTAGTACATAAAGGATATACTTTTGGAGACTTTAATATGTGTCACTGCACGTAGGGAGACATAAAGGGCCACAGGAGTGTCCTTTACCTGCCAAGGTAAGAATGTCCTCATACAAATTTGTCCTTCTTTCCCTACCAGAACTAATGCCTGAATGAAAGCTTCCAGAAATGAATCAGGAGAGCACAGTTCCACCCCGATAACCACAAAAGCCTCCTGGACCTAAAAATAAGCTGTTTATTAGCTCTTAATTAGCTATTAACATGCATCTAGTTAGCATCGCTAGCCCAGCACCTTCTTTCCAGCCCAGCACCTTCTTTCCAGCCCTACCTTGGTTCTCAAAGCAAAGATAACAGACAGTTTGGATGGGTTTTATCCATCAACCCCAGATTCTGCCTTCAACATGTACAGAACAAGCACTACATAGACCAACAGTGATAGTGTGACAGCTGCTGCCATAAACAACAGGGACCACCAGCACTGGAGCCATGATTTTAAGGGCAAATCCAGTCTTGCTCCTGCTCGGCTGGAGGCACTCACCAAAGGCGCAGGACAATGGAGTATACTGGCTCACCAGCATCCTGCAGCCCCTGGGACAACCCACACAACCTCCCCGTATGCCTCCACATTTTCATCCAGTTAATAACTCACTCATTAACAGGGGTGCTATTACTGCTTGTTGGGCAAAAATCATGGGGAAAACCAGGACCCAGAAGGGATGTGCCACTTGGGCAGCAGGATTTTCCTTCAGATCCTGCCATTAATAAGGGCTACAGCCTCCACTTCTCAGCTGATAACCAATACAAATGCAGGTCATGTCTGATTCACAAAGATGTTTTATTCTTTGATGCCTCTAGTCCCTTCAATTTTAGAGTAAGTAACACTAACCACACACCCATCTGGCCCCATACACTCCCTTTCTGCATTCCTGTCTTTTAATTTCATCAGGTCTTTAATATAATTAGAAAAGGAGTGTTAAAACAATTTTCACCTAATCTGAGCTCTCTGTGCTTGATTAACACCAATAAGGACAGGTATGTTTGCTGAGGAGGAATAGTTTAACGGTGGGGAGTGAGGGGAAAGTATCATAGAATCATAGAATCACAGAACGGTTTGGGTTGAAAAGGACCTTAAGACCACCTAGTTCCGACCCCCCTGCCATGGGCAGGGACACCACACACTAAACCACGTCACCCAAGACTCCATCCAACCTGGCCTTGAACACCGCCAAGGATGGCGCATTCACCACTTCCTTGGGCAACCCATTCCAGTGCTTCACCACCCTCACAGTAAAGAACTTCTTCCTTATATCCAACCTAAACTGCCCCTGTTTAAGTTTGGACCCATTACTCCTTGTCCTATCACTACAGTCCCTAATGAAGAGTCCCTCTCCAGCATCCTTAAATCTGTGTTTAAATCACTTAAAAGAGGCAGAGACAGGAACAGCTTTCTGCAGAAAAGTGTGACTATTTACCATTCCTTCCACTTCTTCATTAAAGCCATCCACTGGCGCACACTCGCTGGCATGTCCATAGCAGAAGCAGTTCCCGCGAACCACCATGTCGTAGATGGCGTAGTAGTACTTCTCTCTGATCTCCATCCTAGAGTCCAGGAGATTATCTCCCAGCGTGTGCAGCTTGGTGAATTTGACTCTCAGATTTGTGATCTTTAATAGATCTGCAGGAGACACAAAAAAACCCCAACAAACCCAGTTTGGAATCATTTACCAGGTACTCTATTGAATGGGAGGAAGCCAGGAGTGACTTCCCAAGCACACTTCCTATGAGATTAGATCAGATTTAATCTCAATACTTACATGCTACACATCACACTCCCAAATAAAAAAACCCCCAAACATTATTTTATGGCAGGTTAATCACTGTATAAGTGAGTTTGAGCTTAATACTACTCTATTTTATTATACATAAACAGACACAAACATAAATATCAAAGGTACACACAATGGTACCACCGAAAAGACACTGGTTCTTTGGAGCTTTATAATGCAAGATGGGCAAGGACCTGATATTAAGGAACTGCTGACAAGTGGACCAGGAGCTTTAAGAATTACAAGCCTTTTGGAAAAAAAAATCTTAGTTCGAAACAAGACAGGAATAATTCTTCTTTCTTCTAGGCCCAACTTTCCTAGCAAATATAATCGGTTACATTTTGTTGAAAGAAGCAACACCCCGTCACTGGCCAAACACAAAGGAGAAGTTCTCAAGGGATAATCCATGGGAAGATAGTATCACAGTAATTAATTCAGGCTACATGTTCACTTTGATATTATGAATCCTAATTTCTTACAACCTTGAAACTAGGCTTGAAAAAGCACTTCAAGCCCATGAAAGCAGAATTTCTGCCTTAAAATGCTGGCTAAAAAAACCCCAAACATTCAACTGATATAGCAACTAACAGACACTCCTATTTCAGATATTTTCTTCTGCTCCAGTAAGTTTTACACTGAAGGACATGAACCGAAACTGAGAACGCATATTAAATCAGAGGTCAAGTTTAAGTCAAATCACTGCAGTTACCTACTCAAGCCAAATGCCCCAAAGAGGTTTTTCTCTAGGCCATGCTCAGCAACAGATCCCTCTACCTTTGCACTGGTCCAGCCACACAGTGCTACCAAGGCCAACTGTTCCAATCTCATGACTCAGGTGTTCTATCAAATAAAACACATCCCCCTTGATTTCAGCTAGACATAAAAAATGATCCAAGTTCCTTTGTAGTTCCGTTTCTTTGCTTTCTGAACACTGTACAATTACGGGACCATGTTCCAAGGTTTCTCTCGGCAACTGCATGTATTCTGGGGAGAGGGAGTCTTTAATGAAAATAAATCCCTGACCAATTAAGAAAAGGACCAACTATAATGACGTATTTAAGAGCAATCACTTGAGTTGGCAACGCAGATCATTATTTCCCAGCACATCACTGTCTGAGTTAGTAAAAGAAGCCACACCACAAATGTATTCACATGATTTCAAAATTGTTACTGGGGCTAATACATGGCTGTATTCGTGGTTTACTGGTTTCTGTAAGCAAATAAGTACAGAAATGCTTTCAAATGAGTCTGGAAGGTAACTGCATACATACTTTGAATCCTTGGACTGTATGGATCTTCAATTCGAAAAGCAGGATCTAAAACACGATATATTACCTGGAGGAAAAACGGTAAAATGAAAGATTCAGCTTTAAAAATAAAGGAATCTAAATTTGTATGGAAAAAGTCTATACAGTCAACATACTGGGGAAAAAACAACCCCAACCCTCTGACCTCTCCCTCCGTTGAAGGTTCAATGTCGGAGTATCGGGAATCACAAATGATATCATCCACTTTCTTCATGGGTCCAGTTGAAATCCCAGGAAATGAGCTCTCACAGTCATACGCAAAATACCTATATACTTGCCATGTTATTCCAAAATCAGATGATCTTTCTATCAACATTGCAGCTGGACGGAACGTCTAACAAAAAGAAAACCAGAAGAGATTTTATTCAATTAATTATTACTTGCATTTACATGCAGGTGTTTTTAAGCATGAGCAATCCACATGACTGGATTTTAATCTCTCTCCCTGCACTGACTATTTCCAATATTTGGAAATACTGGAAATGGTTTTCTGCTGATATCCCACTTTCTGCTCAGGGGCAGATCTTTGAAATAACACTCATCACACCACAGACTACCCATCTTTAAAAAGACAGCATTCAGTGGCCAAACGCTTAAACATGCTTACAATAAATAAGCAAACTTGTAAATTTTTGGATTCCAAATCCTTTCTCAAAACTGGGGCTTTAGGGATTCCAAAGGATTTTTTCCACTGCTTTTGGAAAACAACAGAGTCTTCTTCCTTGCCTAATCTGCAAAGGACCTAATGGGCCTCCTCTTCTGCCCTGGGGACCAGGAGGCCACTTTCAGTGCTTCCCCTCCAGCTGACACCCAGCAGCTCTTGCTGAGCAGTTATCTCTGCTGCTCAGAGAAGACCTGGGATTGCTCACCTCTCTCTGTCTGACCACACTACCTTTTGCATCCACCTCTGCCATCCAGTGCCAGCCGTATTCTGTGCTGCACTAAGAAAATCTTCTTCTTTAAAGAACATTGAGAGGTTCAGCTTCATTCACTCTTGCTGCATTTGACTCCCCCAGTCCCCAGGGATCCTCCTCCAGCTGGCCTTGCCTAGAGTCCAGCTGGCTGCATTCAATTCACACAAACCACTGTCCCTCTTACCTACATGTAGTACTCAACTGTTGAACAATGACCTAATGAGATTTTAAAAATATTCTTAAACTCTCTGACCTAAAAATCTCATGTTTCAATTTATGCACTGCCTTTCACAGGGCAGATATTAATGTAACACCTGGCTTGCACTTACCAAGAAATGCAAACAGTCTCTTCATTAGTTTTATGTACTCGGAGGAGGCCCTCCCAGAGTCAAGCACAAAAGCATTTCAGTCACAGCTGGAAAGAAGTTTTCTTTCTGCTTCCTGATTGAAAATATCACCCAACTTACAAACTGGCATCTCACCCAACAGAAAATGTAGCAACTGAGAGGTAAAGCAGCTCAAGTGTCTACCACACAAAGTCAACCCTCATTACAACAAACCCACACAAACCCTCATTACAACAATATTTTTCCTGCAGTCTTCCTCCTGACAGCAGACCAAGCCCAGTGGCACGATGGCCACAGCACCTGCATTGGGTCAGGGGCCTCTCGGAGGCCCCTCGCTGCTGGGATCCATCAGAAAAGACCACCTTCCACCTCAGCCATCACCCTGAAGCAGAGGGAGAAACCCAAGTCGATGCCACAGGAGAGAACCAGCTCTCATAGAAAGCTGATAGGTAGGAACAAAGAGATTAATTTGTCTACATGTGAAGAGCAGGGATTTAGCCTTGTAGGAAGTGCAGCCCCTGAAACCTCAGCTGAAGGTTGCCACTAGTGCTTGCCTTTGTGTGATTTAGGATGTACGGGACATAATCTGCCATTCCAAGACATCTGTTTATAAAGAAACAAAGACACTTTGTGTACAGATGTTTCTTCTTCCTGAAGACCTCTCCATTTGCCAAATGAAAAACGATACCATGGCCAATTTTTATGGTTTTTTTTTAAGAAGAAAAATCCTCACTACTGCATGTTTTAGCTAATGATCCTGTAGAACACAACCATCAGAGAGAGACACCAACACAAAGCCCAGCTTCAGTACAACTCCTTCTGCAGCCTCACTGGGGTTCAAGCACAACTCAAGCCACAAGCCACAACTCAGCTTTCCTGTGCAACTTCAGCAGGAGTTAACGGTTGGCAGCTCTAAAAAAATCAGGCAAACCAGCTCAAAGCTCAAATCCCCAATATCGAATAGACGTGAAGGACTACGAGACCTCTCATTTCCTCATGTTTTAGGGTTTGGGGTAAGGCTGTGGCTTCCTTACCTTAAAGGTCATAATGAGATGAGTGAAATGAAATTCAGCCTCCAGGTTCAGTTGGATTGTCACGTTTTCCAAACCTGCAGGGGCAGAGAAAAGAAGCCATGCAGCAAAAAAGGACACCCGCCAGCCTCCACCTCTAGATTCTGCCAAAGCCCTGCTCCATTAGTGCAGAGCCCCTTTTCTTTGCCGCTTGGCTCTGTTGTCAAAAAGGGACATGAGGGTTAGTGCATTACTGAGGAATGGGGGGGGACACCAACGACCCGCTGAAGAGTATGGCACATGGGATCCCTATGCATCATCTGCACCGAACATGCTACACCCAAAGCGTGACCCTGTAATGCCATTATTTCAGGCTGCGTAACATGGCTAACATCACTAGACGCAGGGTGAGGATGGGGACTGCTGCGGGCTGGAGCCAGCCACCAAAGCACCCAGTAGCTGTTTCAACTGGGAATGCTGAGTCTGGACTTGTGTGGTGACCCCGGGCCACCCTCATACACTGCAGTCCATCTGGCAGCAACAGAGGCTTGAGCTTCCACAGCCCTAACATCCCAAATCTCACTGATAGCTGCAGCGGGCTGTTTCCCACCTTTCTTCGCTTGCTCTGAACTCTCCTGTCCCTCCAGATGCAGGAACAGTTCCTTTACAACCTGGTTTTGAAATACTCCTAAAGCAAGTATCACAGCCCTACTTTGCAATCATGAGAGCTAGGAAACTGGTGAGAAGCAAAAGGTTTTCCAACCTCTGCTGTATGATTACCTACAGTCAAGGACTCTACACAGAAAAGCAGAAAAACAGTTACAAATGTTATTTTGTCATGTGAAAAAAGCTCTCAAAACAGCTGGATGCTCATTATACTGTAGTTAGAAATTGAAAAAAAAATAAAAAAAATCAAGATTCACAGAGAGGAGAAAGGGTAAGAAATGAAAATAATAAACCCACAAAGCGCTTAAATTTTTGACCAGCTGTAACATTATGTGGAGTGCGCAGTGATGCTTCCTTCTGCTGTTTGCCTGAATAGAAGAAAACATGAATTGGACAGAAAGAATCATTTGTTTTTTATTGTTGAAGGACATTTTCATGACCTTATGAGCTAAGAACTTTTCTGTGTGGATGCTGCCAAGCCTGTTGCAAAAAACATGAATTATTTGGAATGCTAGAAGAGAGCTGCTGGAGACAAGAGGCTTGCTAGGCTGATCTAGCAATGGTTAGTGAAAACCTCTCTTTATGGGCAGCAGAAATGTTACAAATATTACTATTTCTTTTCATATACAGCAAGACAGCTTCTGCCAACGCATTTGCAGAAATCCCATCCTGTCCAGCTGGCTTTAAGGCTTCAGGGTAGGACTGCTGCTTGAGAAACCTCAGTGCCTTGTTTTGTGTATGAAGGCATGCCAAAGCATAACCATAAAAGTAAAAAGGGCAAAGGAAGGATTTAAAACAAAGCCACCAAACTAACACGCAATATGCTGGGTTTTTTTCTAACTAGCTGGCTTGTTCCTGGTGTTCATTTTACTGTTTGGCATATGGATACAGAAATGCAGGGAGCCAGGAGGGAGAAGGCAGTTTGCCGGGTAAGAGATATCCCTGGGCTTTGCTCTGCCAGGGTAGGACGGGAAACAGGAGGTCTGCAGGCAGGACGGCAGCCCCAAGCCTCCTCCTTCCCTCCACACCCTCCTCCATCCAGCGCCGGGGAAGCCCTGTGGTGCTCCCTTGGCAGCGCCGCCACGGGATATTTCTCCTGGAAGGCTGCTCCGCTCCCGCTGCCCAAACACAAGGGAGATCTGGAGCCAGTGCGGGAAACTGTTCTCTTTAGGAAAGGATTCCTGCACAGTGGTGGGACAGCTCTTTCCAGCACTCCGAGGGATGAGGGGGCTGCTGAGGGGGCTTCATTGTGGATTAAGGACTGCTCCAGGGCAGACAAAAGCAGCCAGTTTTACTCAGCTCTCCTCGAACAGCACGATCCTTCCCAGGGCAGTAATCAGCAGGCCAGAGACAACAGCAGACCTGCAGGTACGCTTCAACAAAAGGAGGGAAAACAGCTCCCAGCCCTGGAAATGGCTCCCACATGGGCAAACCCCCCTCCGTACCATTTTCTGACTGCCACCAGAGCTTCAGCCGATTGGGTGCAAATGTGGTGACAACGTTTTCAATGCGATGACTGTCAGGATTGAGAGTATCGTGAAAAGGATCCTCGGAGTCACATATGAAACATTTTTTGTCCTCCTGAAACAACAAAATAATCAGCATTACTGATTTTATCCGTGGGGCAATAGTTGTTTCCTGCAGATAAGAGCGTTTTCCATTCGTATCACATTCCACTCTTTTTGCCTGCAGGAGTCATCAAAGGGGTTTTTCTTGTTGAAACGGTGTGTTTACCTTTATGAATTAATGCAAATTGCCAAATGGAAAATATGCCAGGAATTTCATAAACTATATTTTTAGGAGAAGTATTTTTTCCTATCGAAATTGCAGTTTCAGGAAATCTCTTCTAGCTCAAGAGATTCTCCAGCAGAAGTCAGAACCAAAAGCAACATCTACAGAAAACTGCTGAATTGCTTCTGTACAAATACACGTGCAAAACTGCATCTTCAACAACTTGTGTAAAATAACGTTGGCTTTTGGGAGCTAGCTTGGAGATGTAAGCTCCTGGCATTAGGGATACCTCCAAGGAGCCTCAGTGATTTAGTGACTGAGCCCTTTCTGCATGGGGTTGACTTTGCCCTGAATCCAGCTTGTCAAGCTCCTACCTAAACCATGCATCTCCACCTGCCATTGCAATCCCCAAGCTATGCACATAAACTCAGTTTGCACACACTACAAGGTGTGCCCATGAAAACCCAGCTGGGTGCACGTCTGGCATGCGCTGCTTGGGAAAGCTGGACACTCCTTCACCAGGAGGACAAAAACCCTTCATGACTATTACTATGAACAATGCTGGTTTCGCATTGTGCCGGTGCCCAAACCCACCGCTTTCCAATTTTGCAAGGTAAGATGCAAACTGAACCAGAAGGGAGGGTTCCTGCCCAAACCACCTCATGGTTTGGCAGAAGAGCACATCGCACTCTGGCGAGGGAGCCCCCACACACCAGCTTCTGACAGCACATCACTGTCAGAAGCTACACAGGCATCATTCCTCCAGCGGGTTTATGCAGGCAAATGCAGTGCTTTATCAGCCAAGAATGTGAGGGCTGGCAGGTCTGCGCCACACAGGACTCCCACTTCACCAATTCCACCTCCTCCTAAGCCCCACGCTTCACCCCCCATGAGTCCCCAGAGGCTCCTCCACCAGAGAGCACTGCAAGAGCAGGGTCCCGGGGAAGATGTCCCCTTCTTCCCCGCTCCAGGCCCCTCTTCGCCAGCACCACAGCCCCTGCCTCATGCCACGACTTGCTGCTTCTCCCACCAAAACGGAATCCTAGAAAGCCCAGCCCTGCAAAGCACTCAGCGCGCCCAAGCCCCATGTTATTAAGAGGGTATTTGGCACCTTCCCACGATTTCAATACCACCTTACAATGCATAAGTAACCACGGACATCCCGAATGCTGAACTGAGGCTGTGAAGTCAGGAATAAGGACACACGTGAACTTCTGAAGTGATGCTTTTTACTACAGCACTTCAGCAATTCAGAAAACAGAACAAAGTGCCTCTGCTATTTTGTTCTACCAGACATGCTCACATTGTTAAAGTCAATCCTGACATAGTCCAAAAACGTTCCAGAGAAACTAAGTTAAACCGAATATTAACTCTGGTAGACAGAGCAGTACAGTAAAACTAAAGGGGAAGGGGGGGGGAAATTTGGTAACTTCAGGGTACAAATGGGCCAAGTGGTACAGCCCCTCAGGCAACGCTCCTCCCGCTTCCCGTGGTTTTCCTTCCAAGTGCCAGAATCCGGCCCTATTGTCTCCACAGTAAATTCGACCGGAGATTATCCCTTGCTTTCAGTTCAACAGAGTTCCACTTATAAGTGATACTTTATTCTTCTCCAGAATCCCTTCTGTCTCTGAGATTTTTAAGTCTGGTGAGCTGCTTCTGGCTCAAAGAGTAACGAGCTTTGTGTTTTCCACCAGATGTGCAAGGCAAGCATGTTTGCATCCCTTCGCTTGGAGACCTTACAAATGTAATTACATTAGGGGAATAGTGGCCAAAACATTACCCGGGTCCTACAGACCACTCTCCATCAGGAAGCTGTCTAGACAGCTCCGAGCAAATCTGGAAATAAACTAATTGAACTTCCCGCGGCACATTCCTCCTCGTTAACCTCGATAAGGGACGGGGGACAGAAGCCGAAAGCCGCGAGGGGTTCCCTGGACCCGGGCTGCTTTGGCGGGGCGCGGGGCTCCCCATGGGCACGGTGCTCGCCCCGCTCCAGCCCCGCGGCGGGCACCGAGCCCTGCGGCCGAGCGCGGTGCCCCGGGGCGCGGTCCGGCCCGGGCTCACCTGGAGGTGGCTGACGATGCAGTAGGGCTCGGGCTGGCGGAGGCCGCAGGTGGAGGAGGCGGACAGGCGGGCGGCGCGGCCGATGAGCAGGTCGCCGGTGGCGGGGTAGCAGCTGCCCTCGGCGCAGCCGTAGCTGTACTCGGGCTCCTGCGCGGCCGCGGACCACAGCGCTGCGCGCCCGCGGAAGAAAGAGAGAAGTGAGAGAGAGAAGCAGGAGCGCGGGCAGGCAGGGAACCCGAGCCGCCCCGGCGGGCGCTGTAGGGGCTCGCCCAGCCCGCCGTGCTCCGACGGCGGCGGGAGCGGAGCGGGTCGGGTAGGGAGTTACCGAGGCAGCAGCAGCAGAGGTACAGCGGGAGACGGCCCATGGCAGACGGCGGGCACTGGCGGGACGGGACGGAACGGGGCTTCCTCTCCACGCTGCCGCCGAACGCTGCTGCTGCACGCAGGCGCCGCAGCTCCCCACGGCTCTCGGGGAGCGGCTCCGCGTCGCCGGCGCCCCCCGGCCCTCCTCCTCCTCCGCCCCCCGCGGCTCCGCCCGCCCCGGCCCCTCGCCCCGCCGCAGCGCCGGGCCCGCCGGAGGGAGCGGGTGAGCGGCTGCCGTCGAGGAAGGGTTACCCAGCCGCGGTGGGAGGCTGAGAACGGCGGCCCGGCGGCGGGCCGGGGAGGGAAACGCCCGCCCCGCTGCACCGGGGACCCCCGAGGGGCGAGTGGAGGAACTCCAGCCCACCACCACCAACAACCACCACCACAGGATGTGCCCTCCTCGGTGCTCCCCAGGCTTGGGAGCGGGCTCTGGGCAGGATACAGCAATCGGCGGGGGGTTGGGGGTATCACCGATGGGGTGACCCCTCTCTGATTGGAAACTGCGGGAATGGGGGTTTTGACCTAATCCTGACTTCTGCTGGTGGGGCTGGGCATCTGGGAGGGAGAGAGGGAAAGAGGGAGAGAGGGATGGATGGATGGATGGATGGATGGATGGATGGATGGATGGATGGATGGGTGGAGCAAGCATACCCATGCGGCAAGGCCCAAAACCCAGCAAATGGCCAGAGGGTCGGCAACTGTTGTTTGTGATGCTCAGTGGCCCTGGATTGCCTGGCGATGTGGTGCCAACACAGGTGGCTCCTAGTGCCATTCCTGGGCATGGTGGCCATGCTGCCATACATGGCTGGGTCTGGCCCTGGCAGGGCTGTTGAGCCCGGGTCAGCCACTGCCAGGCTGTTTCTCATTGTCTGGGCGCATACACTGCTGCTGCCTTCCCAGGGGTGCTGGGGTGGCTGCGAGGAGTCAATGGCTGTGCTGGAGCTGCTGGAGCTGAACCCACTCCAGTTTCCTGGGCTGTGCCAGGGACGTGGTGGTTTCATTGGCTGGTGGCAGAGTCCCCTTGCACCCAGGGGAAAGGTTTACTGGTAAATAAACATCAAGGAACGGGTAAGAAGATTGGATGTGTTGGAAGAGCACGGCTCTGGCTGGACGCAGGCTGGGACGCATCCCTGGGTTTATACACCGGAGTTTTGCCTGTGCACGTGCAACACTTAAACTCGTGTAAATCTTTACCAGGTACCAGTGTCCCTCAAGAACACTTTGCCCTCGCTATTTGCAGTGCAGTGAGAACACACCGCCGTCTGTCCGTCCAGCAAACCCTGGCGAGGTAGGTAAATATGTTAGTTCTCATTTTACAGATGGATAAGCAGAAATGGAGAGATACCAAGTGACTTGCCCTAAAGGTTAAACACCAGATCTGAAACATAACCCAGGCCTCCCAATTGAAGATCTAGTGGGGCTGTTTCCTTAAAGAAATCCTGGAAATGAAACCATTTTAAGTTGATATGGCAGGTATAGTAATTCTAAACCTCTTCTGCAATGTGGTCTTCTAAATTCACAAAACTAATTCAGTTTCACAATCCTGTCATGTAAATCACAGCACAGCTTTGTTTTTAAGCTTCAGTGTAACAAACTTTTTTGTCCCACTGACAGAAACTGTTTGCTGCGGTTAGGAACTCCTCCAGTCCATGGCTGGCAGGCAGCGGCATCGCTCCATGTGTGACTGTGCAAGGACAGTGTTTCATTGCCATTGGATTTTTTTCTGTCCCATATTTTTTCAATTTTTATCAAGGTTTTCTCATCTTTCTCTTTTCTGCTTCACAGCTGTGTAGAAGTCCTATCCTCCCCTAAACCAGAAGTGGGCTAATGTTGCCCTCTGGAGCTCCTTGCCCTGTGACTAGGCTCCTTTGTGCCTTGCTGCAGATGGAACGTGCTGCACTGCAGCCTAGGGGTGACCCTGCTGTGTGGCACAGGCATCAACTTGGAGTTGCAGCCACAGACCGGGGTGGCCACCACCACCCATAATTGAGGTCACCTTTCAGAGGCAGCTGAAACCACCAGCATTCGCTGTGTGGGTTATTAGATGCAGTGAGCTTGTTTGTGTCTGTCCCTCTCTGCAGTGCTCATGAGCAATAGTGATCCGTGGGATGGCTTTAAGCTGACAGAGGGGAGATTTAGATTAGATATTAGGAAAAAATTCTTCACTGTGAGGGTGGTGAGGTGCTGGCACAGGGTGCCCCATCCCTGGCAGTGTTCAAGGCCAGGTTGGACGGGGCTTTGGGCAATGTGGTCTAGTGGAAGGTGCCCCTGCCTGTGGCAGGGGGGTTGGAACTAGATGAGCTTTAAGGTTCCTTCCAACCCAAACCAGTCTGGGATTCTAATTTGATTCTTCAAATGATAAAAACTCAGTTTTGTGTCATGTCCTATCCTTGTGGTTGGTGAAGCAGCTTTACAGTCCTGGGTGTCTCTGTGCTGCATCTGAAGTCTTCTTGAACCAAATTTCAGAATTTGACCTCAGTGAGACCCACTTGATCCCCCATTTTCTGGTAACACTGCAGGGGTTGAACGCCTAACAAAAAGAGTGGATGAAATAATCTTCGATTAAATATATCTTGGATTATGTATGAGTTTGGTGAAGTGTTGTTTGTATTTTGATTAATGTCGTTGACGTCAAAGTGCTCTACAGCAAGATATTGAATTCAGGGTTTTTTTCAAGAAACAGTTTTCTGAAGCCACTTCTGCCCACAAGAAAGAGGGTCAGGGGTAACTAAAAATAGGTATTTTTGATCCAGATCCAACATTTTCCCATGAATTAGCTTTGCAAAACCACTTTAAAAGCTTTTGTGTCACTTCCAATGGGGAGCGCTGCACAGTTGTAAACCTCGGAAGCTGTCACAGGATGGATTTGGCGTTCTGTAGCTTCCGGTCCCATCAGGTCTGCTCACTTTGTGTGTCTGAGCACGCTTGGAAGAAGGCAGGGGAGCTTAGACTCCATGCTGACTTTTTTCTTCCTGTTTCTGTTTTTATCCAGCCATCTCTGTTTTCCCACATGGGTACATCTCCCCTCCAGGCCTCTTTAACTGCCTTGTGTTTACAGACTTTGCATCCTTGCAGCTTGTCGAAAGCCATATGGCAACTCTCACAGCCAACAGTGATTTTGGGAGGACGTTCTCTTTCAACTTTCTGCTTGGGAATTCAGATTGTTAAAGCCATGCATGCAATTGGGAATTTCTGTCTAAACACTTCAGGTTGCCTGTTTCAGGTGCAGTGCAGCAGGCCTGCATTGAAACCTTCATTACCTGGAGACCCATTTGTGAGCAGCTTGGTGAGTTGTGTGCTCTGAGTAAAACAGAGATGCTCAATTTCATTATGGCAAAGTCAATCTAAATACATTTGTCTGATTACAGCCTAGGGACTTATAAAGAAGCCTCACACCTCACAGGTGATTTTTTGAAGTGCTAAAAATCACATTAAAATGCGTATTATGTGCGTACTGCGTTCGGGTGTCTTTGTTGGATTATAGCAAAGTTATAATTTCATTCCATCATTTTCACAATAGAAGCTATTAGATGGGTAATGTGTGTTGCACACTGCCCTGGCTGGAGCACAGCTGCTTTGAGTTAGAGGAGTATCTTTGAAATCTTATGCATGCCAGCAATTCCCACCCAAGCCCTCACTGCACACGAATGCTACTTTAGCTCTCCTAAACACAGAGTGATAACTGTGGATGGTTTATCTTCCTCAGATCGATAAGGATTTTTTTATGGGTGCTGCTGGCGGGAGGAAAGGTAAATACTAAATGCTAAGAGCCCTGTGTTCCTGCAGAGCATTCCTTGTTTTATGGATGTCCTCTGGGCTGCACCCAAGCTCTGAAACAATGCTGAGCTCCTTCTGGAATGCTTGCTGTGGGACAGTCCAGCCAGGAATGACACAACTGGTTTTAACTGAGGAAAAGACATTGTCAGTCTGTTCAGCATCCTGCAGGAGTATGTATACCAAGGGTGGGATTTTGAAACCCAGGCACAGCTCCCTTCAGCCTTTTTAAAATGGTAGCACTTCTGTAGCATTTGCCTAGCCCCAGTCTCCTTCTTTATATTAAGAAAAAAAAAAAAAGGAATTATATACGAAAATTTAGAACAATTTCTATATTCTTTATGGCTACAAGAAACTGCTGAGTGAACTCTGACTTCTGTGAGGTGCTGCATGTGGGAGAAGAGCTCCTGTTTTTCAGTGTTTGTGGCCCTTTAGACTCACTGCTTAAACCAAAGAGATGGAATAATTTTACAGCTGTTAGTTGCATTAATTAAAAATGTGGGAAATCCCTCAGAAGCATAAGAAAAATAGGTATTGCAGGAGGGGCATTGACAAAGAAATGATTTTGAAGTTGTTTTCAGCATTAAGCATCGGTGCGCTGCCATCCAGTGGGCACTGGGGAATTGTCTCTCTATTGCCCACCTCTGATGGTCCAGCGCTGCATGGAGGTATGCGTTCATTTTTAGTGAACATAGGGGGACCCCCACATGGTCATGGGTTTCTAGTTCTCCCCCTGCTCTGTCCCAGTGAAGAGATGGGGATGGGGAGGAGTGACAGTACCCTGAGGACACTGCCAGTTGTCAGCAGGGATAGCTACCAAAGCCCACAGCCCTTCATCTGCATTGTCACATCCCAGTCTGTGCAGACCCATGCAGGGCTGTGGCACAGCCACAGGTTATTGGAAGGGTTCAGCAGAACACACAGGATGTTGGGAGTCTGTCTTTGAGGCAGTCACTCTCTGAGCAATCCTGCTTTTGCATTTCCAACCCCCTACAGTGAGAAGCTCTAGGCTGTGCATGGGAGTGTATTATAAAGCTCCCTTAAAGACTACATCCTGATTACTTAATCAGCTGGTTTATTAAAAGGTATTTCCTATTTTCATATAAACTCAGCTGGACAAAAAATACCCAAGAGAAAATTACATTATTCACTGCCAAAATACTGTAGGCACCTTCAGGTATTTAGGGAGGACAGCCCTCTGTGCTGGGAAGCTCAGGAGGTGGTAAGCACGGAGACTTCAGTTGCATTTTACCTGCTGGTCTGTTCAGACCTTAACTTTTGCATGTTGCATACTTGCTTTCCTGCTTCGTGATTTCATTTTTAATGGCTATCACTTGTTCCTCTAGTTGTCTCAGTTGCTCTGCCTTGTCTTGTTTGGTTTGATTCAGGTCCTGAAGCTTCTTCTCCAAATCTGGAAGAGACATGCAATGATCCTCGTATTTGTTGTGTAAGTAAAATCCATGGATTAACAGCATTTCTTTTCCCAGGAGTTTTAGAGGCCCATTTCAAATGGGGAATGTTATATATGCAAATGGAGGGAAAAGAGAAATGTGACAGCCTTAAATAAATTAATTTCTCAGCATGTGCTTTTGTCCATCGGCTAGGATAGGGCAGGACATGGAGCTCTTAAAGGAGTTGGTTTAAGTGGAAACGCTTAGAGGAACAGTGTGCCCACTGATGTGTGTAAAGCCTGGACAATTTGGGCATAATGAGGTTAGGTCTCCCTCATTCATAGGAATGTTTTCTGCTGGTCCCTGTGAAGCTACACCAATGTAAACATACTGGTAGTGAGTCAAAACCACATTATTCACTGCCTGTTTCCAACACACTTATCATCTGGGCTTTTGGAGTGTCTGGGATGCTCATAATATTTTTCCTCAAGGTATTTGCTCAAAGTATTTATTTGGATCCTGTCCTGAAGAATTTGCTCCTGGGATGGAGTTTCTTCTTCAGTTTTGCTGATGTTACATGGTATTTTTGAATATTGAGCCTGGCAGGATCCTAAGCCTAAGGATTCCCAGTGGCAATGCCCAGACCTTCACTGCAAGCAGAATTAGGTTTCCTGTGTGCAATTACATGAGATGTGCTCTTCCTTTTTGGTGACCCTCTAAACCCACCCAAGAGGCTGTGTGAGAACCGGTGCCAGTACGGCCACAGCAGCCACAATCTCCACTGCCACTACTGCACCTCAGCCACAGCCCCACAGCTCCAGGGCACGTCAGCTTCAGTCTCTACAAGCCAGTATTGGTACCTGGTTGGTTCTGCAGTTGCTCGGAGAACAGGTATGGACTGATGGAGAACAGCTGTCCTGCAGCTCCAGGACACAAGCCATTGCTTGGGTAAGGTAAGAAAAGACAGAACGCAGAGGAAAGATTTAAGGTCCAAATGCCCAAAGCAAGTGCATAAATCAAGGCTTCCAGCTAAATCTGCAGCAAAGTTTTAGCAGATTTTGTACTTGTGCTGTTTTTAAACTGTGTGAATCAAATCACTGCAAGTCCCTGTGTGTACAGCTAACAATTTATGTCAGAAAAAGTACATAAGCCAAATCAATTCAACTACTTTTTAACTGATTGAGTAGCTTCAAGCAGGGATTTTCACTAATTACATTGTTTTAAACCCGATTTCAGGTGGTCCTGGTCTGTTAGTGTCTGTGGGCAAGGGCTTCAGTTGAATTCATGACTGTCACAGTTTTCACCTCTTGCTATGGAAACAATAACACCACCTGTTATTCTTTTAATTTTCTTTTCAGTCTCTTCAGCCAGTTTTTCTGCTTCTTCTTTCAGCTGCTTCACTTTTTCTAGTGCTGCTTTTGGAGGTCCTCGGGCTTTCAGCTTTTCTTGAAGAATGCTGTACTTTCTTTTAATGTCAGCAAACTCCTGTAACAAAATGCCATTACTTAGTTTAAGAGCATCTCATAATTAATCTGGCGTACTGAAGAGTACATACCTTTTTTGAATATCCTCTTTGAACCAAACTTTAAATCTCTCATTCTCTTACATCTTAAAAAAAAATATAAATAAAACATCCATGACAAGTGTACATTGAACAATGCTTTACAAAACCTGATAGAAACCAATTAAAACAAACTGCCAGTGGAGCAACCTAAAGAGGACATGAGGATGTAAAGAAAACATGATTTAAGTTTTTTAAAGGTTACACTGGTTTTACTTCTTTTCATAGGGCTTTTCTGTAAATTTCATTTTGCCAGGAGGCTTAACTCAAATGTAATGAATTATCTGTAGCAACACTGGGTTTTTTACATTTTTGTCTGTAGGAATATTCAATTTAATATTCCCTGCTGATTTAGGTGCTGTTGAGACTGCAGTTTAGATTTTGACTAGGTTTCTTTTAACCTGCAAGCTTGGTCATGCTCCTGGCTTGCGCTGTGGGTGCCTGGTTCTTCTTGTAATTTTAGCATATTTCTGGCCACATCCTCAAAAATTGGAGCTACTGAAGAGCACCCAGCCTACCAAAAACTCCAGGTAACTCCCAGAGCAATTTCCTCTGAAGGAGAATGGCATGGGATGAATGGGCAGGCTGCTGACATCACTCACATATTTTAATATCTGGTTTTGTGATTTGTTCTGTTGTGTTTACTGGTGCCCATGGTGACTAAAAGTCTTATATGCAGTGCAAGGAAGAATGTCACAGAGTAGCCAGAGAAATATGTATGTTTTCTTTTCATTCAAACACAGAAGTGTTATATGCTAGAAGCCTTAGAATAAAAAATAAATTACTCTTACCTGTGACATTTTACACTGCATGGCATAAGGAAAACATAACAGTTTTGAGGAGATGGGAGTAACACAATGGCACTTCTGAAGCAAAAGTACTATTAAACATGGAGGGCATCTTTTTTCCCTTAATACATGACAGAAAGGCTTACATTATCAATGTTCTGGGCTCGCTTGTTTGCTGCTTCTGCCCCTGCTCTTGCCTTTGTCGCTTGATTCTTGTTCATCAGCATTTTTGCCTGCAGTGTGGCAATTTCATCTTCCATCTCAGACTGTTTTGCTGACAAGTCATTTAGTTCATCATTTGTCTTATTCACTTGGTTCTCAGCCTAAAACAGAGCAATTGTGGTTTCTTACGCAACATCCATCCAGCTTGCAACATGTGGTAATGAGGAGATTAATGTCAACTGATTGAGAAGAAGAGACCCTTAAACATCAGGGAATTGGTGTCATATCTGCAGCACATTCTGGTTTTATTTATTTAAGTTTACGTTAAGGAAACTTTGAGATTAAGTATATTTTTCTAAAATGTATGTAGTAAATAAAAGTTTTACAGAAGATACCTGTGAGATCTGCGTTCTGATGCCTTGTATCTCTTCATTTAACTTTATGAAGGTGTTTTTGGAGTGTCCTTGGGACTTCACAACATTTTTAAGTTTATTATTAATTTTATCCACAGGCAGAAGAGCTTTAGCTGCTTTGCTGCAATGGAAGGATAGAAGCATGTGTAGTATTGTCGTGTGGAGAGCAAAGCAAGAACATGTTTCAGGAGGTTGTGGATGCTCCATCCCTGGAGGTGTTCAAGGCCAGGTTGGACAGAGCCTTGGGCGACATGGTTTAGTGTGAGGTGTCCTTGCCCATGGCAGGGGGGTTGGAACTAGATGATCTTAAGGTCCTTTCCAACCCTTACTATTCTATGATTCTATGATTCTATTATTCTATGATTCTAAATGCATCTATGCTTGCATGCAGAAATGTTCCCTCAAGTCCAACAACAACCATTAAAATTGTGGTTTTTAAGTTGGCAAGGCAAAACGTCAGTGGGGGACTTTGTGTGGGAGCATGTGAGCTGCTGTCTTAAAAGTGAGGCTGGATGCTGCAGGCTGCCTGGTGGTGCACTGCTTTGCTAGTAAGGAAGACTCATGGGTGAACATATTTTCTCCCTCCTCAATTCTTGATGGTTCTTTCTCACCCATATTTAAACCTCCCAGTGAATCAGATGTAATGCTTCACTAGGTCCAACGTGGAAGTAAGTAGCTGCTCTGGGCTCTTTGACTCTGGCAGAGGAGCCAGGAGCTTTCAGGAGCTGCCCCCTTCGCAGCATGTCAGCTCCTGCAGCCCAGTGGTCAATGGCTCGTTCCTGCTGGAGAGGCCCCGTGGAAATGGCAAGCTGAAATCTGCCGTCATCTCAACTTTCCCTCCAGTGTTACTGGGATACTGCCTGGGGTATGGAGCAGTCCTACCAGGCACAGTGCAACTACAGTTGGCACATCAGTATGAGAATACCCTACTCACTCAGCTTCTTGTGCCTCCATCAGCAGCGTCTGAGCTTCCTCCCGTTTTCTGTTTCTTTTATGTGCATCCAGCTTGTACTTCTCACAGTGGCCCATAATGCCAAGCATGCCCGTGAGCTCTTGTGGAGTCAGGGGAAGGTTTATTTGCAGAACATAATTTGCCACCTTCTCAATGTCTTCTGGAGGCACACTCTCATCTGCAACAGAATTGGAGCGGAGAGTATCCTAAAGCAGCTCTTTCCTCCCAGTGGAATGTAAACGATCGTTGCTGCCTAACCTTTTAGTTATGTGGGAGAATAAAGCTGACAGGCACAGCAAGGGGCGAAGAGAATTATCTCCAACATTTTGTAATTTAATATTATGTTTCCAGGTACTGCTGTTAGTGTTGTCAGAACTGGCTAAAATGAGGATTTGAACCCACTTTGAACTGTGTTATTAAATTTCTGATGTAGAACTGAGCCTGTGGAAGGTTTTAAATCAGTGCACAGCACAGCTAGATGTGTCAGAGCCCATTTTTCCCTTGGCCCTCAGATCAAAGAGGTGCTGGAGAGACTGGGGTGTGAATGGAGCTTTCCAAGCTGGCCAGTGGGTGTAATCCCTTCCCTGGAGTCACCACAATATTGAGAAAGTGGTTCCTTCCCTGGTTAATGAGAAGGGCTAAGCTACAGGGGAACTTAGGTCAGACTGGGATAGGATGGGAATTTACAGTAGAAAAACTGTATTTTGACAACTCCCCTTATAAAGAGCTCTTCCTGGTTCTTTCCGAAGAGGCACAGGCACATGCAGTTAGAGTAGTCAATGCCTTGTGAAGTCTCATCACCACATCTGGTTTTTGCTCACTTCCCTTTATAGACAAGACTTTCTTTGGTGATAAAACAGTTGAAACATATTAAATGTTTGTGCTAATGTTCCAAAGTAACTCACCAAGAATTAAAGGCATTTACTGTGCAATCAGTAGTGCATTCATGACAGCTATTTTCTGTAGAAATATATTAAAGTTACCATTCATGTCAATGCAGAGCACAGCAGATTTAATGTCACTGCACGTATCTCAGCTGCTACTGTTCTTAAACTTCAATTTACAAAACAAAAATTCATTTTAAAAGATGCCTTATAATTGTTTGTAAATGCTGTATGTCTACTGAGAAACAAAGAAAAGCCAAAGGTAGAATTTTCAATTGCTGTCAAATAAAAATCTGAGAATCTTAAGGACTTAAATGGAGTTTTTCTTCCAATTCAATAAAATAACTTAAATATTCCTAAAAAAGTCCTGTGTCCTCTGCCCTCACTCCCATTTGGATATAGAGGTATGAATGCCAAAGGACTGCCAACAT
Organism: Strigops habroptila; assembly: GCF_004027225.2. NCBI lineage: Eukaryota > Metazoa > Chordata > Aves > Psittaciformes > Psittacidae > Strigops > Strigops habroptila. Next base: position 15,367,539 of record NC_044279.2, read on the forward strand.
GGAATCCTTAGAAATTTATGAGATGATTCTTTTAAGAGATTTGAACATTTGAACTCCTTTGATGTGCATCTGGTAAAAAATCTCAGGGTCTGTTTCTTACAGCAGTTTTCTGCAGTCGTGAGGGTGGAAAAAGTTTTAGTGTATGTATGGTTGTTTGGTTATTTTTTATGAAAGCTGTGAGGTTCTACCAGAATCCTTTGATTCCTCGAGCTACAGTTTTACAGAGATGATGGAGCAGTATGTGTCCTAATTCCCACGTTCCCTACAGAGAGCCTCTATTTATGGGCCTGGAAGAAGGGGGTGGAATAACAATTTGAGGATGCATTGGACATGCCTGGTCATTATATATGGTATGAAATTATTTAAGTAGTTCTTTACGCAGATAAACCAGGAGCTGAGGGAATAACTTGATGTTGCAAATGAAGCACATTAATAAAAGATGACAATCAGAATGTAACAGATCTATTGGGAAATGAGCAACAGTGCACTGTCCCCTGGTAGAAAGAGGCACTAGAAAAAAAGGGATTGAAGAAGATCACACAGATCGGGAGGTAGACAAGAAATTTTTTGTGTATACAGTTAGATAATTTTCTGGCCATCTATTATGCTCTTATTATATTGGAATATATATTAAAAGCTAGTCAAAAACAGCTCTGCATATTTACCTAACAAGAAGTCTTTCACTTTTCGGATGAACTCCTTGGTGATCTCTCCATCCACTTCAATTTGATTCTTAGTCCTCTCAAGTTGCCCATTAAATTGTGAGCCTTTCAACTTGCTGTCTTCTGCCATTTTTCTAATGCTTTCAACCTGGAAATATTATTAGAAATAGCAGTGCCATTTTCTGGAGGTTATCTATCATTGCTTGGCAAGTTGAGCTCTGGCACAAAAGTTATTTTGATCTAGGCCTCAGCTGGAATCACTTGATGCGGCTTTGAAAAGTAGTAGGAGTCCCCTTTGGGGGACTCCAGAAGTTGCTACACCATATAGCCTTTATCTGGCCTCAGAAAAAGCCTAAATCAAACATTATTTTCTCTTTGCAACTACTGCTAAACCACAGCTCCTTCTGTTTCTAAAAGAAGGTGCTGTTATCTTCTGCTGTAGTACTGCAGCATGTCAGTGATCAGATTCAGCACAGAAAAGGCATGCAATTCCATTTGCCTTTTCACATTGGACTTGCTGGTAAAAATACACTTAAGAGGACACAAATAAGGAAGTCAGAGTTTAAGGCTTGTCTTTAGAAATTACATTTTATCTTTAAATTTGTTACATTCACCATTAAATTAAATTTCTTGATAACTTAAATGACAGCTTTAGATTAACCATTGAATTCCAACATTATTTTGCTTTGCTGGGGGCTGTGCTTTGCCTTAAGGAAATGCTCAGGCACTGCCTCTGTGCAGTCTGTGGAGGGAAGAGATGCGCTGTTTCCCCATGCAACATGAAAAACGGTGATATTTTTAATTCTGAAACATCTCAAAATACTTCACTCATGTTATCACAGAGCTGCCTGAGGCTGGCGAGCACCAAGGGCAATGTCCTGGCAGCCTGGTGCTCACCGCCTCAGCAGCTGCCTTTTGCTGCTGCCCCTCGGTGTCCTGGGCCCCCAGGCATGTGCCCCGATTGCTCATTTCCAAACCCGTTAGCTGTGATGCAGAGTGTCTGGGTACGTTTTAAAAAGAGGAAATGGATGCCCAGGCACCCTGCAGGGACAGGACAAAGCCGCAGCAGAATGACATTTCTGTTGGGAAATGTGTGTGCCTGTAACTGCAACAGGCATCGTCTCTGATTGTTAATAAGAACAAACTGTATTTACTGGTGTTTCGGGATTTATCCATTTTGTTTCCTTGGCACATGTTGCATTGGCCACACTTTCCTTGAGTTATTTTTCACTACTACTGTGCAGTACAGCTGACTACTTGATCCCCTTCTAAATATTACCAGGGGCAGAAAAGCTTTGTCTTGAAATTATTTGCAAAAATTATTTGATGGAAAATATAGGAGTAATATGAAGCTGTACAAACAGAGCTTCACCCTGTGCACAGCAGTAATCCCCTTGCAAGAAGCATGGGCCATACTGAGGCTACTGACAAATGGTGCCAGTTGAATCTTTCCCTATAAAAAAACAGACAATACCAGCCTGATGCCACCAAATTCCATAGGCTCAGGGCACCATGAACCATAAGATCTTGGCAGCTCTGAGGAAGAGGAAGGTATAGCTAAAGCCACAGTCTCTTGGTGGGACTGGCACTTAATACTCCTGGTACTGAACCATGAGAGGTCTGTAATGTTGGGACAGGGTGAGTTTTTGTAGATTTGTGACCTCCCAGATCTCATCCTCCATCCATTTCACTGAACAAAGGTAGGTTTGATATACAGCACCTGATTCTCAGATTCCTGTAGCTGAGTAGTCAAGTTATTTAGCAACACAGCGGTCTCCTCAGCTTTCCTGAAGGCATCAGTGGAGAGAGGAAGAGCTCCGCTGCAGTTTAGGCCACCGCACTGCCTGAGTCCATGACTGTCCCGGCACAAAGCTCCCCCACAGGCTGCTGTGACACAGGGCTGGTCTCCTGGCATACCACAGACCTGCAATAAGAAAGGAAGATGTTTATGTCAGGTCTCCTCTGGGGGCCTGAGGTATGCTCCTGGGGGAAGGAAAATGTTTGGCATCATATGAACATTGAACATAGGAAGGGATTTTTCCAAAGAGATAGTGGTCTGGTCTCAGCAAAGATGGGTGCCACTGCCAGGTACCCCTCACCTGACTTGAAGTATTCAATGACAGCCCATAGCTCTCAGAATCCTTGCAAATCCTAGCCATTTGTTGGGCTCCATGTGTTGCGCTAAGACCCTTGCTTCACTCCTCCGTGGTAAAAGCATTGAAACTCTTCCTTTGGCCATATCCAGCCTATGGGTCAATGGGCTGTTCTAAAGAATCCACAGAACCTCTCACGCAACATGGTACTATGTCTAGCCCTTTATATAGTTTGACACAGATCTTGAGACTAAAGACCTAGATGGATGATCTCTTCCAGATCTGTCAGGGCTGACTGAAGGTGCTATTGGGTATTCATTGCTGCCCCACAGAACACAAATCCCTTCCTGTCTCATGGTGATGCAAAGGATATGTGAGCACTCCCCATCCACTCCAGGGCAAAGTTGCCCTGCCTAGTTTAAGTTACTGGGGTAGGCTGGGGTTAATCTTTCTGAACTTACATTGACGTCCTATTGAGACTAGAGAGTGCTTAAACAGTTCCTTGTGCTGGGTCTGCCTTGGGAGCAATGGCTTCCAGAAGGGTGGTAGTAACTGCAGCTGAGAAGTGCAGCTGTTTTGATGTGACTGCATGTCTGTGCCAGGGAAGTGTCATTTTCCAGATTTAAAAAGGCATGTAAGCACCCTTTTAAAATAAAACCTACCAACAGCATCAAAAAAGAGAGTTTTGTTTGGTTTCCAATCAAAATTCACAGCACTTACCTTTTCATTCAAGTTTTGGATGCCAGGGCTCTTGATCATCTTGAGTTGTTCCAGCACATTGCTTGCTTTCAAGGCCTGACGGCCCAGCATAGCAAGCGCGTGGTTCCTGGTATACGCTGAGTATCTTACGATAGGGGCTGTCTCACTGGTCTTCTGTTCTGCCAGCAATGATACTTCAAAGTGTTTCTTAATGTTGCTGATGGCCTCTGTAGCAATAGAAATAGGTTGCATTTAATGAATGCGTTTGCTTGAATTCTGGACAAATGGCAAGTGACTGATGGTTCTGTTTGTTGCCACTGGTGGTCGGTTTGGGACAGCAGGGAGGGACAGAGGCTGTCATTTCCTCAGTCAAGCTTTTTAGTCCTTAGCCAGTTGCTCATTGATACTCATAAAACCTGCTAAAATAGATGTAAATACAGTGGATCCCATGTCAGTCTTCAGAGTCCACAGTGTGTGAGAATGAAAGATACAAAGATACAAAAGTATGAAGGAGATCCCATTAATAACACAAACTGCTTCTAATCTGCATTCATCAGTAGCTCATCTATTGGTGCTGTTGTTGATTTGATAAAGCTCCTGTCATTTATGCTGTTTTGAAGTTTAGGCAGGAGAACTGTTTCTGCCAGTCGTAAAACCTATGAAATGATCAGCTCTCGGATTATGAGTCAGAAAAGCATTTGTCCAGCCTGTCCAGCATAGCACCCAAAAGTTAAATGGTCTGCTAAACCGAGGCCGAAATTTATATTAGAAATAGGAATTTATGAGTTTTCTTTGGCTCTGAAAAATCCAATTTCAAGGTTGATGCATTAAAAAAAAAAGCATTTCCATGATAAACTTGTAGGCCAGACAAAAAATACTTTCCAGCAAGAGTCTGGTTTGGTTAGTGTAAGCATTCCCTTAAACAGGCTCAGAAGGGTTGGAGAATATTATATTTTTGCAGATTAATGGCCTAAGGAAAGGACTCAGACCTTTTGCAAAACACATAATTTAAAGTTACTGCTGTCAAGGCTTCACAGATCTCCTGAGAACTCAAAGCTGTCCCCAGATCCCCAGGCAGAAGTATGTGCAATGAGCCAGAACTGATGTGTGGGCAGTGAAAAAGCATTAGAGGTCATTGATTAACATCCTTCTTTGTGCCAGTAACTGAATCAGTTACTAGTTGAAGTCAATGACAAGGCACTCGTCAAGTCCTGCATGCTTTGAATCAGGCTGTAAAGTCCTTGGCCTTGTTTTAGTTGAAGCTAAACAATGTTTAGTTATATGGAACCAGGGCTATTTATTTTATCTGGTGACTCTTGGAAACAAGGTACAGTTTAAAGTTAGCTTCTAATACAAGATACCTGGCAAGAGGCTGCTGTAACTCCATATCTAAGCCAGAGACTGTCTTCTGTGCAACAATTCCACCACAGGAATATCTTACAGTGGTTTAGCTCTCCATTAAGTGGCCCAAATAGCTTGATTTACAGCCTAGGAGGTTGTACTCAGTGCACTACCATACCACTGTGGCTGCAAAGCCAGGGGCCAAGTCTGGGAAGCTGTAGTTTCTCATAAACTGCAAACATTCTTTTAAGGACACTTGTGTCTTGTTTTTTCCAGTGATTTTAATTCACCATTAGATATTGACATTTCCAGGTCAGTCAGCTGAATATATGCCTGTAAGGAAGCCTCTGAGTCCTGGTCCGCTGCAAAGAGAAGTAGGTAGGAGCCCGTTCTCCACATGTGTCTAGAGCACAAATGCCAGATGTGCCCCAGGTGGTGTACGTGGCCATATCCTGCTCTACCCCAGCAGAAAAGAGAGAAGAAAGAGCCATGCTTAGGATGTGCTGCTGGTCCTGAGATGGAGATGGGGTGAGGGAGCCAGGCTTTCTCCCGGATATCAGAGAAGCTGGTTTTCTTGAGGGAAATGTTATTTCTGAGCTGCTAGATGCTTGGTAGCAGGACCAATGAATATTTGTGGCCCTGACCAGAAAGTCAGCTTAAATTCAAGGTCTTCCCCTCCCCACACTCCCATGTGCTTTTTATAGGGCTGTTTATCCATCTCCTGAGGCCAAAAGATGAAGCGGGTTTGGAACATGACCAGAGAGCACCACAGATGCTTCAGCTGTGTATCCACTGACCTCCCTGGGATTTATTGTTTCTTTGCCTTCCTGCCTTTCTCAGAGTCTGCACATGACTCAGTTGAATTGGGAAGTGGAGCCTGGGAGAGCTGTGCTGACTGTGCAAAGAGCTGGCCCTGGGAGCACTGCTAAGTACAACAGGGCAGAGGAGCCTTAAATCTTAATTAATCCGTCTTTTCCCCTCTTCCTTTCCCTCAGATTTGTATTCTGATGATCTTTCCTTCTTTCTTTTCAATATCTTGTTTAGGCCAATCCTTTTCTTGCCTGAATGAAACACAGAGGAACTGTAAATGGGAGTATATTGCCTGTAGCTTGTGTCTTCTGTGGTGCACACCCTATCTTCTGAGGGCTCATATCTCAGCAACCATTTCTCTAGAGAGTATACTACTGACAGTCTCCTGCCATTGTGGGTGACCTGGCATTTGTTTGAGATCTCCAACTGATAATATCCCCATCTTTCTTCAGAAACCAGTCTGTGACGTTGTCATTACTGCCATTAACAGCTGATGGAGACTGTACTTAGCTCAAGCACAGACAGTGTAATTCTTTCAATAATGCCAAGGAACTCAGTTCTGACTTCACATTTTTTGATGACGGAGAGCTAGTTCCTTACCATGTAAAGCCACATATTTTCCCATGGGAACACTAAGAAGTTGCACTATGACTCTCCACTTTAATTAAACAAACCATTGCTGTACAACATTCTTTAAGTATTGCTAAGAGCAAGAGGAGTCAGAAGTGGGGAAAAAAATCCTTTGCTGTTCCTAGTGTGTGATCTGCGAATCTATACTGTGAAACTGTGTGGCTTTTAAATCCTGATGTAAACACTGGGATTCATAAGACTTCTGACCAATGTCACCCTAGCACATCTGGATGCTAGATGCTAGATGCCATCTATCATGGCATTTTAAGATAAAAGAGAGTTTGGAAAGCCAGTATAAAATGTTAGTATTTACATTTTTACACTACCATAGAAGCTAAAATCTAGGGATCTTTGGAATATTGCATGGTTCAATGGTGAGAAATACATTCTGAAATTTCATGGAAAATATCCACCTATTTCAATGAATTGCTGGCTGCCTTACCTTTGAGTTTCAAGTAATGAAAACTTTGATGCAGATGTATTTTCTGTTGTAGAAGTTCATACACTAGGTCAGCTTCTTCCCCAATGTCTTCTATGCTCTTATTAAGATCAGGAAACTCATACTGTGTACCATGAAGGGGATACATTTCTGCAACCTTTTGTCTGAAAGAGAAATGGCAGAAGTCAGGCCAGATTGTTCTTAAACTGGAACCGAGATGCACAATATTTTAGAGGACAAGAGAGAAATTTCTAAATAAGCAGAAACATTTACTTGTAATGGCTTATTTAGAAAACCCTTAGGAGGAACTGGAAAATTCCAGCATTTAAGTATCTGCCTGTGGAGGACAGATAATATGTATAAGGATCATTTTGTTCATAGATCTATTGAAAACAGTGAATTAGAAGTCCAGCATCTGTGTGCTGATCAGAAGTGAAGTGGGACTTGATGTGTAGGGGTGGCTGGTGGAGCCTGGGGGAAGACTGCTTTCTCGGCCAAGGGAATTTTTTCAGGAGCAGTCAAGCCCTTACTGAACATAGCCCTGGAAATCCTTGATGCCTGAGAGGGCCTTCAGTGAAAGAACAGGATGTTTCAAAATTCTTTCAGTTTCAGAAATGGCATCTTCAAAGGCTTTGAAGCGCGTGTCACAGCTGGGCATTCGTCCCCCTTTATCTTCGAGGTTTGCAGCAAACCTCATTAACCCCTGAACAGTCTGAGCGAGGGCAGTAATTTCAGTGTCCCACTGATCAAAACAAAGATGACACTGGTGGCAAGAGGGGAAGTCTTTCTCAAAGCCGCGGCCGCACTGGTTGCAGAACCGGCCTGTGACGCCTGCACGGCAGTTACACACACCAGTGGCTTTGTCACACTTGGGATGGCTGGTTCCCTCCAGGTTACACTCGCACGCTGCAAGAAAGGGACAGCAAGTTACATCCAGTTGTTCCTTTTCTGCGGGATTAACACATGCAAAAGGTACAACCATGCATTTCAAGACATAAAAGCAAACTAATGTTTGAGTTAGAGCTAAGTGGACTGCCTGATTAATGGCTCTTCTTCATTTCTATCTTCCATGGTCCCATCATAACCGTAGAAGGAATAATATAGATAAATAATATAAACACTTTTAACCATTTCATACACACAAATGTATGAAAGCCTCCTTCTTTACATGTATGTTCTGTCTCCCCCATGAATATAAAAGGCAAACATTTCTTTTGAGGCAGTTTCCAACCCATTTGTCCCCACTCAGTAATACTTACAAATGCAATGCGCCTGGGGATTGCCATAGTAATTTTCCTCACATTCATCACAACATCTTCCACTGTAACCTAGCTTACATGGACACTGGCCTGTAAGCTGTAAAGACAGTTAGGATTAAACAGCTTCCTGCAGAGTCATATGGCTGGATATACTTTATTTACTGGGTTTCTTTTTCTCCCTCTGACTTTTGTCATATAGCTGTATGGGGACTGCAGTGACATCGCTTGCACATGGTCTTTGAACACCATAGTTTATGAAGTATTGGCCCACCTTTCCCATATTGCTCCTCAAGGTTGTGAAAACAAAATGGACTTTGAGAAGTGGCTTTACTTTATTAAGATGAAAGATTTTGTATGTTCCAGTCTACAGATGCTCTTTGAGAACTCATCGACTGACTATGATCTGAGAGAGAGGATTCTTTTCCTTAGCAAAACAGATTAATTTCTTATTCTTGCTGGGGCAAAGTACTCATCTTAACATTTCAACTTTTAACTACATGATATATTAACTGTAACTGAAAACCTCAAGGGTACATTATGCACATTGCCCTAGAAAATTTATTTTGGAATTCAGCTATTAAATTAAACTGCAGGGAATTACAGCTCTGATAACTGGTATAGCTCAGAAAAGCAGTAGTAGTTCTTGGAGGTTAGGAGTTACATTTGCTAGGAAAAATAATAAATCTACTAACTAAACTGGAACAAACAGAAAGCATATTGAAAGGAAAATGTGAAAGCACATCAGCAAGAGCTTGGGATAAGTGCTCTGAAATCAACAGAAAAATTGCTGTTGACTCCATGGAACTGCAATTTTACCTCTCTTTTCTAAAACTGTTTTATTTATGCCATGTTCTAGCCCTAAAAAGTGCACAGGAATTAAAGACGAGAAAAAGTATTCTAGCAGTCTGATAGATGAGGCATGATTAATTTAATGGCCACAGCTGCTACTTTATTAACACTTTAAAAAATACTCATAAGACTCTCGGATTCAAGCCTGGACTTCCCTCCTCCCTATACATATACTTACAAGGCAATTTTTTCCTATAAAGTTTTCCTACTAAGTATTTCTAAGATCCACTTGACAAAGAAACACACAGGCAAAGAGAAATTGCTTACAAGCAGAGCCACATTATCAGAAGAGCACGTTTGATCTAATGGCTCAAAGTGTGGTCACACCAAGCAAACTTCCAAAGACTTCTTGTTTTGAGGGAGCACAACAAAAAACTATCCTCATTTACAAGAAGCATCCCCCCCACTGTGGCACACCAAACCACCATCACCCAGATTCCCGGAAAGCAGAGTAATTTTCTCACCTGGTTGCACTGGCTGCTTTGGGAGTTTTTTGGATCACAGTCACAGATCTGACACCCTTTTCCACGAGCGAGGTCCCAGTAGCCAGAGGCACACTGGTCGCATGCCGTGCCCACTACGTTGGGCAGGCAAGGGCAAGCTCCTGTGGCTGGGTCACACAGACAAGCTGCATCCCCCCCTGGGCACACAGCAGGGTGAACACCTGACAGGTTGCACCTGCACCCTGCAAAAAGACGTACAATAATATAGACAGTTGATGGACAATCAGAGCTGTATATAAAGCCCACGCTTTATATACACGTTTATATACATGTTTACTTCTAGTAATCTTGTACACATTTTTAATCTCATGCACTTTACCTATCTTTCTATAATAGCTTCTATATTGCTTCGAGCAAACTTACTGGGAGCGTTCAGTACTTTTAATACAGGCACAAAAAAATGAAGGTGTAGTGAATTTTGAATCTTATTAGAATGAAATGTTAAATATGCTGGGTAAGGAGAAGCTGATTTACAGTAGGCACTATCCAGCGTGGGAAATGCCAGTAAGATAAGTAAGATAAGAAGCCTTCCTTGTGAGCAGCCAGTTCTTGCTTAACCATTTCTAACAGACATCTTCCAAGAACGAGCAAGGAATGGGCTTAACTGTATTTGAGAGACTGTCAGCAAGAGTTTCTTGAAAATACGTATCGTCTGGTCTGAAGAAAGCAGAGCCTCAGTCAGGCACATCTGTGAAAATAGTCCTTGAGAAACGTTGGGAAGAAACTTATGCCTTGCTTTTTCATACTCTCCTGCCTTTCTGTTAAAAATCCAGAGCTATTGACAGTGTCCTCATGGAGCCTTTTAAATCGCTTGAACAGTCTCACTCCAGCCACTTAATGAAAACAACTGGTAAGGCAGGGAGCTCAGCAAGGGATCATCTGGTTAAGCCAGCAACATGGATAAACAATTATCTTTGATTCCTTTACTTTTGGTTCCTTCACTTTTGATTCCTTCCTCAATGGGCTGAATGCACATTTATTTTTTTAACAGAGTAACAATTTCATTTTACAAATAAGTATTTCCTAGGAGTGACATTCAGTATGAGATTTAGTGAGACCTGGATGTCAGAGATGCCATATTAACAGTTACTTGTATCACTGACATATATATTTCATATATATAGAAATACATTTGGTATTCTTGTGGTTTGCTCCATTGATCTGCTTTAGTTTTACTGTCCCTCCAAGGGCTAACCCCTTCCTGTAGCCTAATTTCTTTACTTTTTTTTGGGGTAGCAGTACACAGTTGCAGTGCTGTTGCTTACTTACTTTGACAGCTTTGATCGAGGGCTGAGCCAAAATACCCTGGTTTGCAGAACTGGCAGTTTGTTCCATGGGTGTTGTGTATACACTTGGTGCATTCCCCGGTGATCCTGTTACAGGACTCTGGGTCTGTCAAATCAATGTTGTTATTGCAGGGACATGGTGCACAGTCAAGACCAGGGCTGCCTGGGTTTTTGTAGAACCCACTAGGACACTTGTCACACCGATTGCCTGTTGGAGAGGAAGGTAAAAATATCTGCTAGCTGATGGGAATTCAAGCGAAACATATAATTTCCAGTAATATTGTTAAAAGATTCAACCTGACTGTTCAAATGCACATTTCCAGAGGAAAATACCCACCTGTTTGAGACTGCTGCCCTTTAATCCATGATACGTTTAAATTACATCTCCCACAAAGAAATCTGATGGAAACACTCTCCTCATCCCAAGTTGTTTTTATCAAGAAAGTCCCTTCAGTAGCAGTAAATAGGTACTCCCTCACACAACACCTCTAAACACTTTCCCAGCAAAGTCCTTTCAATGGCAGCAGTCAGGGTTGGCCATACTGCAGGATTTTCCTTGGCCCCTTCACCCTGACAGCAGCACGGGAAGGTGGGAGGTGCCCTTTCCTGGAGTAACCCAGTATCTGGCAGACCTGCCCTTCTTTCTGTAACACAGTGGAGGATCCCCAGGAGGTCAATGAGCTCTGGGGTGCTCTGTCCTTGCTTGCTGTCATTGAAATCACTCCTGCATACCACCCTGATGCCTGCCCTGATTGGGGTGCTACCTCTCTGCATCTCAGAAGCCTTTCTGGGCAGGCTGGTGTTGCTAGGACCTCATCCACTGGCTCATCCTCAACCAAGGACTCTGTTCTTTCACCATGCTATTCAGGACCAGAGCCTTTCACAATCTCTGAGGAAGCGAGCCCAGTGCCACAGAGGTAATGACCAAGAGCCTTGCTGGGAAGGAGCAGGAGGAAGAAAATGCAGAACTGAGGACTGTGGTGGTTTGTGAGAAGTCTCCTGGCTAAGAACCAACAAGGATCCCTTTGGCCCTCCAGCAATTACTCAAGTAAAACTGCTCTTGACTTATAAAGGAACCTGGCCTAAGTAAAGATGACAGCATTGGTTCAGTTTTTGGCAGTGTTTGCCATTAGGGTTTGCTTCCATCACTGGAGATCTTTCTAATGCCGAGGGGGAGGGAAATATCTTCAGTTTTCCCTGCAGAAATTCAAGATAAGTCAACAGCATCTTAGGTGGCAAGGCATCAGTGTGCTGCAAAAATATCTGCGTTTGAGACAGCTGAGAATGAAAACCTCATTTCTAAAGTGACCATTTGAACAGTGAAACAGTTACTTTTGGGCAAAATGTCTCTATATGAACAAAGACATTCTCTGATTAGAAAATCTTAACAGGTCTCTTTCTTTGATGCCCCATTCTTTCTGATTCAAGCTTGCAGGGCTTGTTTTTCAGAGGTAACAAGCAGCTGCAGTTCTCCCCCCTCTCTCCACCATGCTAATAGAGAGCCCCTGGAAAGGTTTCCACTGAGTGCCATCAGATAAATTAATGGCTTCACTGCATTCATGTAAGTGAATTCCTTTTTCAAACATTAATTGCACAATTCCAGCTCTTCTCAGTCAGCACTTCCCCACCTAATTTCAGTAAATCTGAACTTTTCTTATCTATTTGATTACCATTACCTCACTTGTCATTTCTGAGCAGAGGACGGGTGGAGGATGGAAATTTTTCTCTTACATTAATTTTAATAGAATCAAATCCAGACCTGATTTTGCTTCGTACCTGAATATCCCTCGAGACAATTGCAGACTAGTTGTGCAGACTGGGAATCCTGGTAACAAGAATGTGCAAAATACCTATTGCTTGTAGGTTCTTCTGGGCACATGCATGGGCGGCAGGGTTCTCTGGTCAGAGGGTTTCCATAATAGCCATCCATGCACCTGTCAAAGCAGTCAACACAAAGCAGCAGAAATTGCCAAGTGCTCCGTTCAGTCTCTGGAGGTGAATCAGTTTATATGTATGTATAGTTAATTTAACATTCCAGGTCATTGTAATGCTATCCCATTAATTGGTACAGATACAGCAAGCTTCAAAGGTGTTCTAAAATGGAAAATCAGAGCTGCATTCCCAAAATCTGGAGGAAAAAAAAACCCAACAACCCACGTTTTCTTTTCAAGGAATATTTCTGAAGACTTCCACCTGCTCTGGAACCATTTTAATCTAAATTATAAGATATATATATATATATGACATATCACACATGCTTTGCACAGCTAAAAGCTGCCATGTAAAAATTGTGTATATTCCCTCGTTACCATATATATTAATTTATTTCCATACACACACACAAAGAGTGGCTGGCATGACATTAGAAAGTCCTGGCACGGGCACAAAAGCAACGATTCGTTCAGAGAATATTGCATAGTTTAGAGCAGCATATGTACTGAAACCAGCCACGCTCTGCCTGACATGTTCTGCAAAGCCAGGGGGATGGCTGTTTCGAGGTGGTGGTGGCTGTGCTGTTACCCAGAGAGGTGAAGGTGGTTCTGGGGGTTCCCTGGGGGCTCAGCCACCCTTGCTACCCTGCCTGTCACCACTGCCTTTATGTCATGGACCCCCATGGCCCCGTTCAGAGGGTTCAGCAGCTGTGGCAATGCACAGCTTCTGAAGCGTCCTCAGTCTTTGCTCTGCTTTACCATGGCAAATGGGAAGACAATTCTCTGTATTTATACAAGCCAGGCTAAAAGTCTTGGCTATTCGATTATCCTCATCCTGGGGCCTGGAACTCCTGCAGAGGCATAGGACAACAAGCATTTCAGCCTCCCATTTTCAATCTATTTGCCACCTACAAGCACAACAGCCAAAGGCTGTATTGTCCAAAAGCACTGCAAGAAAAGCTCAATAGGTTTCATGGAGAAATCCTCTTAAAAGTGAATGACAAAGTACAATCCAGACAAACTAAACTAAACAGCTAATGAATTAAATTCTGAGGTCCATGTTGAACTCTGATACTGCTGCCAGTGTATAGAATGAAAAAGAGGAACACTGTTTTGAATGGAGCTGGAACACATGGGAAAAGTCATTTGCTGGTCATATGGAACTAATATGAACCAGCAAAAGGGCATGTTTATTTAAGCTCCTCAGAGATAACTGCAGGTATTAAAGTGAGTATTCAGCATGAGGTTAGCCCCTTGGCAATTTAAAAGCTGGCAGCAGCCAGTGTATCTCACGCACAGTGCTTTGCAAACGTCTCGAAGCACATGGTGCCATGGCACTCATGTCTCAAATGCCTTCTTGCAGGGAGCTCTCTGCAATGCTGCACACGTTGGGCCTGCTGTGCCTGTGCCTGTGCCTGCAGTCCTCCCCCAGGCATTACATGCACACACATTCTCACGTGCATTTGCCAAACCAAGAGGTACTTGCCATTCAGCAGCTAGGCCTAGTTTAATCCTAGGTTTAGGTATGTGTTTCCAGTTAAGGTCATTGATGAATTCATGGGGATGTAGGTGGGCCCGCAGCTACATTTCAGAGAGCACCAGCGTTTGGGTGAGCTCTGCAGCACTGCCCATCAACTTACCTTTCACAGTGGCTTCCAGCTGTAAACCCCCGGCAGTTCAGGCACGCTCCAGTCACTGGGTCACAAAGCTCTGCAAAGCCATTACACGGGCAAGGACGGCAGTGGGGAAACCCAAAGTACCCCGCCAGGCACCGGCTGCAGCGCTGGCCATCCACCTCCCTGCGGCAGGAGCACTGCCCTGTCACCTGGTCACACAGCGTGCTCAGCGAGCCTTGCGGGTGGCACTCACAGGCTGGAAAACAACAACGGCAAAGCTGTGTCCTGAACGTGTTCCCACCAGCCCTGCTCATGGCTGACACTGCTCAATGGCAGCGCGAGCAGTGGGGAGGGAAAATCCATTACTTGTGGAAATGTTTTTTATATTGCTTCACACATAATCATGGATTCAAAGCCCTAAAAAACTAGGGTGTGCATGAGGAGCCAGGTCTGGTACCGACACTGCACTGACTGTCAGATACTCACCGTAGCAGCCGTGGAAGCCGAAGCCATAGCTGCCTGCAGAGCAGGTGTCACAGCAGCGCCCCATGACATTGGCTTTGCACTGACACTGGCCCCCCAGTTTACTGCAGCTGGCATTCAGTGACCCTTGGGGATTGCACTTACAGGCTGCCAAGGGGAAAGAAAATCAAAACAGGTTATAAAGGAGTGTGGCTGCTCTCATAAACATGGTTTTACACTGAAAAGTAGGAAGAAAAGAGCTTGATTGTTCTCATCACTAGATTGTTCTCTAACCACTGATGGCCATGCCTTGGATTATTTGATGCTATAGCATTGATGGTGATGGTATATCGGTGTTGGAGCTGCCACATTCAGAGTACTGCCTCCAGCACATATTTGGGATAGGACAGAAAAGGGCGTACCAAAACGTAGATCCAAAATGGAGATATCCTGAAGCCTAGAAGGGTTTGACATAAATCAATGTCTAGCTGTAGCACTGGACATAAGCTGCAAGCAGTGCTTAGACAGCCTGCATCTGTGTAATTTCCTGCTTTCTGGACACCTTGGACTAACTTGTTGAGTGTAGCTGGTCTGCTAACTCACAGAGGGTGTTTGGGATGTTCAGATGCCAGCGCTAGAAAGCCAAAGTGCCATGTTTCACTGGGAGAATCCCATCACTAGGGGAATCAGGTTGATGAGGAGTCAGTGTCAGCACAACCCAAACTTAAATGAGGGGGGCGTGTATGGCTGCATAGCTATGACCACATCACATGACGTGTGAGTGAAGCATGAGTCTTCCTAAAAACAGCCCAAACCAAGCAGATGCTATCAGGTCCATTGGAGGCAAGGCGCCCTGAAAGGAGCTCGCCACCAAAGTTGCCCAGAAAGGCCCCTCCTGTTACTGGAAGTGCAGAGTAGCTCCATTTCTCTGTGCCCAACACCAGAGAAGTCTCCTGAGCCACCAAACCTATCTGCCCTTTCTGGGTCCAGAAGACTGCCTGGGGCTTCAAACCCCACCTGCCACTGCTCTCTTGCTGGGACCACCGAGGTTTTCTTGGTGAATCTCTTCCAGCATGTCAGCTTGTAGGCCATCATGCCTGGAGTCCTACCAGGGCATCCAGCTGGCCTACAGCATCCAGGGTCAGGGCTTAAAAACTCCTTTGTCATTTTATAGCAGCTGGAAAAGTAGGAAAGTCACTGCTTTGTCCATCTGGTGAAGCTGCATCTGATTGAAATGCTCTTCAGAAAACATAGAAGCACTGCTATGCTCCCTGTCGTGTTCCTTCATGACGTTCATCAGGTGTGATGGACTCTGAAAGCCATGGCAGCAAAAGGCGTTTGCAGCACACTCAGGGGTCAGTGGGATGTGTCCTGCACATCCATACATACTACACTTACCTAGACCACCAGGGGCTGAGAGCTTTCCAGCCAACATACCCTACAAACCCAAGGGGAAACCAGTAACCGTCCAAAAGAGCTGCTTGTGCAGGTTGCTCCTTACCGACGGCACCGTTGTGGATACGGGCTGACATGCTCACTATGAGCCGTGCACACGCTTCGGGCAGGACATGAGGTCCGACTTCTGATGCAATTTCAATACAGTGATACCTCTGGTACTCATCTAAGTCCTTTTCACTGCATAAGTTCTCCACGGAGCTGATTCTGGGAATAAGTCCAAGCTTTGGCATTAAGAGGGAAAAGAAAATATTTTTGCTTAGATATACTGAAATCCAGAATTTCCCACATTCTCTTACTGTGCTCTGCATTGCAAGGACACAAGCCTGGAGCACCATGTGTCCAAATTTGCTGTTGTGCTCCTCAGTCATCTGAAATCACATGTATTTTGAAGGTCTAGACATTCCCTGAGTTCTTCAAATAAAAGAGACTGCGTATAAAAAAGTCAGATTATAATAAGACCTCAGATATATGCTCAGAATTGGTTTTGCTTCCAAGAGGTGCCATGTTGATGACTCCAAAAGCAGGATCTGGCCCAAATTTTTGCTCGTATTGCCGAGATAGAGAAAACTCAGCTGAAGGTTCTATGCCCAAGTATGGCCAGGCCTTGTCAGGTCCACTTCTACAGAAGTAATTAGAGAAATAGACTTAAAAATATTTTTCTCGAGAAGGACCCAAAACTAACACCCAGTTCCTGACTTGGTGGAAACTTGGGAAATGTCTGGACCTCATTCCAGGGAAAGTACAGAACTAATTTTAATTTTCCAATGTAATCTTTAAATATACCCATGATTTTTTTAACTAGATTCAGATAAATTATGGAGTCTTTTTCAAAAAGCTAAAAGTGATGAAGAACTGCCTGAATTTATAGCCCTAACCACAGCATCTTGTCAGCATATGTGCAGTGTGCTCATAGTAAATAAGCAACAGAGATACATACTCTGACCATTAACACATGCAACAAGTATGACTTGATGAGCTATTTTGGTGTTGCTCCATGAAAATTAAAACAGATGCAATTCTGTCTTTCCATACCAAACCATGCAAACACAGTGCCAACAGAGGTAAGCAGAAGCACACTTCCCTGATTTCTATTAAAACAGGCTATAGAATTATAGAATTACAGAACCATAGAATGGTTTGGGTTGGAAGGGACCTTAAGATCATCTAGTTCCAACCCCCTGCCATGGCCAGAGACATCTTCCACTAGATCAGGTTGCTCAAAGCCCTGTTCAACCTGGCCTTGAACACTGCCAGGGATGTGGCAGCTAAAATTGATTTAAAGTATTTTGGGTAACTGTAAAAAAAATTCACACTGATATAAATACAGCCTCAAGGGAATTGTGACAGAACTACTCACTGAGTCAATCAAGATGAATGATTTGGCTTTTGGGTCAGAGGCAGAGGGCTGAGAAAAATACACATCCACAGAATATTCTGTTCCCGGCTCCAGGCAGGCTGGAGTTTGCAGAAGTGCAACCCTGTTCAGCAGAAATAAAGCACAGTTATACCCAGGAGTTGGGACAAAGCAAGTTTACCGTGTGGTGAGCTCTCTCTTCCCTCTGTGCCTGCATCCTAAGGCCTGCAGCCCCAAGCAAGCCCTGCTGCGGGAAGCACACCCAGCCCCACTGCTTGCAGGCTTTGAGAAAGCTGCATGACTTCTGCCTGAATGATTCACCAAGAGCAATTCAAACCTGGTGAGATTAAACTGAGAATGGCAGGGTTTACTACTTCAAGCAAAGGAGTTTGCAACTCACTGTTCGTATTTGTCCTTTCCTGTCCCTGTTTGATCAAGACTTTGGTCACATCCTCTTGGTTCCTCTCTATTCTTTACATAGGTCCAAGATGAAAAGCTGGTTTTGAAAACAGGCCAGGACAGTGACTTTAAGTCAATATTCCCTTTCTATACTGAAATAGCTGCAGTTGGATCTTTGCCAAAGTAACCACTAACCCCAGTAGGATCTCAGGCCGCCCTCCTGGCTCGGGCAAACCTTTACGAGGCTGAGGACTGGAGCATCAGACTCTTCCTTAGAGCCTACGTGGTATTGTTGTGTGACAGCAACAGGAAAGGCCACACATGTGTTTCTAATATTCCCACTTTCCCACACATTTATTGCTCTGCTGTGCTTCAGTAAAGGATTTGTACACAGAAAATCTACAGGCGAAAGGACAGGAGTAGTCAGACCTCTTTGCAGCTGGGAGAGGCAATGCATGTGCCTCTTGTGAAAGGCCTTTGTTTTTGCAGCGTTGACTTGACAAAGTACCAGTGGGCTGGATGGCAACACTTGCTAGCCAGTCTTCCAAGGACTATAAACAAAGCACAAAAGTTATGGTCATTTTTCGTATCTGAAAAACTTTCTCTTTGCCAGGGTTAATGAAAGCCATCTGAATGATTGCACAGTGCAGTGACAAAACGGATTCTCTTTGATCTTTACAGGACTGAAAAAAAAAAAGTTATTTGTGGAAAATGCATTGTATTTGCAATGGCTATTGAAGAGCAGAGACGGAAATGGGACCTCAGCTGGTCCAAATGGAAACAGCTCTGCTAAAGTCATTGGAGTTGTTTCCTTTCTCAGTGCGGTGCTGTCCTGGAGATATCCTTCATTATTTGCCTCCTCTCACATCTAATAAGGAATAACAAACATAAAAGACATTGTATTAAGTCTTTAAAATTCAAATGTTTAATACTTAGAAGGAAAAAGCTACATCAAACCAGCCCACTGCAAAATCATTCTCATGTTTTAAGACACTGGGAGTTTTGTTTGGCTCGGAATGACAGTAAGAGAACAGAATACAATAGACAGAAGAAGGATTTTGAGTGGTGGGATTGTCCCATGGAGCTGAACGCAAGGCATGTACAAACACTGGTACTAATAAAACACTTGCCTGTGTTTTTAAAGACCTGGGTGTGGACTTGGGTTTTACCAGATTTGGGTTAACAGGTTTCCCTAGACATGTCTTCATCACTGAGAAACTTTTTCCAGGCAAAAAATAACATTTTGCCTATTTTTCTACAATTTTCACACATCTTAGAGCCCATCTGGAGCAACTGGGAAGCTGGACGTCTGCAAAAGCCCTGGAAAATTATCTACTCAAATCACTCCTGCCTGTGCACATTTTCCTGCCCAGGAAATCCCAGCTAGAAATACAGGATGCCCGTCTACAAGAAGATGCATTTTGCATGTGTCTGATTTGTGAACAAAAGTCTGGTCCAAGCAGAGGTACTAAAAGAGGAACTCCAGGAGCTGAAATCTTTATTGATGCTTAGAAAATACTTGCAGTGCTGATTTTTCAGATTCGACTGGAAAGGGTTAAGGGGATCAGTGGAAGGCATGTTCCTTGGTTGATAAAGATGAAAAGACAAACAATTTTAATTTTAAATATAAAGAGTGGGACAAGTTGCTGCATCCTATTATTGATAAAATAGACCATGCATCTAGCACAATATCATAGGACACACAAGATATCACAAGTACCTCAGGCTCATAACGGATCGTGATATCAAAGTCCATAGCAAAGGGAATGTTGTTGATGGCAAACCTCAGCCCAGCTCCGCTGGGGACACGGGCAAAGCCAGGTCCTGTCCATGTAACAGACCGGCCAGCACTGGGCTGCCTGAAAACAACCGCCACAGCCGAGTCCTGTCCAAACTGCATCCCACCCTGCAAAGACATATTGGCATTTTCAGCAACTCACAGAGTCAAATGACCAAAAAACTCAGAAAAAATAGAAAGGAAATATTTTGGCCATGTTGTTTACTTATTTTGGACATCACTCAGCCTCATTTTCTGAACAAGCTCAAGATCGACAGTTTAAGAACTCTCCCAAATGTAGGATGTTTCGGGTCACATACGCAGAAAAGCTTCCTAAAGCTTTGCAACAACAGCAACGAAAGGGACTAGAATAACCCATTCATCTCTGTATATATGGCGTCTCCAAGCACTCACATTGCAAACCTTAAACAGATGAAGCTTGGTTTCATGCATGGCTGGACTTTTCATTATAAGCTGAAAAAAACAAATGTCAATACTTACAGTGACAAAGCAGACAGCATTTAAATGCAGTAGGTACCATGCCAATGTCTTGGTAAACTTGTTGGAAAATGGAAAATATTGGAAATGTCTTGTAACCAAAACAAACAAAAACTGTCTTTCACTGGTGCTCTTTTGAACAATTCATTAAACTTGAGTCTAAAATGGCACTGGACATGGCAGAGCAAACCTGTTGGTATGAGTTTCGTCTGGCCCAACTGTGTACCAAAAAATTGGTTTTATTTGTGTCAGGATTGTAACATCTAGGACTGTGAATCCCACGTGCTTAGAGGTTTCCTTGCCCTCTGTTCCAACAAAATTATAGCATTTGGGGTAATCTTATGTAATTATTCAAGTACCAATTTACCTGTTCCAGTCCAGATTTTCTTACGCTTCGTATCTTGCTCCTGTTTAACACAATCTTTCCATTTTCAATTGTGAACTCATAGCCTTGCTTATGGAAGTAGATGTCACACCTTGGAAGAGTGCTTGGTTTCACCTAAGGAGTAATGAGAAAGGGGCAGCACGGTCTCAACAGTTTTGATGGGTAAGTAGGCAGCTACATGAAAATCCACACTCTTAAACCAAGCTCTATTCTATGCTGGGTGAAATTCTGCTAGAAAACCTTTTCCCCTCACTCCTTTAAAATTAACTTCCTCTCACAAGCTATGTCCCAGACATCTGCTTTCCATTTAATTTTTGGACCGTAGGCTGATTACTGATTGTGATTATAGCTAAATATTTGCGGATGTGACCTGCAAATAAACATCTTTTTTATTATTCCTTCTCTATAACTTCTGGACAACACATCGAAGAGGAAATGTTAGTTCAAACATAGGCAGCAGAAGGGATGCATTCCAGACTTGTACTCCGCATAGGGAATAACTACCTCCATGTTGAGGGACAAAAAATAAATTAAAATTAATTTTTC
Source organism: Strigops habroptila (assembly GCF_004027225.2). Classification (NCBI taxonomy): domain Eukaryota; kingdom Metazoa; phylum Chordata; class Aves; order Psittaciformes; family Psittacidae; genus Strigops; species Strigops habroptila. Next base: position 15,388,536 of record NC_044279.2, read on the forward strand.
TAAAAACATTTTAGATGCCAAATTCTCGAGGAAATAGGGCTGCAATCAGTGCCATTATATAAGGCAGCAGGAATGAGTCCAATGGAACAGAGAGGAATTTGATTCTTCCTCTGCTGGAGATTCCCAGAAATATCACAGTTCGTAGTAGCTGTTGGCAACTCAAACACTTTCCTGTAATTTAGATAACTAACTTATTTTCTCTAACTCATGCTAGACCAGCCAGCACTTGAGAAGCAGCGAGGACAGCTTTGCAGGTCATGCCTGTTACCTGTGACTCTCTCTTGCTAAGAGCCACAGTTACAGGATAGTGATGCCCATGAAGAACAAGGATGAACTGAGGATGGTCAAAGGACCTTCCTGCTAAAACATCACTCTGCCTGCTCCCTGAGCAAGGGCTCTTCTCCCCAGCCTCGGCTCCTGTGCCACCACTGCGTGGCTTCCCTCTCACTACAACACCTAAAAAGCCAACTACGTACCAAGGGTGCAGAGCCAGAAAGGGGCTTTGCATGCTCAGCTTCATAAATATAATAATCCAGGGGTAAAAAGAAGTAGCCCGGGGCTGGCTCATTACACTGCCGGCTCACGATGTTGGGAAAACACTTGCACTGACCATCCTTCGGTGAGCACCTGGGGTGAGAGTTGGTAAGGGGAAGACATCAGAGTGCAGCGTGGCTGGGGCCTAACAGCATGACAGCAGCTCAGCTCCATCCTTGCTTCAGCTTTGCTTTGTTTCTTCCATTGTTGGATCGCCTCCCCTGCTAAACTTCCTATCACTCAGCCCCTCCGTTTCCAGTGCTGGATTTATCCAGTGCTACTTTTTCATCACTTGGGAGACATGACATGCTTTGTCTTTCTCTGTCCATTCCATACCTCAAGCATAGATCCTTTTGTTTCCCAAGCATGCGTTACTACTTATTCCTGTATCATTTCTTGTATCTGTTTCTGTATCTATCACTATTCTTAATCATCTCTCACCTGCAATTTTGGAGGTAGGACATGAGACCAGAAGGCCCTTTGATTTGATGCGATATGGGAGTTTTCATATATACTTACACTCTTATTTAACACGCCAGATGATTACTAGCTCTGATTTGCCTGGTCACAAGGAGCTGCTCTATAGCATCAATCTATGCACTCCTATGTCTAAAGTCTACAGCAGTAGTGAAGACCCTGCCCAACAGACTTCTGGAGGAGCCCAATTGAAAACAAGCTTGCTTCTAAAATTATATATTTTGAATAGGAGCCTACATGTAAAAAAAATTAAGATATTTCTAGCTTTTAAAGTAGATGTAGGAAGCTAAGTTAAAAATGGCACCTTTAACTTACTTCCAATTTCTTTTAATATTAGGGCCTCTGTTCTCTCAAGCCATGCAGTTTATATTTTATATTAAACAAACCTCAGCTTAAGCTGATTAAAAGTTGGCTTCAAATCAAAAAGGTAAACCCCTTTATCATAAGTAAATTTCCAAGATCCTAACCTGACGTTATACTGTTTGTATATGACGAAATTATGTCCACAGTCTATTTTCCCATTTGTACTGAGGCTGTATTAATCTAACCAGAAAATTCAGCCTAAGAGTTTGTAAAAATTAAAACCAAGAAAGAACTTGAAGAACATTAACTTACAAATTATTCTGGGATCCACCAATATCACAGTCACATGGAGAACAGCCATGCAAACTGTTGCCAAGACCCCAGTATCCTACCTGGGATAAAAAGAAAGACTTTTTATAGCAAATATTTAACTATGTAAAGCACAATAGAACTTGTTCCCCTGGATGAACTATGTTCTTGAGCACTACTGTGCTGCTGCCCGTGCTTGGCCATGGGAGATTGCTTCTCTTCCCAGATTGCATTGGGTGCTCAGCCACTGCAAGAAAAGCCAGATATTCACCCATTTGTGCAAGCAAGCTGCTCTGTAAACAGTAAAGATGACCTGAGGACATGATTTTGCATTTGCTTTCCTTCCTGGGACTGCTCCTCCTAGTGCAATTTGATTGCACAAACGTTTGCAAGCAATTCAAAAGCGCCAGATGTGTTATTTTGCAAAATGAGAGCATAGAGATGTAAAATTATTTTGAATTTTGACTAATTTTTTACTTTGCTGGCAATGAAAAAGTGGCAGATGGGGGAGGAGACTTATAAAACCGCATACAAAAGTAATAACAAACGCTGAGTACGCACAAGGCATTTTTCACAGCGCCGTCCTGTGGTGAACCGCTGGCAGAGGCACTCTCCCGTGGCAGGATCACAGATGGAGAAGGGCAAACTGCCGGAGGGATCACAGTTGCAGGCTGCAGGGAGGGAAACGCACGGTTAGTTCTGCTGGCCTCAGTGACGGCAGCAGGACTCCGTTTGCTTTAGATGAGGCATCAACATGACAAACAGTCTCCATCCTCCAGACAGATGCTCTAAAGATGGAACTGCCCTGGCACCCTGCACCCCTCAGACTGCCCAGACTCAGAATGGTCTGTTTCCTTGGTGGGTACTCTCTGTGAGGGGAGCAGGGGCGTTGGCAGAGGTCCAGTGTGGTGGTGTGCCCTGTGCTGGGTGCTGACACACACCGCACAGTCCTGGCATGCTGCTGAGTACCATGCTGTGGGCTTAACATGCTCACAATCCTGCAGTGTGCCTGGGTAGGGGTGGGATGTGTTTGTCCGTGAACCTCTCTCAGAGGAATGGCTGGCTGGAACTCTCATGGCAAGGCAGCAGCTCCTGCCATCTAGACACTGCACTGTGCAGTGCACAGTCCAACTATCCTAACAGCCCAACTGTGGCTTTGCATTCACCCTTATGCTGATTTTGACGGTAACAACATTTTCATGTGTTTAAATCTCCCTTTTCAATTAAATTGCATATTTAACAATTCTTCTATTAACAAAAGTCTGATCTGTTATAGTATACTATGTTTTCTGTAAGTGATTTTGTATCTTTTCAGTCTTAGATGCTGAACAAGGAACATCAAATTACACTGACAACAAACTATAGTAGGCACGTGGGTATTTTGTGAAGCAGGTAGTGCATTACTGAGTGCATCCAACTACCTCCACCTCTTAAAAACGCTTTGGAAAGAAGAATAAAAGGTGGTTTACATACGCTGGCAGCCCAGAGGGTCACTGCCACTCAGCCCGTAGTAGTTGGCCCTGCACTGGTCACAGCGGACACCCTCCACGTTCTCCTTGCAAGGGCACCGGCCCGCAACCGTTCCCAGAGCAGGGTCGGTGCGGCTCTCGCACACGCCGTTGTACAATGTACCTTCTGGGTCACAGTTGCAGGCTGCAGGCATGGCCAAGGAGACATAAAAAAGCATGAAATACAAGCTTATATAAGATATAAGCATGAAAACGCCATGACAGAGCTGCTGATAGGCACACATTCAGGGTTCTTGTAGAGATGTTCATCTGTTCTCGCTGTGTTGGATGCTTTACAATTAACACACAGCAGCTGTTAAGAAATATTATGAGAATGTTTCCAAGATCTGCTTTTTCTCTGGAGAAGAGTTACAGTCTTCTCTTTAGGAGAAATATACTCTTTGTTTGGGTAGAAATAGTGATCACTCACCCACTCCCTACCCTCTCCAGAATACCCAGGGAGGAGCGGGTCCCATAATTTTGGGGATACTCTCATGAAAGTTGTAGGGTTGCAGCGGTACCATACATGTACACACAGCAGTACTATACCTCCTCACAGCTGGTCTGAGTTGGTCATGGCTCAATTATTTACTGGAAGCAACGTATTCAGCATGGGACACTGCCTTCCTGATGCATCCCGTTTTTTCCTAAGGCACTACCCATTTCTCACAGCAGAGCTGACCACACCACTCCCCTGGGTAATCAGCCCTTGGCTTCTTAAGGACTTTTGATGTCAATTAGTTACTACAACAAAATTATACTCAGAGTATTTTTCCCATCCTATGTTAATACTGAATTTCGCTCATATTCCAGAAGAAGGGCTTTTATGCCTGAAAGACTCTTCTTCTTGCATATGGCAGGTTATCTAACAAAAGTTATTACTACCCCCATCATTTCACACCTCTTCTGTAATCCCTGACTATCACAGAAGCAATAGCACTAGTGATATTCATATTTAGATTGATGTTGTTCAAGAAAGATGATAGCCTGCTGGGTTTCTAAGCTCAGTTTAGCAATGAGTTAGAACATGCAGCTCTTTTTACAATGCTGGCTCAAGGACGCTGTCACGCAGCTACTTCATAAGGCAGTTTGGATGTTACAGGTTTGGTAACATGTTTACAACCATATGAACATTTAGGCTTAGGGATGCCATAGGGTTCAGCGCAAAGAGAACCAGAACCACCCTGTCTTGAGTCATTCTCACAGAAGGTAAAAAAGGGAAGCTTACGGAGGCATGCCTGAGGGTCTGAGATGGCTTTGAGTGGATCCCGGTAAAAGAAAGGTTTGCACTGGTCACAGTGTTGCCCCGTAGTGTTGTCCTGGCAGTCCTCACAAACACCACCACTGACCCCACCACTGGCCTGGTACACAGCCATGTCAAAGTGGCATCTGCCAGAGTGGCCGTTGCAGTTACACCCTGAAACCAAAACAAACAGTGGGGTATTTCACACCACGACCCTCATTACTTGGTCTTGCCACCATTGCTGTCCACCCTTAACACAGGGTTAGTTGTTACTTCTATGATCTCAGTGCCCCAGCAAGATTATAGCTTCCCAGGCCTTGTGCTTTACAGCTGAGGGGAAACCTTGGAGACTTGCAACACAACTGAGCCCTACACTTGTATAAGTACCCATGCAGGTGAGTGTGCCTGATATACAGGGCAAAACACTGCTCCACTGAAGAAAGATCTAGCTGAATATTTGTTACGGACCCTAATATATTATTCTTGTATATCCAACATTACTAATTATAGTGGAAACAAATAATTTAGCCTTGTCTAAGTTTTTCTTTTATTCACAGGAAAGACCTTATGTTATCCAACGGATGATCTGGTTTTGCATTAGTTGCTTTTTCCTCTCTTTATTGTTTGTTGAGGTTTTTTTCCCTCTTATCTAAACAAAACACCATGAAGCTCCCCTTCTTGTAGGGCAACAGAGCACTAATGGATACAGGAATCCATCTATGTTTTTAGCTGAGGCATGGAAAAGTCTCCCTCCCAGCAACCCAGGCATCCCATTACGCACTGCGCTGGACTGTGCTACACCCACCCCTCAGCTATTAAAAAGGAAAAGAATATGTTTGAGTTACGTTTGCAAGCATTATCCTGTGTCCCTTCAGCTGGCCTCCAGGGAGCATCGTTGTAGAAATCTTTACATCTTTCACAAGACAAACCCTCAGTGTTATGGTGGCAGATACATCTCCCGTGGACCTGCAATGTGGTAGGAACAGAGAGGAGGTAAGGGGAGAGGAGAAGAGAGGAGAGGAGATATCTGCTTGAGGTATGCCAGCAGGATCAGGAAAATTCGAAGCTCTTTGGCTCCCTCAGCTGACATAATTCTCAGTTATGTGAGTAAAAGGTCTGAAGAATACCTGCAAACTTTAACCAAATTTTTTCAAAGCCACCGAGCAACATTTTGGAAAAACAAACAAAGAAACAAACAAACAAACAAATTTCTAAACATATCGAAGGAGACTTCAATCTTTCAAATTCTCTCTCCCCCTACATTTCTCTAAATCGGGATACATATTTTCCAGGAGGAAAAAACCCCCTCTTGTTCTCAGAGGGAAAGAATTCACAATCATGTTCTTGAATTTTTTAATAATCCATTTTTTACGGGTTAGCTTTGCATTATCAGCCATTTTTTGTGCCTATGGCTCTTCTGCTGCAGAGCCCCTGAGCCCAGCTGGAGTGTGGAATGCACCCAAGGACTGGCCAGTCAGGTCTGCACACACCACAGGCTGCATTACATTTGCACCATTACAGCTCTGGTATTTTTCTGCTATTATCAACATGTCTTGTCCCAATTGCTTTTGAAACACCAACTAGTGCCAACAAAGACACAGCTTCTCTTCTCTTCTGAAGCCTGAGCAGTCCAGCCCAGGGTTTTAAAGGAGGAAACTGCATTGAAACAACTTAGAGTTGCAAATGGTCAATCCAAAGATCATCAGAGATTTTCCCTCCTCTCTTTCCCTCCACCTCTTCCTTTCCCCAAGATACCAAGTAGGGAGTGCCCTTGTTGGAGACAGGATTAATGACGCACCATTCCAGGCTGATGGAAGACATCTCCCCGCAGATTCTGCACAGGATCACACTGGCTGGCATGGCCATTGCAAAAGCAGCTGCCTCGCACAACCATCTCATAGACAGCATAGTAGTACTTCTCAAGGGGATCACTGTGCCTTCTTCCAAGCAGAGCATCCCCGAGGGTGTGGAGTTTAGTAAAATTGATCCTTAGGTTTGTCAATGTAATGAGTTCTGGAAGGAAAGAAGAGAAATCAAGAGCCCAAGTTCACTTGAAAATGAACAGTATTAAATGTTCAGCTTGGATCAGTCATCCAAGAATTCCGTCATATTGAAGAAATAGTGAAAATGATGTGATCTTGGCTGAGACCAGCAACCTGGACAGTGCCAAGGCATGGACCCACTCCTTAACATTGTGTAAGCGTTAGCACCCTCCTTGGTATGGCTCTCGCTGGAGCCAACCTGTATCTTCCCAGCCACTGCCTTTGTGGGTTCATGTACACCTCAGGGGCTGCTCCCAAAAAGCAGTGTGAGTTGGGCCAATTGATCCCAGAAAGAAAGACAGTTTAGCTGCATGGATTTGCTCTGCAGAGCTGTGCTGTTTGCCCTCAGGGCTAGAGAACAAGACTGACCCCTTTTATTTATTAATACAGATATCTCCCTAAGATCTCTAGTTATTTTTTCAACATCATTAACTTACATCAACTGAGCTGTTGACCCATTCAGTGCACAAAAAAGCAACACCAGAAAAGTATCTCTGGAGAAAACCTGTACTGTCCATACCTTGGATATATGGCACATATGGATCTTCTATTTCAAAGCTGGGATCCAAAGCTTTTAAAACAACCTGCAAAACAAATTAATGCAGCTCTATAGATCACTGAAGCTATTCTTTTTGGATATAAAGTCTGTCACCTGAGACCCATTGGGTACTAATGAGTACCTAGAAGAAAGAAACAAGGCTGTGGTCCTGATTCAGCAAGTGCTCTCACCCTTTCAACCTGGCCTTGGCTAAGTGAGGCAAAAAGACCTTTTGGAGGATTGATGTGCCAGGAGGAAGAAAAAACAATGCCCTAGAGTGATGTAGAGATGGGATGAGCACCCGCCAAAGGTATCAAAGTCTTTAGCGGCAGAGGCTGATGGGGAGTCACGGTCTCTTGTGAGGGGGACTTCAACGTGAATTTGAAAACCAGAAAAGAGCACTAGAAGGGTTTGTACAAGTTGTTTTATGAATTCATTTGGGTGTGAAACTGAGGGTAAAAAACAGTGTTTATAAAACAAACACTTACTTCAGTAAAGTCAACAATACCTCAAGCCTCAGAACCTGTGTAAGTGCATGTGATGGATACTGACGAGAGACATTCAGCTCCAGAAAACCAGCCACATACAATCTGAACTCACACAAACACAGGCACTTGGCAGTACCTCGCCTTCAGTGGAGGGCTCAATGTCTGAGTATCTTGAATCACAAATGACATCTCCCACATTTCTTGCTGGACCAGGAGAGATGTTGGGGAAAGAAGCTGCACAGTCCTGTGCAAAATATCTGAATGCTTTCCAGGTGTGACCGAAGTCAGTGGAGCGCTCAACCAGCATCGCTGCAGGCCGAAATGTCTGCAAGAAACAGTATTTCAAGAACCCTTTAACCAGGCATTGATAAGACATGTCAGGGGTTGTTGTTCTGACATTCCTGTTTGGGGGATGCCAACTGCTGCCAGCTACAATTCTGTGTTTGGGAGGCTGTAGGCTCGCTACAGCGCTACTGTGCTGGTTACATGATTCTCTGAAGAAGCCAGATTCTTCATGTGAACCACACTCTAGCAAAAGGGAAGGGCAACCTTCCACACAGACAGAAGATCACTTTCTACGTGAGGATGTTTACCATAACAACATAAGCATTTTGTAAAAAAAAATAAAATTGTAACCATCTGGACCATAATGAATATGCATGAAAAGGCTGAACTGAATTTGGAAGAACAACTGCAGTTCAGAGATGTCCTCAGTTTTTAGGGCTTCATTTTGCAATATTTTTTCAGCATTTATTCTCAGATTTATAGAAAATAGAACCTGAAGGCACATGAATAGGAATCTATTCGGTTTATCCTCCTCCCCTCAGGCAGGATCAACTATAACTTAACCAGATTTGACAGGTGTTTATCTAACCTGTTCTTACAAACCTCTAACAATGGAGCTTTCACTGCCTCTCTAAGCAATTTATTCCTGTGGTTAAGTAATTGATGTATAACATTACATAAAAGCTCTGGTAAAAGATGTACCTTAAAAGTCAGGATAAGATGGCTGAACTCGAACAAAGTTTCTAGGTCCAATCTAATGCTGACATGGTCAACGCCTGAAAAGAGAATGAAGATGAAGAGGGCAATGCACGCTTTGGAGGGGTTTCTGGGCAGCTTTCCCCTGGGGAATTTAAAGACACCTTTTCCAGCACAGCAGCTTGACTCTTTAGGGCATCCCCTGTGCACAAACCTGGCGTGCGGCTGGATCGCTCTCTCAGGGGCAATGCAGTGTGTTGCCTTTCCAGCAGTGGCACTGGTGACGCTGCATGTCATTGATGATGCAGGAGATGGTTAAAGGTCCTGTTCAGATCATTTGGACTGTGAGTAATGCTGATGGCAAGGTTCTGGGTTTATGGCTTCCTCTATCCAGTTAGAATTTTTTAAAATCCATACAAATTGTTTGCTTATTTCTAAGAATAAAATGGAGCTCAATAAAAATATGGGGTGTTCTTCATGCTAAACAGATCTGTTAAACCCTTCTACACTGCCACACCTGAAATTTGTCCTGAGCAGAGCTATCACACCAGGCATTGTCCAGAATCGCAACAAGCATAGAAAAACCCCCACAATTAACACATTCTCTGTAGAGAGCTGAGGGAGCTCAGCTGATAACCCCATCGTTCACATCTCCATGCAGCATCCCAGGGCTCCCACTCAGCACACTGTGCATGAGATCTCATCCCAGAAGAAAGGTGGGGAAAGCAAGAAAAGATCCTCTCACAGCTGGCCCACAGCTTTATTGGCGGCGGTGTCCAAAACTGGTGACAGTTCCTTGCTAAACATCATGAAAAAACAAGGCTTATGAATTCTTAGTTGGATACCCAAAATAGAAGTAACATATCTTATTTTTGCTATGCCTTCATAGAAACCAAATATTCTTTTTACATGTTCACTGTATGTCAGATAAGATAAATGCTATCCCTCCTAGCATGCCTTCACAGAGAAGCTGTAAGGATAATATCTTCATCAGTGACATAGAATCATGGAATCATAGAATCAACTAGGTTGGAAAAGAACTCCAAGATCATCAAGTCCAACCTTTACCTAGTGGGATTCAGTGCACTCTCAGCAAGTTTGAACATGACACAAAGCTGTATGGTGTGGTCGACACACCTGAAGGACAGGATGCCATTCAGAGGGACCTGGACAAGCTTGAGAAGTGGGTGCATGTGAACCTCATGAGGTTCAACAAGGCCAAGTGCAAGGTCTTACACCTGGGTCAGGGCAACCTCTGGTACCAACACAGAGCAGGGGATGAAAGGATTGAGAGCAGCCCTGAGGTGGCTTGGGGGTACTGGTGGATGAAAAGCTGGACATAAACTGGCATGTGCGCTTGCAGCCCAGAAAGTCAGCTGTGCCCTGGGCTGCATCAAAAGAAGCATGGCCAGCAGGTCAAGGGAGGTGATTCCCCACGCCTGCTCTGCTCTGGTAAGCCCAACCTCAGGTACTGCCTTCAGCTCTGGAGCTCTCGTAGAGGAAGGATACGGACCTGCTGGAGCAAGTCCAGAGGAGTGCCATAAAAATGATTAGAGGGATGAAACACCCTTCCTATGAGAAAGGCTGAGACAGTTGGGGTTATTCAGCCTGTACAAAAGCTCCGAGAAGACCTTATTGTGGCTTTTCAGTACTTAAAGGGGGCTTACAAGAAAGAAAGGGCCTGTCGCGATAGGATGAGGGGTAATGGTTTTAAACTAAAAGAGGGGAGATTCAGACTAGATATATGGAAGAATTTTTTTACGATGAGGGTGGTGAGGCACTGGAACAGGTTGTCCAGAGACATTATAAATGCCCCATCCCTGGAAACACTCAAGGTCAGTTTGGACCAGGCTCTGAGCAACCTGACCTATTTGAAGGTGTTCTCACTCATTGCAAGGGGGTTTGACTAGATGACCTTTCGAGTCCCTTCCAACCCAAACCATTCTAGGATTCTATGATATCAATGAAGAACTACTACAGAGAAGCTTGTGACAAAATTAACATGAGGCAATAACGGTGATGATAGCAAGGCTTTATTTATTCTCTAAATTATTATGTCTTTCCACTGCAAGCACTATCTTTTTAAATGGATGTTAGTATTTGCCACACTCTGTCATTACCCATCTGTAGGCAAATGTACCTTTTGCCACAAATCACATTTCCCTGCAAGGCAGACCCCCTGTTATACATGGCCACCATATATAACACAGCACTGCCACAGCTCCTCTGCCCAGCTCTTGGAGATGTTGTGCTTAAAATATGTCTGTAGAAAACCAGAATTTCTAAAATCCTATATTGCTACACACAAATAGGTTTAAATCACCCAGTATTGCCCAATCAAAGAATAGATGCAGTTTTGTTTCATTTCTTCATAAAGGCAACATGGTGAATGGCAATGACATAAATAAGTCTCACAGTAACATTATGCAGTAATATTTTCTCGAAGAAACTTACCACTTTCTGACTGCCACCACTTCTTTTTTCTATCATGCTCGAAAGTTGTGATTACATTTTCAACCATGTGACTATTGTGCTGCATGTAGGGATTATATGGGTATCTGGAATCACAGAGAAAGCACTTCTGTTCAGCCTAGAAAACAAAACGAGCAGAAAGATGGACTTAGTCTCTTCTCTAAAGATCAGGTGGATGTACATGTATTTATGCCATTGCAAGACTGTCATGTTGCTTCGGATGCCTGTGCTTTCAGTCACTCAGGCTTTCATATTTAAGGGACAAGCCCAAGAAAATAATCAGATGCACAAAGCATGCATATAATAAATGTCAGCCTCAGTTTGCCCCAGGTACTCTATTAAAAATGCACTTTTTCAGTGGAGAAGGGATCTCAGGAAAAGCAAAGAAATAAGCTTGTCAAGATGTCGATTCTTCCAGAGGGTTTGTTTTGCAAGAGTTTCTCAGGAGAAATTTATTTTTTAAAAGTTGATCTTTTATTCATGTGTCGAAAAGGCTGTAGAAACTTTCAGCCAGGCAGCAGCGAGGAGGCAGAGGGGATACATGGGAGAAATGGATATTTCAAGATCTGAAGAAGCCTTGAAGAGGAACATTCACTAAATCATTTACACGTTTTTTCTCTCTCTCTTTTGCTTATTTTCCAGCAGCTTGGAGACCCAGCTAAAGGCAGTAGGCAGATGCCATTGTACCAAAGGAAGGAAAGGATGGATCCAGCTACAATGTAAGTAGGTGGCCCAGGCTGACAGCACCACCCTGATTGCTGTCAGTGCCTTTTGTAGGCATAGGGAAACTGGAAAAGTTTAAAAACAATGCAAAGGAGGAAAATCATGATGTCAATATGATGAAAGACTCTTGTTTGAAAATGTAACAAGCAGACGGTGACAGTGATTAGCCAATATCTCAATGCTGAATGAGAGGCTTCTGCCTGCAAAAGAGCTTTGAAAGTGAGGTCAAGGAGCTCCTAAGGTGCTAAGATGGGGATTGAGTGGGAGATGTAAGGAGAGGTGACAAGGTTAACATGTCAGGCTGGGAGACGACTCATGCAGTATGTGACTGCAGCCGGCAGGGCCATGGGGCAGCATACTGAGGGCGGGCGACGGTGGCTGTGCTGCACAGATGTACTCTATGAGATTTGGGCAAGCCTGCGTGCGAAGGCTCAGGATTAAGACAAAGCTGGGAGGCTGGCAGGGATGCCGCTGAAATCAGAAAGTGGAAGTCAGTGGCAGAAGCTGGGCTGGAAACAACCCAGAATGGGATTGATGGAGTGTCACCCTGCCCAGCACACTCAGGATCTACAGAGAACCATTAGGAATGGTTTGCACATCTTTATATTATGAAATCACCTGGGAGTTATTCACATTTAAATAAATGAAGAGATACAGGAATCAGTCCTGTGTTTTAAACACTATGATAAATACAGACTATATTCAGTCATTCTATACCACACATGACAAATGTATGAATGTACAATCTAGAAGATGAGACAGAAATACAAAAGATAGTCTGTCATTTCATTTCACAAAGCTCTGGTAAAGTGAGCTCAGGTGATCAAAGCATTTGGCAGGACTGCATACACCCACTCTGGTTTATACAGATGCATACAATACAACACTCAGTCAACTTATGGTTAAGGTTGCTACATAAAAATCTTTCTGTGCCCCAAAGGACAAACTTGTACATGTTCACATAAGGCAAACCTGTCAGATTCCATTTGCCTCTGAAGTATGCAGCTTTATACTCTCCTCAATACTGAGTGCTCTTCTTTTCCTTTCAAAACATGTATAAGTAGTAAATCCAACCATAGGGCTAAAACCCACTTAAAATACATTTAGAAACAATAAGATACATCAAAGACTGAAAATGATTTGCAGTGCTGCTTTTCAAACACAAAGCAGTTGAACTCTTCATTTTCTTTTTCAACCTAATTTCCAATAAGACATCCCAGCTGAGCCCTGGCTCTTGACATGTTGACTAACACTTTCACGAGAAAGGTTTGCTCTCATCATGATGTCCGACACAGGTCATGAGGAGGGGAACTGGGTGAGGAAGAACTTTGCTTTGCAAGATGCAAAGCTTCCTGGCCTGCCTCCAACAAAGCCTTCAAAATGTACTGGTGAGAAGGAGAATTGGGTTGAGTGGGACTCTGTTGCACTAAAGGCGACACACACTTTTAAGGCAAGCTGATAGAGCAGAGCACATTGCCAGAGCATAAGCCTCTATCTCTTGAGCTCTGCAAAGCGGCAGAATTTGTAGTTCTCATTTTCTCCAGGAGACAGTCACCAGGGGTCAAGATACATTAAATCACAGGGATTATTGTGGAACAGCTGTTCCTTTTCATGAGTCTGTAGTTACACAATTCAAAGGATAAGTACAGGCAAGCGAAAATATTAATTTTTTATTGCTCTTTGATCTCCTCTTAAAAAGCAAAAATAAAAGGTAATCATCCAGCTTAGGGCCAGAAAGACGATGTCTCCGAGATGGCTCTTTATGCCCATCTCCCAGGCAGTGCCAAGACTCAGGCTGTTTCAGAAGAGGAAAGAAATATTCACATTTTGCAGAAAGCCATGGCTGCAATATGTGACTTGGAGCAGTGCTTGGTGCCATCTCAGTATGGCACAGCTTTAGTCTGCAGATGTGTCACACCATTTTGCCAGAAGGTCATAAACTGTAATTATTTTCAATTGCTTATAAATTAAGCTGTATTTTATTAACCTCCTCTTCAGCTGAAGCTGGTATTTAGTGAAAATATTTCTATTTGTGATAATTTATTAGCTCAGCAGGGCCAGGTCCTCCAAGATGTGTCTCACTTCTGCCTGGTGCATCTCCCACACACCTGCTGCTCCCCCACAGCTCCCATCATTGTGGCCATGGAGCAAGAGGGATCCTTCTGATCATCTACTGGACTATACCGTTAGGTTTTCCCTCTGCCAGACATGGCTCTCTGCTTTCATCAACACTGGCCTTATTTCAGATCAAAAGACATGAGAGGACATGGTGAGAAACTCTTAACAGGCTGCCTTAGGTCTCAACACTGCCTGGGACACGTATGCCGGTGAAAGCCCATCAAGGCAGTGCCCACAGCCCGCAGGATCACAGTCTTCCTGCACCCACACACATGCAAACTGTGGTCTTCACCTCTCAGGTATGAGTGGGAAAAGGACTTGCAGAGCAAAGCTCCTTCAGAAATCCGTGTGCTCATTTGCATCTCTTGGATGCTTCTTCCTCTTGAGAAGCTATATGTCACTGTGGAGGCTCTTTGCTGCCAAACCCTCCATATGTGCTGCAGTAAGGCATAGCTTCCACCAGATTTATGTCACACTGTCTGATGATTATTCAGACATCTCCAACAGAAACTTCCTAGTCTGAGCAAATTCTTTTTCCAGATGAGAATATTGCTAGTAAGCAGAGTTGAGTTTATTAAAAAAGAAAGAGCTAACCAACCTCTAGGTAGCCTATAATGCAGTACTTCTGAGGGCTGGTCAGGCCACACGTTGATGAAGCTGTTAATTGCTTGCTGCGACCCAGGAGAAGGTCCCCAACGGCTGGGTGGCAGGACCCAGCAGCACAGTCATCCTGAGCATGCTGGAGTCTTATCAGCACTGAGAGCAAAAGAAGAGTGATGAAATTGCTTTGTATACCCCAACAAAATCAGTTACATTTCAACAGCAGCAGCAAACTAAATTATTCTCTGCTGTACTCCTTCTGCCCTTAACGATATCATTTGGTAGAATCTCAAGAGCTTTGGTAATGAACACACTTGCTGCAAAATCATTACAAAAAATACAGCTAGCGTATTGCACATCTATGCTAAACCTGAAATTCTCAGCACATTATTGCAACAGTAAACATGCCAATCTGCTACATGCAATAATTTATTATGCTTCCTACCCTGGCATACCCATAGCCAGCACTCCTGCAGCAGAATCACTGGCATTTCTGACTCTGTGAGCAGAGACAGATTTGGATTAATTCTGCTGATTTCTGTTGATTTCCAAGGGCTAATGGTGGAACTGCAACTGGAATTGATGTATTGATATCAGATTTTCTGATGATTTGCAATGAACCCCCATGTCTGGTCCCAGAATCCTCTGTTCAGACCCCATGGAATGGTTATTAATAATTAAACAGAATAATTCTGAATTCTTTAAATAATTGCAGGATCTTTTTGTGTATTTTGCCTGAAACAACTTTAAATATTTTCCCCATTATGTTAAGACTTCCCTTACAGGGCTTGTCCTTTTAAACAAGTTCCGTCCTGAAACCCTGAACAGGAATGGGTACCTTGGAGGCTTTATCTGTTCAGTTTTACTTGGCTCAACTTGTTATAAGAAGTGTAGTTAAAAAAAGCCCCAACAATTGATACACGAAGATCCCACAGAACACTAGAAACAGTAATGCTATTACAACAGTAAAAATGCAGTATTTTACAGCCAGATTTCAGTTTATGGCTTAGGCTATGCTTCAGATGATGAGTGACGCTTGACTCTTTAGGTATAAAGCAACACATAAGTTTGGTTAGCCAGCTCTTCTTTATTTATGCAGATCCATGCTCATTATTTGTTAGCAGATATTGATTGCCCCTTTCAGAGCCTGATTCAGACTCAGTTACAACATGTATCTTTCCTTTGTACTTAAAGGATTCATACCACTCATAGCTCCTAGGCAGAAGAGTGGGAAATAAGTACCCACTGTCACATGTGTCTTGATGTACTTAAAAGAAGCACTCTAATAAAATCTTGCAGAGATGTGTAAATCACTTGATAATATTTCAACATTGGCCTGAGTAACTGTAACATCTGTACTTACTGAGGTACAATAGGATGGCCAGCCCCAGCTTCATGCCTCCTGTGAAACTCAAACTGGTACTGCTGCAAGAGAAGAACTGGTGGGTCACTTGGTGCTCTGCCTCACCAAGGCACCCCTTGTGTGCAGGCTTACCCAGAGCTAGCCTTTAGTAAAGTCACAGAGCCATCATAAAAATACAAAGACTAAAATGAAGACCTAGCTTTGATTTTGTTGTAGCAAAAATTTCTCATCACAGAAATTTCTGCACTGAAACCGGGACGAAAGCAGAGGGACACATCACAAAGGCTGTTGGAGAAGACTGAAAACATATTCACACTTAGTATAAAATAAAAACATAATGCTATCAGCAAAAATGTTATAGTATTCAAATACCAGCTATTTAATCCTAACTAGATTCAGCAGGGCTGTTTGCAGAAATCTAACTCCTTCTCTTGAGGTTCTTATTTCTTTTCATTAACTTCAAACAAAGACTGCAGTCTTAATGAAGATGCCACTGGGAAATGCCTGATGTCAGGTGCTATGAATTTTGGCAGAGACAAGATTATAACCACATCTTAAAGTGAAGAAAAAAGTCATATCAATGCAAAAAACTCGTATGGGGGAACCACAGCATGAATCCAATGGAGGTTTTACTGTGGCATTTACTTCACACCCTTTCTCTTTCTCCTTACCAGGAGGAAAGTAAAACTTGCCAAGACTAAACCTCTGTTGGAAAAACAGAAGGCAGACATGGGTATAAAAGACAACACAGCATCCTGCCACCAAACAGAGCTCCGAAACCATAGCCTGCTCCCCATCTTTGCACCTTCCAACTCCTTCTCCATCTGTAGGCACCAGTGGGGCCAGCATGCTCTGATGCAGCTTGACTTGCTGTGGCATCCCTGTGTAAGCATGCCCAAAGTGCCACTTCCTGACTCCATTCTTGTTCCTCACCTTCATACAGGCATTGCTGTGCTGAATGTGCTAAGATGAAACACCCCCTGCCCTGAGTATGGGCAACATAAGTAAAGGCATTGAAAGTATTCCAGTAGGCTTCACACGTAGGCTTGGTTCACGCAGCTTTATAGAGCACATGACACAACAGCCATACCTACATGGCTATTTCCGCAACCACAGGTTGGAAAGCTACCAAGGGTCACCAACCTTTCATGCTGCTTCAGCTCCTCTCACCTGCCACAACCACAGAGAGCCTGGTGTGTGACAGGGAGACAGTGTCAGTGAGCGTCAGAGCAGCTGAGCCTGGCTCCCAGTTACAGAGAGAGCTGGTGGTAGAGCCAGTGTCTGAGGCAAAACCAAGCAATTTCTTGTTGTGTTGTGCTTTAAATTTTATACTCTGTCATAATAATGGACAGACTCAGATGACTTAAGCTGAAACCACTGCGACAGCACTGCAGTGAAGTATAGGTATCCACAGTAAGAATAATCCTAGTAGGTAAACGTCCCAGTCCCTACCCTAATATCGTGATGTTCAATGCCAATGATACTCTTTAAACATGAGTCCCTTTAACAGAAAAACAAGGACTGGCCAAACCCCAACATACTTTAGTTCCATGCTTAGTAGGAAAAATACTGAAGAGGTCTTACCTGGGTTTCAGACAGCTGGAAATGAGCACAACCGACTGAGGGAAGCAAGCAAAGGCAAACCTGTGTGCTTTTGCTGGAGAAGACAGCACGTCCCCCGAGGCACCAAGGTGTAGGTAATAATGAGACCCAGCCTGCAACCTGCCAAAGGCTTGATTTGTGAACTCCTCCTGACGGAGCTTCTGGCATCAGCAAATATGTGCAGTGAAAGAAAATTGTGACAGGTTAAGTTCACAGCAGAAAAAGTTCATGCAACTGAAAAGAGAAGGCTGTGATTCTTAAAGTGTTGGCAAACAACCCTTTAATTGTTTAATTAAACAACTGTTCAGTTGGTCCAGTTTGCAACCAAACACCAAAGTCTTTACAGCTACTTAACATTAGAAATCGTGGCACTGGCTTACCTGAACACTGGCTAGAAAGGACAGCTCCTCCCAGCAGGGGTGCAAATGGTGTGGAAGTGCTGATTTGGGGTTTTGCATCTGGTGCAAAAGCAAAAGTGCTGATTTGGGGTTTTGTGCCATCGACACAGGTGTGATCAGGTGAGGATCACACCTGAAAGATGTGATCGCACCTGTGTAGACATATGGAGCCAGCTTCGGATTAGCTCAAGCTCTGGATCCTTGCCACGAGCACTAGTTTGGGGTTTTTTTTCAATTTAAAGCTAAAGACAACATGGCAACTTGAGTCACAGTTGCCACATTCCAGCACAAGCTTTGCCTGTAACTGCCCCCCCCCCCAAGCAGCAAGCATGGCACAGGGTGGTGTGTGGAGCACAGTGTGGTCATGGGAAACACAGTGATGGAGCAGCTGTGCAATGGCACTCACCAGCACAGAACTAGCAACTGTTTTTTGGTGTCTTTGTTGAAACCTGTGGCATTTTGATTCCAGTCTTCAGAATGGCAGGTTGTCTTGGGTACACATTCTTAGTTGTGATACATTTGTTACCACTTCTCCTCTGACTGCTTATGAGGTTTAATTCATGATTGCCTGTAAAGTATCATCAAACCCTCAAACAGAAGGTTTTCCATATGTGCAAATACGTTTTATAGACTAATCATCATTTTTCTTTTCGTAGTTCCTATTCTTTCAGGAAAAAATAAAAGTATATGTTCTTTAATCCCATTGCAATGCTGAGTACGAAGTGTCCTCTGCCATGACTGTGATTGTTCACTCCAGCAGGAATAATTCATATACTTACATTTTCTGAAGTTATTTTCCTCAAGTGCATGTGGAAATTACTTGTGGGAGACTTTTTTCCAGGCTAATTTAATCTGCATTTGTTTTGTATTCATTCATGATTAGTTACTGTACAGATGGTTTATATTTAGTGGGTTTTAATATTAGGAAATTAAAGACTAAACGATGTATTAAGATATTAATTTTACTTTTTATGTGTAAGCACTATGTCAAGTGCTCTCTGAAAGAGTAACATATAACTGAAGAAAGTATTATCATTGTGATGCTACTAAATTATAGAAGGGTTGACATTTTATTAGCATATTTGGTAGGGGATTCAGATTTTGTTACAGAGAAGTTATGCGAGAAGTAAATATCAAGGAAGATTTATTTGCAGAATATAGCCGGTCCTGTGTTTTGATTTATGTAGGACCCCAAGCAAGAGGGAGGTTTTAAATGGCTTGAGGCAGGAATTAAGAAACTTCTTACTTGCTTTAATCCCTCCACTGGTAGAGGATCTGGATTTATAATGCATCACTCGTCCCATGCTGGCTGGAGGGTAGGTAGCATTGGTGTGTGAGTTTTCAAGTCATCACAGGTCCTGCAGTTGTCATTTCTTAAGCTCAAGGCATATCCGTAACACACACAAAGGGCAGGAATTGCTAGCACTTCAGAGGCAACAACCAGCAGTGAGAGAACAGAGGAGGAGTAGAGGCACCAGCCCTGCTTCAGAGCCTGGCCTCAGGGTGCTAGCTGATGGGCTGCTGGCACAAGCCCCTACAGGAACACATTTTCCTCCGATGGACATTCTGAATGAAAATGTCTCCTTGGGTGTACGGATTTATTCCCCTGTAATAAAAATGTGAAAAACATCAGGAGAAAAATAATTATTGCAGTTATCCTTAACATTTCAATAAGAAATAAAATCACTTGAGCCTGAGATTACTCCTGCCATGTGAAAATTAAGTACTTAATCTAAACAAATCACCTGGGCTTCCTTTAAAGTCAATGGAGAAAGACAGGGATCCATCCTACCACCTTTATACTAACCTTAAATGCATAAGTCCCCCTTTGGAGGTACTCACTGGTTTTCTGGGGTTATGGGCAGCCCAGTTCCCCAGCTGAGGACAGATGCCTGCACTGTAAGAATTAAAGTGTCCTGAGATTCATGCCATCCATTAAAAATTGGCCAAAACCACAAATGAAGTCGAATGGCCTGAAAAGCAAAACTATCTTGCTACATATCTCTCCTCTTTTGTTTCTTCTCTCACTTCTTCAAGAGTATCTTCTCCATAAAGCGTAATTTCTCAATGGCAAAGACTGCATCCTTTTTAGTTTTCTACACATTGGGAGGATGTAGCACTGAGCAATAAAACCAGAATGAAGTATAAGCTTACAATAAAATACATGTTTTATTTGATAGATCTGATCAGGAGAGAGCTCAGGACAGCAGAAGAACGTGCTGCAGAGCTCAGGGGCAGGGGGAGAGGGAGGCCACCAAGTCCCCCAGCTTCCTTGCCTCTGCATCCTGCTGGCTGGCTGCTCCTCCATATGTTGCATCCTGGAGCAAACAGCTGCTTTTAAAACTGTAATTAATAACTATTTCAAAGAGCTTTTCCACATTTCAAAAGAATCTAAAGTCTACTTATAATTTATAAGAAGCTTCTTCATTTTTTAACAGTCACAGCACACCATGGTGCCCTTCACCTTTTGTGTGTGAGTCAGGTGTTTGAAGTCTTTGGTTTTTCCACCACAAACAAGAAATACAGTTTCACCTTGAATACTCTCTCCCTGGCAGGCACAGCATTGCTGATAGTAGTAGTTGACACTACAGACAAAACAAAACAGAGCAGGTTTGTTTTAAAATACCAGTGTGATTTTCAAAGTGCTATTCAAGACACGATGTTTCATGTTGTTTCCTAAGGTCCTGACATTTCCAAGCCGGCAGTACAACTGGCAGGATGGGAAGTCTGTCATGTACCTTGTTGCCCGCTCATATTTACTCAGGATCGATGAGTTCACGCAGTACAACTGGACAAGGCTGTTTCTAGGAACCTTCTCACATCAGTAAACAAAAGTTCTTGATTTTTTTCACTTTGCATTGCTTTGCTGGCCTATTAATCAGAAATAATTATTCTCCCTAAATTTGAGAGAAAAAAATAGATTATTGTGCATGAAACACAGCAGAGTGGGCTAGAAAGTTAAAAAAAAAGAAAAGGAATATACTTAGGAAGAAACAACTGAAGACACATACGAGGAAAAGGAAGCAAAAGAGCTTTTTCAACCTCCACAAGGTGCTGCAGCCTGGTCTCCAGAGCTGCCTCTGGCTCTTTTCCCTCTCCTTCCCTCCCAGCTAGACCTTCCGGATGACGCCCAAGCCTGCTTCACCCTTTATCAAGTCTGGGGGTATTGACAAACTTCATTACCAGTACCCAGCTGTGCCTGCCTTGGGACTGCACCCGTCGGTGCCATGGTGCATGGGATTAGAGACACAGCAGTACTGATGCCAGGTATGTGGACAAAGGCTGATGCCAGAGCACCACCAGTGGAGAACTATTAGATCAGCACAGCCGTATGGTGAAGCAGAACTCACAGGTGCTCTGGATGTCCTCCCAAAGGGGCCTGGTCCCTTACCACAATCCTCGTGAATAGTCTTTCCCTCCTTGTGCCAGCAACCAGGGTTCCTCAGGGCTTGGATAGAGCCCTACTTTTTGCTTTGCACAATGTCAGGATAGCTATGGTGAACTTTCAGATATATTTTTTAAGTAAGGATTTATTATACCTGACTAATAAACTGCAAAAAAACATGGAACTGGCACCTCCTTGATGAAAAACTGCCTTCCAGATGGGAACATAAAGCAACATCCAGCCTGGGGAGGCACAGGTAACCCTTCTCCCTTGGGATAAGCTGCTCTTTTCTTGTACATAGTAACATTTCCACAGCTGTTTGGAGAACCTCTGTAGGCTCCAGTACAGATTTTGAGACATCAACAAAGACCCAGACTGAAGAAGTGTTTCACCCTGGAGTATTTGCTTCTATGGGCTGTCACCCACAGCTGCCTGGGGCTTTCTGCTGTGTCCCCCCTGACCTTCCACAGGGGAATGAAGGAAAAGTACACCAAAGAAGGCGGATTTCCCCTCCAAAGCACACTCTCTGGGTTCCTGGCTTCATTCAGCCCCATTAAGTCCACATACAAGTTTCCTCTGTGATTATCAAGAGAAAACTGCATTTTGAGGCTTTAATGGAAGTGCTGTAGGCTACATACATATACCTCACAACTGCAGGAATTAACCATGCACTGTTTCTCTTCTAAAACAGGGTCTCCACTAAAAAGAGAGAGTTGTATCAAACTTGCAGGGGTTAAGAGAAGCTATATTTATACTGATGACTTTTATCAGGTGTAATCTAAAGTCTCTGCAAATAAGACAACTGGAAAAGATTTTTAAAAGCCAGTGTCTGCTTCACCCACCTCACATTTTAGCTACATGGATAGGTTTGCTTCTCAGGGCCCTGTTGCTCATTTCAAGCTGCTCAAGCTAAGGTGCTTCACATTAGTCACACAAAATGGCTAATTTAAAGACAATTTGACCAAAGATTTTTCTGGAAGCACATTTCTTCAATTGCCTTCTTCAAAAAAGACCAAACCTGCAAAGTACACACAACACAGGCCAGAGAGGATGGTCCTCCCAGCTCTGCCACCAAATTGACTTGAGCAGCAGATCGAGTTGTTGAACTCTATCTACCTCTATGCTTTTAAAGAGTCAATCATACTTTGTTTTAAAATATCAAGCTGTACTTTGGCAAATAAATAAAAGACCAAAGAAACCCTTTAATAAGCCAGGGATTAAAATTCTATTATAGCTTTGTACAATTAAAGTACAATTTATACGAGGACAATACACACAGAGCTAGGATTTCAGCAAAAACAGCAGTTTTTCACAATAGCCACTACCCTGTGACATAAAATCATGAAGCTTCTCAGTGGAAAGCTTTTCCCACCACAGTAGTTGTTATTAGGGTATAACAGTGCTGTTGTTCTGCTATAATGGTCTCTGTACAGTTGAAAGTGCTAAGAAAAGATTGTGCTATTTTTATTCACCCAAATTTCTGTGGCAATGTTCTGTTTAAAAGCCCTATTATTAGATTTCCCATACCTGTCAGCCTAAATTATCCTATGTATTTTTCTCTAGGTTAAAGTAAGTTCTTCTGCAAAGGTTAAATGGATGTTTAGAAATTATCCTTAGTGCAGAGAATCTCTCCGGCCCCTGAGGAACCTTTGTGGCCGACTAGCTTAGAAACATTTTGCTACCAATGCAGAAACCTTCCAAACCTTCAATACCTTCCATAGTGTAGTCTGTTTGGGAACTAAGATCTATGTTTCGGTTGTTTTGTTTGGGGATAAACAAAAACCAGGAGACCACAATTTAAAGAAAAACAAAGGGAAGGAGTCAATTCCACAAGCTCCTAAAAAACCCTAGGAAATTGGGATCACCAGGAGGAGAACCTGACAGACAGAAGGATGACAGCTTCAGTTTGAGGAGAGGAAAACAGTGGAGGGAAAAACGCGTCCACTGGAAGACAACGGCAATGACAGCAGCTGCAAGAGCATCCACTGCAGAGCCACCAAAGCCTGGTGGCTAGAGAGCTCCCATGGGAACCACTGCCTCTGGTCCAGTTGGAAGCACAAAGTGAAACCAGCTCTGCCAGTCTCCTGCGGAGGGTCTGAACTACTGGCCTCCAAAATGAAAGTCTGCCCTCAGAGTTTCTCTTTTATTTTTACAAGAACTACAAACGTAAGTACAATTGGAATAAAATAATTTTGGTTCATTTAGTTAATTTTGGTTAGTAAAAGTGAGAAGGACTTTTCTTTCTCATTATTTTGTTGGCTGGAAGAAATAGTTTCTTCCTCATATAAACAAAAGTAGCACAAAAATCACTAGAAATCCAAAAAAGTACATTTAGACTTGTAGAAATGAATAAGCTTCAGGAAGCTGCAGAAACAGAAAGATGCACACAGTGAAATTACTGGGAAATCTGACATTTTCCATCTGGAGTCACCAGCATGTGTGCTATGCATGGTGTTTGGCTGTGCAGCAAAACAGCACTCTCACATGGCCCCCCTCCTGTGGTCACCCAACAGGAGACAGGCGTTAGACAAACTAGAACTCATTCAAAAGCCTCAACAGCTGTACACACCTTCTTTTGCCTAACTTGGCAGTATAAACAGCTAAACTGACATTTTGGAGATTGTCCATTTTCAGTTGCAAATGGAACTTACTACAAAGGCTTCTGGGGAGTATTTAAATCTATCAACATATACATGTTAATTACCTAGAAGCATGACAGAATGATGGCTGGCTGACTATCAGCCATTTAATTTTATCTGTGTCTATCCTGTAACATCTGGAATCTGTACAAACACAGGAAACACCACACATAAGTCACACATAAAGTGAGGGGAATGATTAGATTTTGTCATGGATTCTAACAATATAAACAGTAGCACAGCAATAACTCTGCACGCTACTGGTGCATTGATTTATACAATTTGCCCAGGATCAAGTATATATAACCTCTGCTTTATCTTTCCCTCAAGTACTTAATTATACCAGACGGGAGAAAGCCAGAAAAATTACTGTCACCCTTCACTTTCCTGATGTCCCCCATGTCATGTGGAAAGGAAGCATTATCACCACCAGGACAGCTGGGTACAATGGAAACCTAGCCAAGCATAGAAAATGCCAGCAGCAAGCCTGGAGAAGGAAATACCTCTTGCTTTCAAACACTATTACTGAGGTAGTTCCTTTTCAGCAGAAGGGAGCAGGAAGCAATCTTCCCCTTGCTAACCATCCGTGTGGAGCACATTTCAACAGCAACTGGTTTGCTCGTATGTTGCCAGTACTTTCTCACCAGATAGTTTGTGACTATAACCTGAGCTCCCAGCAATAGAATCAAGGGAGTAGGTGTCAATGAACACTGAGCCAGATGGCACTTCAGAGTCCCTGCTATATCTCGAAGGGTAAAGCAGCCTGCAGCAGAAAACAGGGTAGAAAAGAACCAGAGCTTCAGGGAAGCCAGGGTCAATTTGAAGTTGGGGACTGAGAGGGTAGGAGGGCGAAGGGAAGCAGCTCATTCAGATACCCTGCCAGAGAAAAGACTTTTGAGAAGGTCCACAGTCAATCATAGGGACATAGGCTGGCAAGGAAGATGTGGAGAGAGCTGGGCAGGGGATTGCAGATATTGGAAGTTGCAGCTAGAATTTGTGGCTTAGTCAGATGCACATGAAAGAAGTGCCATGTGCTAGGAGTTTGGGAAAAAAGTATGGTCATGCAGGAACAGAGGCTGAAGAAAACCAGGGCTATCCACAGGTGTGGCCACAGGATCTCCATGCACTGTGTGGGCAGGTCTGTGCAGAAAGGCAAGATCTGTTTAAAGAGTTGGGATGCACTGGACCTACCCAGCATGTTGAGGTGCTCATGTAAGAGCATCCTGACCCCTTCAGATCACCTTGCAGAAGTGTCCTGCAAGTGAATTGAAACCCTGGTGACTGCCACATTATACTTAGAATAGATAAAGCTTAATTAACAGTTGTTATTTTTGCCAGGTTCAGCTCTCACCAATCGTATTCAGATTGTTACAGAAAGCAACAGGCACGGTAAAAATAAATAATAATTAAAACCAACCAAGCAAATAAACACCACCACTAAAACATGGAGTTAATGTTCTTTATTATCAAAATCAGAACAATATTCTTACAAAGTAAAACCTTTCCAGCAATTTGCCAAGATTTTCTTAGAACCCATTTGGCCCGGCAGAATATCAAGAAATAATTTTCCAAGAAAACTCTAAAAATTTACGTCTTGTAGACTCCAAACAATCAAATGTACATACTTACTTACACAGATTTCACAGTAAGTTTGGGGAACCTTGTTCTGCTGGTGAAGCACCAACTTACCTACATGCTACCAGTATATTTGTAATACCACAAGGGTCACAACAGCTTGAAAGATTTTGATAGAATATTAGTAAGACTACGTCAAGCTTGTCATTATTTAGGAACATCTTAGTATTGACATCAGCTCACATAAGGCTTATTCAGACTTCTCCCCAACCCTGAAAAAGATTTTAGTGTCTTTCATGCAAATAACAAATAGCAATGCCTCTTCCTCTATCAAAGGGTAATCATTCATATCCTTCCACTAGACCATGTAACACTGTTCTCAACCAGAGCAGTGCAGAAGCCCTGCAGAAGCCTAAATCCTTCCCACCACCCAGGTTTTTAAGACCAGTGATACTTTTCAAGACTAAGCTTTATGCTGGGACACAGCACACTTGTAGCACACGAGTAAAAAAATACGATTATTTCTGAATATAACTTCAAAGAAACTTTGAGAGACCTATATTATTAATGGTCATGTGTTTTCTTCAAGAAAACTATGCTCCAAAGAACGGAAAACAGAACATCAAAATCGAAGAAATACTGACGCTCACAACACACACTAGTGTGTCTTTGTCTCCTGATAGTTACCGGCCTTGTGCTGAGTGTTTAGACAATTCAAGAAGCCATTATGTGAAAGGATTAGTGGCTTTATGTAACTTGATAAATTATAAAAATATATCTATTTTGTAATCATGATCTAATTACCAAAAATAGCCACGTGGTGATAGATCAGAATTTATTACTAACCTGACATTTGTAATCTAGACAGGAATTCAGCTTCGTGACTGATGTTCCCTTCCTTCCCACACACGCCATACAATCCATCAACAACATATAGGAAATCTCTGCTGAATGAAAGACACGACTTCAAATTGGTTATCTGTCTACACCAAACAATTTAAATTCTTGGTAAAAGAAAAACCCCAACAAGATTATACTGTAACATTTTTAACCCCAGTTTCCACAGTACTTCAGTACAGTACCTATCCCAGCTCCTCTGCGAGTGAAGTACGAGCCTCATGAAGCAGCTGTGTAAGTTGCATTTTAAATGTTAGCTGACAGAAATATTCAAAAGAAAAATTAGAATTAATTTATCTTAAAAAAAGATACGTAGTGGTAAATTATTTTGGATTATGGATTAAAACAGAGGTGATTCCATAGAATGAAGTTGTCCTACTTAAATGAATTAACGGTAAATAGGATTGTTTCACGTAGCCGAAGTAGCTTTAACGTATTTGCCTTTCAGTAAGCTGGATTGCTGTGTTTTTTGAGACCCCATGAAAAGAAATTTTCATGAAGATCATTTAAAAAAGGGTCTCTCAAAAGACCAGAAGTAGGACAGAAAAACAGTGCAGGAGAATAGAGACCAAGGCCTCCATCACCACATTGTTTTTCTTTAAACCAGCTACAGATGCACCAAGAAAATGACAGACCGTAAATAAACACGACAACAACCACTTGCATCGCTGCACTGGAATTGCAACTCCTAGTCATGGAGGCACGGCAACTCCATCCAGATTCTGGGCAAGGAAATGGCACCTTTGGAACCACTGCCACAGCGATGGGGGCAAGACCTTGCCAGCCCTATGGCTCCACCGGGCTCACCGGCACAGGGCTCACCGGCACAAATCAGAGCCGTGTGGCAACCTGAGACGATATAAGCCGCTTTTAAGCACTAGCTAACGTAGGGGATGTATAAATGCCGAAGTCCTCCTCTGCTCAGCCAGCCCTGCCGCCTGAGGGGCAGGCGTCAGATACAGCCGCCGTGAGGCAAAAGGCGGGAACCGCGGCCCCGCAGCGAGCGGCAGCGCCTGAGGTTCACTCAGCACCTCCCCGAGCGGGACCGCGGCACAGGGCGGACGCGGGCAGAGGACACCGCGGCTCCGGAGCGGACGGCTCCCGCAGACCGCCGCGGCCAGACGGGCACGTCCCGGGCGCTCCGACAGCCCCAGGGCCCCGGCTCCTGCGAGCGTGGTACCTTCCGATTGGCCGAGGGCACCTACCGCCGCCATCGCCGCCCTGCGGCTGCGCCGGGGCCCGCTCTCCCTCACGGCCGCCCCTCAGCGCCCTCACTGCCGTAGCGACTGCCACTGCGGCCAGCTTCCACACTCTCTACCTGCTCCAGTCCTCACCACTCGTCCCTGGGGCTGATTTTCTTTCCCTCCACCCACTTCCCAGCCACTCCCACCCCCTCGTTTCCATATTTGCTCTCTTGCACCTGTATTTCGTCTTTCTTCTCCTTTCTAAATGCCACCTCGATGCCTCCACGTTCCGGTAAAGCGGCTGCTCGCTCTCCCCTACCCCTGCTTCGCCTCACCCCCTCCGCGCCGCCTCAGGGCTCCCGCGGCCGATCTCCGCCGCTCCTGCTGCCCGGCCCGTTCCTCTCGCCATTTCTCGGTAACGGTTTCAAAGCGCCTTTTCAGCCGTAGTGAAACACCGAAGCTGGCGACTGTAGCAGCAGAAAACCATGGGGTTTGGGGTTTTGGGTTTAATCTTGGAATGCTTTAGCCAGGTTTTTAGTTTTGTGTATTCTGCACACGGCTCCCAGCATGTTAACCGAAGTGTGTTGAAGCGCGGGGGGGGTATCTCTGAATGTTTACATTTCCTCTTCTTTGGTGTACCATCACTTCTACCGTCTTTGATATCAATGTGCTTCATAGCCTAATATTTCTGGAATTTATTTGATTTTTTTCTGTCCTGCTTCAGTTGTGGTTTGCTGCGGATGTGAGACACCTTACGTGGTTTCCCTTCTTTGCACACATCAACGGACTTCATAAATCACCAGTGTTAAGAAGTGCTGTTTTTTAGGGGGAAGGCAGCTGTATTTTTACACAGATGACTGCACTCAATTCTCAGGGTGCTTTGGGATCTTGTTAAATACCGGAGTGAAACGAGGTGTGTATGCGAGGGGCAGCCCCTTGGCTTGCCTATATGGCTTGCAGTTGGCAGCTCGGTTTCTCCCTCCTCCTCTGCTCCCTACAGGCTCCTGGCAGGTGCTTATAGGCTGCCAGCAAGTCTGATCAGGAGAGCAGAAAACAAACACACAAAGGCATAAGGTAAGGAGCACAGTTTGAATTAGGATAGTCTGGCACTTGATGGATGCATTATGATTGCTGTTAACATTGTTTTAGCACAGTGCAGGCAAATATATAGCATCCATGCAACGCAGTGTTCTTACTATGTAATTTTCTCTACTTTTTTTCTTAAATTCTGAAAAATGCTGTGTTTTCTCTCATAAAATCCTATGGAGACACCTTAGTTAAAAATACAACTATAATGGTGCAACGCTGCAAGCAGTTTTGTCCCAAGCCACTTTTCTGTAAGAGGCATCTCGATGCAGCATTGAGCACTAATACCAAAGCTGGTTTTTGTCTGTGGGCTGATTGGGTTGCTTTAGTTCATAGCCTGTAAGAACATCTGTTGAGCATCTCTAATGCACAGCTAGTAACCAGATCTATCAGTTGCTCTTTCCAGGCTTCAGTGCTGAGAGCATTTCAAGGGAAAATAGGGCTTAGCCAGCAAAATCCCTGACTGCTGAATTGTACCCTTTGAGCACGGGCATGTCAATATAAGAGCTTTAAGTGCTGTAGCTAAAGCTTCCTGCTGTTTCTAAGATGAGGGAACAAATACACAGATAAACATATTTTTGGCCTGGTTATTTCTCGCTTTTAGTATCATTCTCCCGCCCCCTTTTTCTTTTTGACTCTGATCCAGCTGTTATTACAGTTGCTAAAATGATCAGAACAGACTGATCAGAATTCAGTGAGAACACCGGCACGTTCCTGTATGTTCCTTGAAACCCACTGTCTGCCTATACCTAAAAAGCAAAAATTACTCTTTGAATGTTTGTACTATTTTCTCATTTGCAGGTTCCTTTTGTTCCCTAATGCTGTAGATATCCAGACAAAGGGGCTTTTATTCAAATTGTATATACTTTTGCATGCTGCTTGAAATTCTTGTCATGGATCTGTTTTTTCCTCTAAACCATTAAAAAGAGCAGATCTGTATGAATGCTGTGAAACTCATCACTTTCTGTGGTGCGGGGTTCATTTGCTTGCCTCATCAAAAACACCACTGAAGTCTTCAGTTTCTCTCTTTTCTGATGTATGAATACAAATGTTTGGCGTATATATATGTTTAAATCTTACATGGAGCACTTCTCCTTGAATAGCTTTGATGTCACTAAGATGTTAGTACTTCCCAGAACATACTAAGAGAGCTCCCCTTTTGGCTGTAGTGCCTGGTGGCGCAATATAATGTTGACTTTGCAAGTCTGGTTTGGTAGCAGCACATCTGTAAAGCCTCACAGGGGACGCTGGCAGAGGGAATGAATTGCTGCAATTGTAAGGACAAATCTGGAGATAAATTAACGTTGCTGTTACTACGGGATGAGATTTGTGCTGAGAGGCAGCTCCACCAACACAGCGAAAAGAATGGAGATCTTGGGCACAAGTGAACCCTCTTTTTTTCGCTTCAGGTCTGCAGACTGGCTTGTGAGCTTTAAATCTATCTTTCCGCACTATTATAGCCACTGCCTTAAAGTCTTTTCCGTTATAGTTAACCTAAAGAGAAAAGATACTGCCTCTTCCCAAACATTGCCTGCTTTTATATCCACAGCGTCTCAAACACCATTACTGCTGCAAGCCAGCTGTCAGTGCTTTCGAAGGTACTTGATGTGCATCATTTCAAAAGGTCACTCGGTAACTTGCGGCTTCACAAACTCTTTTTGACGCCCGTTTTCCCCGTTTCGGAGCAGTACGTTCCTCCCGTTGCCATGCCTGTGCTGGCGGCGCTGGGCCAGCAGCTGGGCCGCACCAGCCGCAGCTCCCGAGCCCCAGTCGCCTGAGGGACCCGCCGCGGCTCAGCACGGAGGGGACCGAGCGCGCCGCACTCGCGTTATGGCAGCCATCGCGCCTTCCGCGCCGCACGGGCGGGGAACGGCATCCATTGACGGACACCCGTTACCCCTGAGCCCGTCCCGCCGCGCCGCCGACCCGCTGCTGCCGAAGGCAGCACCCGCGGCGGGCGGCGCATGCCCGAGGGGCAGCGAGCATGCGCGCAGGCGGGGCGGGCGGGGCGCCGCCGCCGCTCCCGTCGGCCTGTGCCTCCCGCCGGGCGTCGGTGGCGGAGCGGGTCCGCCGCGGGCCACGCGTGCTGCCATGCTCAGCGAGGCGGGCGCCGAGCAGGGCGTTGCGGCTCCCTTCCCCTCTCCGGCCTCGTCCGCGGCGCTGGGTAACGGCAAGAGAAGCGAGAGGTAGGGGAGGGCGGCAGCGAGGCGGTCGGTGCGGCCTGTCCCGTGCCGTGGCCGCCCGGTGCGGCCTGTCCCGTCCGGCGGCTGCCCGGTGCCTGCCTGCGGTCGCCTCAGTGCGGCGGCGGCTGGGAGCGCCCGCGGCCCTCAGAGGCGCGCGGGCTCCGAGCTGACGGTCACCTTCTGGGGCCTCCCTCGGCGCGGGCAGCCGGCGGGGGTCGGCCGGCCCGGGAGGGGAGTCACGCGTGGGGCCGCCCCACGGGTGTTCGGGCGCGAACCGGCTCCGTTCACGGCTTCGCTTCCAAGTTGTCCGAGTCGGTGAAAACTGCCCGAGCCCCGCACGTGGGTCTGGGCTGTGGCTGCTCTGGTCTCGAGTGGCGTTTGCGCTATGCTTTTAACTTCTTGTTTTAGCTTGTAATTTTATATATATATACACACATGTAACTGGCTCTTTGATTAATAATATGTTACTTTGGTAGCAATGGATTCCAAATTTTGTACTTGGTGTTTTTGAGGAATGTGTGGTGACATGGGCAGGGGGGAAGGTATCGGATGTCTGTTATGGTTTGTAATGGAAAGTGAGTCTGTGGAATTAAAGAAATGAGTGAACAGGGTGGATGCTTCTAGCTAGATTACACAAATCTGTGTGCTCACTGATGCAGGATGATTTAGAAAGTTTCTTAGTAAAGTCCTCTCAAATTCTCTAGATTTTATGGAAGTGCTCCTTCCATATCACATGCCATGCTCCTACATGTAATAGCAGAGAAGACACAGGGAAAATGAAGTGGTGCTAAGTTGACCTCAGTGTAGGACAGCAGGCAGCCCCATCCTGTGTTCCCTCTGTGCTAACGAGTGCTGTAGCTCCAGTCATTGTATCCAAGCAGCTGCTTTGCCGTTTCTGTGCACCAAAGTTTTCCAACTTTTCCTTAAGCTACTCTGAGTGGAGTTGATATAATTCTTTAAAACACAATTATGTAGTGTGGTAAGGACAGCACCTTGCTTCCCTGGGTTTTTTTTTTTCATTTAATGCTGCATAACCAAAATTCCGGTCCAGCACCCATCTTCTCTGCCCACCTTAACTGTGGTTTCTTTGAATCCTCTGCAACACAGAGAGAGGATCATTTTGTTGGTCTCTGCAGGCTGACTTGGCTGATGCTCCCACCAAGAGCAGTCTGTACCTTCTCACTGGGTCTGAAGTGAATTTGTGTAGTGAGGAGATTGCAGGCATGGATTGTGATTCTTCACCTGTGAACTTCCATTTCCCGTAAAGCCTATTGCTTTGCTGTTGCACAGTACATAGCCTGCTCAGCACCAGGGAGGGGCAGAGCAGGGAATAACTCTTGAGCAATTTCACTAGGACACGCTGGAGATTTGATGTGCTCTTGAAAGGGGAGATTTTTCTGCAAGACATTGAGGACCCTCTCACATGTTGGCAGTGTAGGTTAGCTTGCCTCCTTGTTGTCTTTAACCAGGGAACAATAGTATAATGTGTTCTCAGAATACAGTAAATGCATGATGGTTTTCATAGCTTCAGAAATTCTGGGCAAAGCGCAGCATTTCCTCAGAAGGAATACAGCAGTGCCAACCTGTTAAAACATGCAGTGTATTGCTGGATCTCGGTTATGAGCATATTTGCATGATTTGGAAACAGTTTAAGAAAGTATTTCCTGGGCAAGCTGCTTCTCTCAGCATCCCGCTGCTTAATGTATCAACGGCTCCAAGCTGAGCAGAGATCATGTCGTGGTCAAAAAGGAGTCTGAAGGATGGAGCTAGGATTTGATACTTAATTTGCTTTGGGGGGGCATTTTTATAGGGGAAAACCACATGGATTTTATTATGGCCATAAAATTCTACAGCTATAAAAAATGCAAAATGCAACTTTATTTTTCTTTTCTTTTTTTGTTTTGCTTTAGCACCCATTAGCTGAATATAGGAGCCCAGAGCAGTTTGACATCCTCCTGAGTTCATGCAGTCTATTAGATACTCCCTGCTAAGTCAGTGACTTCCATGCATTGTCAGGTCTGGTCAACAAGCTGACTTCAGGACTGAGTTTGTTTGTTTCTTTAATTCTTACTGGTATGGGATATATTGAATTTTAACCATAGTAATTAAATGGTACTGGATGCACCTGGAATTTAAGTAGCAGTGTCCAGGCCAATGTAAACAGTTTTCTTGAAGCAAGAGTGACCATCCAGTTGTCTAGCATGTGTTTCTTGAACACATTTCTTACGTTTTAATTGCCTCATTATTGCTTTATAATTATAGCTAGTCAGTTTGAGCAGTATCACTTGTGTCTTTTAATCACAACAATTTATTCTCAAATCAGAGGGAATATATGAAGGAGGAGGTGGAGGTGTCTGCTGAAGATGAGGCGACTGAATCGGAAGAAGACGTTGAATTTGGTGAAAGAATTGGATGCTTTTCCAAAGGTTCCTGAAAGCTATGTGCAGACTTCAGCGAGTGGAGGCACAGGTAGGCCTTATTGGGGTGCTGGCGTGATTCGTGTTGGCTGTTAGCTCAGTCTGGCATGCTCTGGGAGTAGAAAATTCAATAGGAGGAAGACGGGCATCTCTGTTCACTTGAAAATAGCCAAAATTGGTTTCTTGGTTTCTTTTGTGGACTGACAGAGCTCATCTTCAAGTAAAGACATAGTATCTTACCCAAATAGATGCATTTGTCACTCATCCAAAGGGAGATTTTTGTGGAAAACTGGTGGGTGAGGCTTAAACCAATGTACAGGTTCACTCTAAAAACTTGTAACCAATTACAGTTGGAAGAGCATTGTGCCAAGGTGGAATAAAACTTTCTCACTTGTCTTGCTAAGCCCTTTTCTCTGGGTTAGGTTTCTGGGTGAGACTGTGTCAGTGTGAGTTGAAATGCAGCTTGGATTCAACTCTGTGCTTTCATAAAAGAGGAAAAACATTCTCTAGAGGTGTTTAAGAGCTATGTTAAGCATCAGGATGAAAAGTAGATTTCTAAAGAACCTTTCTTTACCTGAAGGTGTAGTTGATTTTTAAGAATAAGGAAAGCCCTTTGAAGAACTAAAAACTTTACTCCAGGGCATGTGCTTGTACTGTTGTTATTAGACACTTGAGCTTCTCTCAAAAAGGCATAGCTGTAAGAAGTACCTTTTCTATGTGTATCTGAACAGAAAATTGTACTTTTAAGTTGGGTTGGGTTAGAGGTAGCCTGATCTGGAAATAGTGACTTCATCTGTTGGGCTATTGGAATTGTTTGCAGTTCGATAGGAAACTGCTAGCAGTTAGTTTGCAATGGAGGATTAAAATATCTCATGTGTGATTATGTCTGAAACTCAGTTGAATAAAAAGTTCAAGAAGTAATTGCAGTCTACAGATAAGCTTTTGAAGTCATTATGCCACTTGTAGGAAGTAAATATCACAAGGATCTGTATTACTTTGCTATGTTTCCTGAATTGTGCTGTTAATAATTAAAGGATTATTGTATATAAAATAATCTCTAAGAGCTGATGAAATAACTCTTTGTTAATGTTAGTCCCAGTTCCTGAAAAAGCAGGTAAGTTGTTTTTATGTTGTAATTCACAGAAAAGTAATGACTGCTTAAAAATTCCTCTTTTTTTTGTAGTGTAGCACCATCCTTCAAAGAGAACCTCACTTTGGTGAAGGGTGCCTTAAGGATTTCTCAACACCAGTAGTTACTTTAGCATTCTTTGGTTTATTCCAGTAACCTTAAAAATGACAATATAGGATTGTCTTCTTCTATGCCATTATAAAATCTGTATATAATAATCCTGTTTCATTCAGGTTAATTAATCACACCAGGCTTACCTTCTGGTGTGATAGTGATGCAAAACATACCAAGAGTATTCTCAGACTTTCAATGCCTTCAAACCCATTGCAAAAGAAGTACTGGTCTCTCAAACAGGCTGAAACTCCAGCTCTGGGGCTGGGAGAGCCTTCAGAAAAGAGTATCTGTCTTTGGAAGCTCTACAAAACTTTTATCTTCCTGTTCAAATCCAGTGATGCCTTTGCTCAGAATTACCCAGAAAGCAACTATAGCTCTAATTGTTTCCTTGTGGCTTTGGATGGACAGTATGGCTCCAGTTTTTCTGTTGCATAGCTGGAGTCTGACCTACTAGGCTCTGAAAGGAAATTGGTAGCCAGAATAATTCACTGGTTCTTGCATCTGCTTTCACAGTGTGCATTGACATGAAGCTTTTCACACATATGATTGTTACACAGCTTCAGCTGAAAGCTGGAGATGGAAATGTTGCTGATCAATGCAACAGTCAGTGCTGCAGTCAATGCTTTCCATAGGACAGCATGTTTATTCCCCTGCTGCCACCTCTGTCTGGCCTGTAGAGCAGTGTAGTGAGTTGAAGCTTATGAACAACAGACTTGTTTTTTCTCAAGTTGCTCTTCAGGGACTCCGTAGAAGTACTCCACATAATGCAAATGGAAAACATATCCTATCAATAAGCTATACAAATCACTACTGTGCTCCATAACTGAAGGTTTTTTCCAACTTAAAGCTGTGATTTAATACAAGGGGCATAGCACGTACTGGGCATCTCTTTCTGTGTTTCTGACTGTGGGCAGCAGGATGATCTTCCCTTTGCACAACTTTGCAAGTGTGATGAATAGGCTGCTTTGGAGATACGTGAGGCTGTCGTGGTTTGAGCCCAGCCGGTAACTCAGAACCACACAGCCGCTCGCTCACTCCCCCCCCCCCCCCCCTTCTTCCTCCCCCCGCTCCCGGAGGGATGGGGAGGAGAATCGGAAGAATGTAACTCCCACGGGTTGAGATAAGAGCAGTCCCGCAACTAAGGTATAACACAAAACCACTACTGCTACCACCAATGATAATAACGATTAGTGAAATAACAAGGGGAGAGGATACAATTGCTCACCACCCGCTGACCGATACCCAGCCCGACGCGAGCAGTGATCAGGGCCTTCCGGGTAACTCCCCCCGGTTTATATACTGGGCATGACGTGCTGTGGTATGGAATACCCCTTTGGCTAGTTTGGGTCAGGTGTCCTGTCTCTGCTTCCTCCCGGCTTCCCCTCCTCCCTGGCAAAGCATGAGACTGAGAAAGTCCTTGGTTGGAATAAACATTACTTAGCAACTACTAAAAACATCGGTGTTATCAGTGTTGTTCCCAGGCTGAAAGTTAAAAAACACAGCACTGCACCAGCTACTAAGCAGGAGAAAAATGACTGCTATAGCTGAACCCAGGACAGAGGCACATATACCATTCAAACATACCAATGAGTTTTTTTTCTTAAAAACAATTTCAAATCAGTTCTTCACTTACTTAGCTGTTGGCAGAATGGATAGCCATGTGTTGCTTATGGCCAGAGGGAGAATTGTTTACAATATTGGGGTGAGAGTCCTGACTGTGCAGCTATACACCAGTAATACAATCAGGGCAGCTTTTTCTAACTGGACAGTGCATGTATTTCTGTTGTCTGCTCTAAAACTAGATATAAAAAAACTGTTACAAAAACTTAGGTTGTAGACAAGTGGAGGCTTGAAGGGACTTCAAGGTGCACCTTCTCCTTCTTTCATGCTTGAATTCAGGATTGTGTTTGTCTAGACCATCCCTGACATCTGAGGGCATTTTCTTTTATATATGGAGGAGGATCTGGTTCTTAAACCTTCCATATAGAGATTTCACAACCTCCCCATCATTCTAGTATTTGACTGTACTTAATATGAAAAGTTCTTCCTTGATGCAAAGGTAGGACTTGTTCTTTTCCCCTCCCATGTAAAAGCAAATACTGTAGATAGGAAAATACTTTTTGAAAAGTAGCTTATGGATTCATAGATCAAACATACCAGTATTGTACTGGTAATGCTCAGATCCTGGAACTTCAGAATTTTGTTCTGCTTATGTTTCTGTATAGTATTTCTCACAATCTAAACTTCTCTTTTTTGCTTTTGACTACTCAGTTTCTCTGATAGCGTTTACGACGATAGCTTTCCTGACTGTAATGGAGTTCATGGTGTATCGGGACACGTGGATGAAATATGAATATGAAGTAGACAAGGATTTTACGAGGTAATTCCTGTTTATTATAATTCCTTTTAAAATTTAAGTTGTCTACATTTAGAAGAGGTTTAAAATGGTTGTGTGACCTGCAAACAATTGATGATTGAAATTAAAAATGAAGTACTAAAGGGACTTGTTTTTCCTTCTGTTGATTGATTTGGGTTTTTTCTTTTCTGGAATCTATGAAGAAGAGAAATGGAGATTTCTGCAACAAAGAAGTCAACATAGTGTAGGTTTGTTGGTGAAGGAGTCCCCTGAGGAATTATTTGCTAACAAGTCAGAGGACATTGTAGTATGTAACTCCACCCCAGCTGGGTAAACCCACCACATTTGCATGATGCATGATGCTTACTCTAGTTTATACAGTTGTTATTGCCATTATACTTTGTGCTGCTGGAGGTGAACCTCAAGCACTCAGAACTTTGATTTCATTATCTATAGGTTTCTACTAATCTTGTCTCCAGTTCCAGCCCCTGAAATTGGCTGAAGATACATTTGCTGCTGGTTTCATGTCTTGTCTGTGTTCACCTTTCTTCTTAGGTGGTCAGGCAGCCATGAGCCCATGGGGATTTTATGCACTGGCCACCTTTAAATTTCATGTATCTAGAACAGAAATAAATTTAAAAGCTGTTTGATTAGTTGCTGTGGAAACGAGCTAAAGATATGTATATTAATTGGGTATCTTGTACATCAGAAATACCAAAGGTTTCTGTAACGGAAAGATAAAAACTATGAGAAATTTAAGGAAGATGCATTAAAAACTCAAATTAGAGTAAATCCAGATGGGAGTTTCACATTTTGAAAATGTCTTTTTTGAAAGCATCTTTGCCGAAGTAGGTTATTTCCCTAGCGAAGCTATCCTATGGGAAGAGTAGTCTAGCAGTTTAGAGACTATTATGGGACCTGGGAGATGTCCTGCTGCAGATTTTCCAGTTGGACTGTGGGCTAATCACTCAGCCTGCAGTTAAACCAATGGATATTGGTATCACTTCAACTGCTTTTCTCCTGTCTACTGACGATGTCTCATCCCAAGTTGAGCCAGTGTTGAATCCTTTGCTTATGTGATTAGTTGGTGGTCAGCTAAGTTCCCAGAAGCTCCCAGGAGGTGATAGGACCATGTGATTATAGTGAGGGCATTCATTAATTATACTTTAAATTACTTTTGTGAAACTAACATGTAAACCAATAGGAAATGCCTAGAATATTGGGGAATGCCACAGAATCAGGCTTCTGATATGATGGAGTTTTTTGGGGTGTGAGGAAGAACTATGTTTTACCTCCCCTCGTTATGGAAATACTCTGGATAAAGATTTTAACATACAAGGCATTTTGCTGTTATAATATGGAAATGGTTTTGAGAAAATAGCTTTTTCCAGGAGCAGTACTAGCAGAACCAACAATCTTTATGACACGGCAGCATTTTCTGGGAACTGGCTTTAACAATTTCTCAGCCTGATCCTGGATGTCGCTGTCCTGAGGAATTCTGATTAGGATTGGAAATAGAGTGGCCTATCTTAAGGACAGATAGGAGAAAGGTGCTGAAGTATTTAGTCATGTTTAGATTTGTGACTCCTGAATAGTCCTGACCCACTGCATTCTGTGGAATTTATTGCACTGTGTTGTATCAGGGGAAAAAAAAAGTGTAGAAGATTGAAACGTGTATATTCTTAATAAGAGTCTGACAAACTCTTGGGCCAGTAATATTTCCAGAAAACCTGTTAGGAGTTTCAGAGTAAAATTCAAGAGGGAAATCTGATGCTTTTATCTCTTAAGTAATGAGTGGCCATAAATACTTTTAATAATTAAAAGTCCATCTTGGTTCACCCAGATTTTAAACAGCTTAAGTTTATATTGATGTAAATTTTATTATTTGTCTGTGTTTCTGCAGGTAATGTGAGAATGTTAGTAATACATCTTGTGATACTTGTACTCAATGTTGCTTATCAGCTTTTTGCCCTTTTTTTTTCTTTCCAGTAAGTTAAGAATCAATATTGATATTACAGTTGCCATGAGGTGTCAATGTAAGTATTCCATCAGTGAAAGTTTTGAAACGCTTTAAAGGCTCTTCAGAGTATGCATTTACTTGCAATATAGTTGGATGTTGTTCAGAATACTCTTAACAGTGAAATTTCTTATGGTCTTGATGTTGTATGACTCACAGAAAGAATTGGTAGGAGATGTGAAGAAAAATATTTCTGCCATCTCATTCCCATCTTGCAGAACTTTGCTTTGTCTGTCAGCAAGAAAAGCATCTGTTGTTCCAGTCTGTCTCTAGCTGGAATATTCTAAAAGCTTATTGTGAGACACAGCTCAGCAGCAGGAATTTATCGCAACTTTTATTTATTTATGAACTTGGCAAATATTAACCTGGTCTGCTGGTTAACAATACTGGAACCATCAGGTAATTTCATCCTCCTCATGAACATATGGACGCCTTCCCATTTAAAGACAATGCTTACTATTATCTTGATATCATTTAGGTGTGGTACATCAGTGTGTGTTAAAAATTTCTATTTATTGGATTTTATTTTTTTAATTTGAGAAATGAAACTTTATCATCTGTTTTGAATAGTTTTGGTTTGTATTCAGTGCTTACGAAACAGGAAAAAATATTTATGCACAACAGATCCTAGAAAGCTTTTATATGTGGTTCATATAACAGTTCTCTGTAGGTGTTACATCAGTGAGAAAATACTGCAAATTTGAAGAGTTTGTTTCTGGTCCCTGTGCATCAGTTAATGTTGAAGGTTAGATTGGTTGAAGAAACAGTAACTTATAGTGAAAGTTCACTGGACTGTGAAACTTCATTTCAACTTGAACTGGTTTTTGTTTGGTTTTGATCATATGTATGACTTTATATTTTTCTCCCTGTTTAAAATAGATGTGGGGGCTGATGTTCTGGATTTAGCAGAAACAATGGTTGCCTCTGCAGATGGGCTGATCTATGAACCAGTAAGCTGATTCTTACCTTTTACTTGAAAAGGAAATTGCTATTTACTTGGTGCAAAGCACTGCTGGACTGGTTTGCTTGCTTGTGGGTTTTTTTTCACCCCAGTTGCACTGCACAAACCCCTCCCCAGGTATTGTCTCATCCTTGAGTGAGGTCTGTAGTGCTTACCCCAGGAATCTGCTAGGGAAATAGGCAAGCACTGGCATTTCTATTAAGAAAGTTGCAAGAGCTTCAGGAAAAGATGCCAAAGTTACAAATGCAAACAAGTGAATAATTCAGGGGACACGCACACAGAAATTTCCATACTTGAACACTAAATGTATTATTTAAAGTGCAAAGTCCTTTCATAAACTCCAGTAACTGGTACCAAGTGTGAAGTTGATCATAACTCCCCCTTCTTCCCACACCCCAGTTCTTTTCTGGGTTTCATGGATGGGACTTCAATGCTTCTTGCATGTTTTATTAGATGTATTATTTTTGTTTCAGGTAGTATTTGATCTCAGCCCACAACAAAAAGAATGGCAAAGGTAAAGTATGGAGATGCATGTCTATGGTTTGTATTATTTGTACTGGAAGTGACTTTGAGGTACACATGACAGAAATACGTTTTGGGTCTAGCAGCTCCTGCTTGTAATTTAAGAGTGCAAACCTGTGAAAAGATCTTAATTTTCTTTGCTTTTCTCAGGATTTGAGATCTTTGTTATGGAAAAAATTGGCTTTGGTCTTATTTGTGGAATTGGATCATGCATTGCAAGCCAAGATGTATAGACTCACTCAACTTACGTTTCCAAACGAATACTTGGTAGCGCAAGTTTTAATTGCAGTTTCAGATGCATAACACAGTTTGGTGCTTAAATGTCAAAGCTGAACCATAGTAAGAAATAGGCAAACTCTTGCAAAAGCAAATGAGTTTGAGTCTTTCATATAAGTGAATTGACACACTGTTTATGATTTAAACTGGAATAGCTTGGTTATGTGTGTGCTCACTATACTGATGTTCATGTAACAGAACCTGAATCTGGCTAGTTTCAGTATTTTGGTAACACACTGCTGTGAATACCAGAGCTGTAAGCTCTGTATGAAATACCATTCTCAAAGTTTAATGTAAGACTTTAATACCAGCATGAACCTTGCTAACTTTGTGATTTATATGCTGCAACTGAAGCTGATAATTAATTGTGAAGTTATTTTTTGCTTTACTGTTGCATGCTTTCACACTTTGTCTGTGTAATCTTTAGGATGCTGCAGCTAATTCAGAGTAGGCTGCAGGAAGAACACTCTCTTCAAGATGTGATATTCAAAAGTGCTTTTAAAAGTGCTTCTACAGCACTGCCACCACGGTAAGAAATATTGGAATTTTGTGTCATCATTCCCCCTTCCCCCACCCTATTTAATCAGACTTCATGTTTTAGTGTGGTTATGATTTCCGCTTGGCTTCCCCCCCCCCCCCCCCCCCAAAGATAAGGTAAGAAGAGAAGACCTTACTGCTTTTTATTGCGTTTTAAAATAGCATACTTGATACTTGCTCTGGAGAGCTGTTTTGTGAAAGCCTCTGGGGTCTCCAACCTGGAGAATGTCTCCAGCTTTTGTGTTTGTGTTTATAAGTATGTGCATATACATAATACAAACACCCCTTTTTAGTCCCTTTTATCTGATGCTTCCTCCTTAATGTGAATCAGTAACGCCAAAGCAATTCTAAACTCTTCTTTTTTAATAATGAAAGAATATCTTTCTGTCCAGCAGCTTTTAAGAGTCTTACTATTAGCTGTGACTAAATAAGCAAACCATAAATAAAATAAGCAAAATAAAATCCAAACAAGCAAACTATAAATAAAACAAATACCAAAAAGGCTGTATGCACGTTCCATGTTGTAATTTCGCTGTCTGAAGACCAAATACATCCTTTCTTCCTAAGGCAAGGCTGAAGAGGGCTCAAAAAATGTTTTGGTTTTTTTTCTTCCTCATTTAGATGATGTCTTCAGATTAATTTAAGTTCTTCTGTGCCTCTGTGGTACTTGTTAGTGCAGTATTTGAGATGGTATTTATGCTTGGGGTGTGGTTAAAAATATTTTTGTGTGTCATTTCTGTAAGGAGCAGATTTGGAAATATGCTCTGAGGAGTGGATATCCCAACAAGGGTGGGAAGAGGAAGATTTCATAAAAAATAAATGTTTAAAGCTGTTCTTTCTACAGTGTTGTTAACGTGACTGATGTGTTTTGTTCTGTTCATTGTAGCATTAAAACTTCCCCAGTGAACCATTTTTGGTAGAAGTAATTGGGGGAAAAAAAAATCCCCCAGGGCAGCAAGATACACTGACAGTCT
The DNA here is from genome assembly GCF_004027225.2 of Strigops habroptila. Lineage (NCBI taxonomy): Eukaryota > Metazoa > Chordata > Aves > Psittaciformes > Psittacidae > Strigops > Strigops habroptila. Next base: position 15,430,487 of record NC_044279.2, read on the forward strand.
TGTGTTTTCTGTTCACATGTTCAGGTATCGTAAGTTAGCTTCATAGGCCAGATCTCTGAGTAAAAGTACAAACTAAAGCTTATTGGTTTCATCAGACTGACCCTTATTAGTTTCCCTCCCTTCCACCATCTCTGCTGTAATTTCAGAAGAATACAATGGGGAGAGGTAGATGATAATGTTGTATAATGATAATGCTAGGAAAAAGAAGTCTAACTATACTATTATTTCTGATAGACAGTGAATATTCTCAAGTACTCTTTATGCTGTTTTTGTTTAAACAGGGAAGATAATTCATTACAGTCTCCAGATGCATGCAGAATTCATGGCCATCTCTACGTCAATAAAGTGGCAGGGAACTTTCACATAACTGTGGGCAAGTATGTTCTCTTGAATTCCTGAAAATAAAAGAATTGACTTTACGTTCTATGTAGTGCATGCATATGTGTGTGTGTGTGTGTGTATGCTTTTACACTTTTGAGTTATCGACTCTGTCTTATTAACCTTCCCGTACACACGCTTAGTATCATTTTCCCTGTGGTACCTGTTCTTGCATGTTTAAAACCAAATTGCTTTGTAAGTTACTAAAACAGTGCAGTGCATTGTTGCAAGGTAGCGGTTATGAATTCCAGTGTCTTACAGGATGAAAACTCTTGAAATAGATCCTCTGTAAGTGTACGATGTGGATTGCTTGTGCTTGCCTCCATTCTTTGGGCCTGTCTAAACTTCTCTTTTCTGTTAGTATGCAGTTCACTAACATGGTTGAAGTGTAGATATGTGGCATTTCATTGCTGAGGTAACATAGTTATAGAACCATAGTTAGGGAGCTAAATGCCACTTCATCTTGATTAGTGGAGAGACTTTCTGATAGGCTTCAGCAATGGCATCAGCTTATGTACCCTACATACAAACTTCTGTTAACTTTTCTCAGTGCTCTCTAGCTCTGCTGTCCTCACTTGTCTTCCTGCCATCTCTGTCACCAGAGATCTTAGCACGCAATGTGTACTCTCTAATTTTATCCACATGTAATTCCAGCTGCTGTTTTGTCTGGATATTTCTCCAAATGTCGCTTCTGTCTGGTCTTGTACCACCTCTCTAATTTGCCCCTAGATATCCAACTTCTTTTCAAAGCTGATCGTTTCAGCCTTACTGCCTCTTACGTCTCTCTTCCTGTCTCTAGTTCTGCAACTCTTAATAATCTCTTGCTTTCCATTGCTTCTTTTTGCCCATCATTACATTTGTACTTCTACCAAGTTGCTCTTTGTCTTCTTTAGTTTGGTGTGAGATTTTTTTTATGGCTTTATTCACTGGCCACTTTTGTACCTTATTGTCTGGTTATTTACTGTAGTCCTGTCTTGACTGACCTTATGGTCTCTCTCTGCCTTCTGTTTGTCCAAAACTTTCATGCATTTGGTAATGATTTAACTTGAGCCTAAGTAGCGAAAGTTTCTTGCATTGTTGGCTGGAGTGGTAGGGATGAAGTGTGGCTGAGAGACTGTTTTACAGGCTGTTTCTTCCAGGCAGGCTTACGCTTTTTCCTCCACTCTTTGCACTGTTACCAGCCTCTGCATTGTACTTTCTTTGCAGGTCTACAAATAAGTGTCCAGATCTGAAGTTAATCTGCTTAGTCAGGGATCAAATACAGAGCCTAGTTAACTTGCTTAGTAGCAGAACAAGTGTAGTAAAGTTCTCATCAGTCACTTGAGCAGTTCTGCAGCTTTTCATGGTAGGCCTTGGTGGCTCTTCTAGTAGCCTCGTGGCTTGATGTGTTTTTGATACTAATTCTGTGTAAGAGGGTTTTCATGAGTCTGCTGTTCCTGTGCCTTGTCATTCAGGCTGTCTGTGCTTGGCAGTAATAAAAACATCATTTTTGGTTTTTATATAGACACACACATTTTACATATATAAAAGTTTCTATAACATACATACTTTCCATATATTTGAACAGGTTATGTTATACATATACATAATATGAATATATGCACACATTTTCTACATACATATATGAAAAGCATTTATTGAAACAGAGAGGGAGAGGTAATTTTTCTACATAGTCCTGTTTAGTCCTGTTGTGTCTTTTGTGTGGATTCATGAAACAGATTTTTCATAAAACATATCTTGCTTTCTTTAGGGCAATACCACATCCTCGAGGCCATGCACACTTGGCAGCCCTTGTAAGCCATGAGTGTAAGTTTTTTCTATCATCTCCATATGAACGTGTATCATTTTGTTCAGATTGCTTTCTCCTAATTTACATGTTAATGTAGGTTGCTTTTGTAAAGATGTTCTAGCTGGGCAATTGCATCGTAGAAGAAAGTGAAAAATGTTCATTGAAATGTTCTGACACAGCAGTGACTTTCATACGTTTAATGCTATGAAATTAAAGATAATACTAATACTATTATATAATATTAGTATTATCTTTAGGTACTTTGGGCTGAAATATAGGAATTTCATATTGTATCTGTGTAAAACAAAGTACCTCTGAGATTTCTGTGTTATCATTACTGTAGATGGAACATATTTCCTGCAAAATCTGTTTTTAGAAGGTTAAAAATTTCTGACCTTTGTCCGTAAAAACTTCATTTTTAGGTTATGAGTCTAGAAACTGAATGTGTGTTGTTGTCGTACTTAATGCGAGGCGAGGGTGATTCACTGTGAGAAATGAACTTGGTGTTGGTTAAACCTCCAGATGTCTGCCCATGAATCTGTTAACGCAAGTGTATAATATTATAGGTCTTAAATACTTTTGCAAAATCAGGCGAGGGTAGTAGCTTGGAAGTTGCCTCATGCTTCCTCCGTACCTTTAATTTATGAAATTTAGGCTTTTTAATATCATCACATACAAGAACCTGAACTGTAGAATAAAGTAAGTATTTGGCCAACTAGAAATTTCCTGTCATAAAATTTTAACTGTCTTCAGCTCCAGGGTTTCAGATAGAGTTAGAATTTGTTTCCTAAGTTCTTTGTAGAGAAACTGAATTTCTTTGATAAATATTTTGTATTTGAGTTTTGCTTGAAACATGTATGTACATGATACAGTCACAGGCACAGATCCAATAAAACACACACCAATGTTTGAAATACTCTTAACTAATACATTTTCCAGTGTGAGATATATGTGCATTTTTTTCTCTCAGTACAGAATCTCATAGTTTAAAAATGTTGTTTCATTTCTCTGTATTGTCTTTCAGCCTATAACTTCTCTCATAGAATAGATCATTTGTCGTTTGGAGAGCTTATTCCAGGAATTATTAATCCTTTGGATGGGACAGAAAAAATAGCATCAGATCGTAAGTGTTGTGTTTAAAAAAAAAAAATCTTGTTTTCTATATTTGTCCAATAATTACATTTAAAATATTTCATGGTTCATGAATGTTGTGACTTACAAGCAGCACGTTCTGGCAAATTTAGTAGTGAGTAATGCCGTGTTCAGCTGTTTGCATGTCATCTTAAATGGATGATCTCTTTGTAATATCAGTATCTCTGTACTTTGCTGTTGCACTGAAGTTGACTTGTAGTTCCTTTCAGGTTTGTGTTATGTTGAAGTTACAGTATGTCTGAACGTATTGGAAAGAATTTTGCAGCAGTATCCAATAGTGGAGAGTCATAGATATGATTGTTATTGTGTGGGGAAAAGTAAACAAAATAAAAGGCATCAGAAGCCTTGGATTCTATTCCTGTATTTGGTTTGTCACTTCCACAGTGGATTTGTGACTAGAGGAAGGGTTTGTGCATCACTTTTCCTCATGTGTAAATAAAGGAGTATAGTAACCTACTTCACAGAGCTGCTTATGCCTCATCCTGTGACTTACCATCCCCAGAACCTTCTAAAACTGCCATTGTCTCAAAGGCAGTTGGTCTGTTGGCTGTTCCAGCCAGAGTGGCTTATGGTAGTTGAAATAAATTGCTTCAGTGTTTGTTCTTTTAAAGAATTGTGTGAAGACATAATGCAGTCGTAAGTGCATAAGAATGCTGATTGTTCTAGAAGAATTCTCTTAGAAGTCTGTCTAATCAAGATTTAAACTAACCAGTTTAGGAAGGCTTCCAGCATTATATAGACAACTCAATGGCTAAAATCTATTCAAACCACTGTTGAGATGTATGTATCATACAGAATGTGACCATGCGAAACTTGTTCACTTCTAGGGCCTGGAAAACACTATCTGTGTGTTTTATTTGAAGCTTTGAGTGGCCTGACCTTGATGAGTCTTTTCACTACATAAAACGTAAATGTAAAATGTAAACTTCTCTAAGTGCAGATGTGGTGCAGGCCTTGTCCATGGAAACTAACTTTGTTCATGCAGGTGGTGCTGAAGTAGTCTTGGCAGTGCTGGGACTCCTTGAAGAACATCCCCAGTGTGAATGGCTTAGCTGATTAACTATTTTAAATACTGCTTGTTTGATTTATTTGTCTCAGGTGGTCTGTGACTCTGTACTTAATTCAACAGTGAAATTTGTTTTCTTCTAGACAACCAGATGTTCCAATATTTTATCACAGTCGTGCCAACCAAACTCCACACACATAAAATTTCAGCAGAAACGCATCAATTTTCAGTGACAGAAAGGGTAAGTAGGAGAGAAAACAAGGCAGGGAAAAATCTAACAGTGGTTGTTCTTAACGAAAGCTCAAAAGTCAAAATGGAGACTTGGTTGTGCTGTGGTTTTTCCTTTTAGTGTGAAGAGAATCTTTGGAATCTGATACTGGAATTAATGATAGATACCCAGTCATTTCCACTTCACTGGATGTTGGGGACATTCTGTTAGGTTTAGCTCTGTAACCTTGTGTGTAGCTTTATGAACATTTAATCCACCTTTAGCTTTTTATCCGTGTGGGAAGCAAACTGAAAAATGAAGCTCACTTGAATGTCATGACCTTGTTTGTGGTGTTAGAAATAGAAACAAAGGTAGTTTGTATGAAAAACTAATCACACAGAAAGCGTCTCTGTGTCAGCTCTCTTGTTTAACCTTTGTTGAACCACCACCTTCAATTATTCTCCAGGCTAGAGAGCTTCTGCTTCTGGTCTTGGAGAGGCTTTTAGTTCTGAATCCATAAAGAAAGTACCTATTGCAGCATGGTACAATGGGCATGTACCATAATTTACTAATTTTAAAGGCTGCTGTAAATAAGAAAAAGACTTTACCTTACGTGTCTCATTTCCAGAAACCAAACTCTGTTTTGATCTTTTATTCAAAAGCCAAAGAAATAAAAAATCCTTGCAAAAAATTTAGTTAAAACCAATGAAGTGAGAGGTAAGAAGCAAGCCTTGGGTTGGAAGGAAGGTCAGAGATTAGCATGGCAGTTCACTGTAAGACAGTTCATGCTGTTCTCCAAGGGAGAAGCTTTTATTTTCTCATAACTCAGTGTTGTGCTTCTGAAAAATACATAGCTAGGGGAAGTAAGATGGAGGTGGTATCTCGGTGTTCAACTTGGGATGTGCACACTGCTGGAGGGAAAGGTTTTCTCTAAAACTCATGAAAGCTGGAGTAAAGAGGAAGGAAGAGGAATTCCATAATGCAGTATACTCCCACCTCCTGCTGGTCTAACAGTCTGCTTCATGTTTTCTCTGTACAATCTCTGCAACAGCCAAAGCACTCCTTAATCTTCTGGATGTCAGTCTACTGCTTATGTAAATCCTTACTGCATTTTTTCATCTTGTATTCAATTTTTCTCTCCTGCTGTAAAGATGGTTTCTGTCAATTAACTGTGCAGTCTTAGTTAGCTCTGTCATTTTTTTGTGGGGGTGTATTTTTTATGAAAGCTGCAACATACTCAAAGGTAGCTTAGGAGAAAACCTTGTGAAGTGGAGGTAAAGTGGTATTACATGCTTGTTCTCGCTGTCTCAGGAGGTAGACCTGCTGCCTGTAAAACTTGTTTGTGTTTATCTTTGGAAGCCAACTACCCCTAGCAGATGAGCTGGAAAAGGCTACTGATAACAGTTATTCACTGAACAACTTGATGCATTTATTTTGTAAGAGCAGGCACATAAGCAGATGTGGCAAAAGGTGGTCAGGTAGCCATGGCTAAAATGTCAATACAGTGGGGCTGAATTGCCAGCAGTGAACAGAGTGGGAAGTAGAGTTTGAAAGGTGTGGGCACAGTAATTTCCACTACTGTTGCTGTTTGAGATACTGTGTTTATTGATGTTAAAAAAGATTTAATTCTAGCAAGGCTTCACTGTGATACCTGATGCAGAATTAGGTATTTTCAGCAGGTTTTGGCAATCAGAGCTTAAATCTGCAGCAGCAGAAGCTAGAAGCAGACCAAAATCATCTGTGGAAAAAGAATTATGTATCTTTTAAGGGTGGAGTTTTGGGTGTTCTGTTTAACTTCTTATTATTTTTTCACCATTTGACCTGGAAAGACCAGTAAGGCTTAGAGAAACAAGAGAGGAAGAACAAACAAAAAGCTTTTTGTCCCTTGCCAATGGCAAGGTTCTGTTTAACTACCTTCAGTCTTCTTTTCCTTCTTAGTATGCCTGATCGTCCTTCTTCTAATGCTGACTGTTGTCGTGCTCTTGAAGTAGAGAAAGCATTGCAAAGTTTGTAAGACTGATCCATTGTTTTGGCACCCGTTTTGCTTTGGTAGCAAAAGAAGCGATATGGTTTATGTCAACGTTAGCTGACTGAAGAAGTTGCCTAGTCTGTATTTTTCAAAGTAGAATTCTGCTTTTTATTTTGTACTTTATTCCGCATAGGTTTTGAGCACAGACTGTTAAATCTACAGACGAAATGGTGCTGTGATACATTGCTTTTCTGCTCAGCCTTATTTGTCTGCCTTCTCTACTCTTATTAGCCTAGACATAGCTGAGTTTGTCATCAGTCAGTTACGTTCTTTTCTGCTGCCCTAGTACATTTTCAGCCAGCCTTACCTGGAAGTGCATTTATCAACACCTTTTACTAACAACAAAATTATAGCAAACTTTTGAAAGAAACTTAAGATTGTGTTGAGGTTTTTTCTTATGAAACCTTTTTTAAAAGTAAAGATTTATAGTAGCCACATTCTCCTTGTCCTCCTCTGTGGTGTCTTTTGGTTTAAGAATCTGGGCAAACAAGAAGAAAATACAGAAGTTCTTGGATTAGGACTGAGACATCTGTTTAGAGTGGTCAGGGTGAGTTATTATTTATATTGAGGTGGATTTCTTGCTGTGTGACTGTTTGAAATGACCTGACTGACAAAAATTTTGAAAAGAGGTGTTTAAGTTATCTTTTCTTCCATTTTACCACTTAAAGGAAAGGGTGCAGCCAGAAATAGACGTATCATGCAAGTAAGTTTCTAGCTTCGTGGCTGGTGCAGTTGTGAGGGTATTTGTACCAGATAGTACCAGAGCATGATAGTGAACATCAATATGCAGCACAGAAGACCAGTGACCAGGAAAGTAAAGTGTTATTTAGTGATGTTTGAGTCTTGGAAGGTACTGGCCAAAGTTATCTCTGTGTTCCCTGATCTTCTGTTGATTGTTAACTCTGATTAAGTAGTTTTTTGTCATCACATCTATTAAGATTGTTTTCCTTGGGACTAGTAAGAAGTGACTACGTTGTGTTTCTCTTCTTTCAGGAAAGAGTAATTAACCACGCAGCTGGCAGCCACGGGGTGTCAGGAATATTCATGAAATACGATATCAGCTCACTGATGGTGACGGTGACAGAAGAACACATGCCTTTTTGGCAGTTCTTAGTGAGGCTCTGTGGCATTATTGGGGGAATTTTTTCAACTACAGGTAACTATTAGCACTTTCCCTCTTAAGTTCTATCAGAATGGTTTTTTTGGTTATGGTGATTATGTTATGGGTAAATTTTGAGGGACTCCTGAACCTGTAGCAGGTTGAAGATGAAGTGCCCATTGTGTGCACTGAGATGTGCAAGGAAAGCTATTCATTTTGATGTCCCGATATACTCTTTCTGCTGTTCTGAGGGCTTGTTTCCCTTTTGGTAACTATAGCATGATTTATTTACCTCTGGAAGAGCAAATGTGTATATATATACACACACATTTGGATATCTATATTTATACACATATACACACACACTTACTGACTTACGATATTCTGCATATTTCCTATAGTTGGAATCCAATACTAAATCAGTGCCAGAAGTTGAGATAATATTTCCTATAGTTGGAATCCAATACTAAACCAGTGCCAGAAGTTGAGATAAAAGTAATTAGGAGGATTTTCTTTGATTTTCCTTGTGTCAATGTACTGCAGGATTTGCTCCTTCAAAGAAAATAAACTAAGTTGAAAAGGCACAATTCACTTATTAGTCACGACATAATAGGATATCTTGATTATAAGTTAGTTCTTCCCTTGGCTTTCATTTGAAGAGAGCATAGTGAAGAGACCTTGAAGTAAGCTGCCTTTCAAAGTAGGTATTTCTGTCCCTCAGAATGTATTTTCACCCATGAAGTTCAGGGAGAGGGGATTGTATGTGCTTGGATAGCTTTGGTTTTGCTTTCATTGATGCATTTCAGGATGTTAGAATTCCCCTTGCCCTTGATCTTTTCTTGATGTTAATTTCTCAGAGCTTTACATACAGGTTTATTGCACTGTTTCCTATTTAAGTATCGTGTAATACTTCCTGTAAGTACTAGAGTTTTACTCCTTGTGACAATGTATATCTTGTTTGGCATTGCAGGAATTTTACATGGTTTTGGAAGATTTGTAGTAGAAGTTATTTTTTGCCGTTTCAGACTGGGCTCTTACAAATCCACATCGGTAAGAAAACCTTTCTCTATGTATTAAATAAGTGGTGCAGCTACCTGAGGATGGATGATTAAGGACAACTTTGGGACTCAGGCCTAGCAGAATTTAAGATGCTTGCAACAAACCATCCCTTTGACATGCATATGAGCAGAGTTTGAACAGCTTTTAAAAACAGTTGGAAAACCTGACACGTAAGGAAACAAGGGGTTTTCTAAGAAGCAGACTTAATGAAACTGAGTCTCTTAGAAGTTTCTCTGCTACATTCCCTGCATCATCCTCATTACATTCTTTTTCTTTTCGTATTGCTACAAAAATAAAATGTTCTCCCAGGCCCCATCAGGCTTTCTCATGTGTTCTTCTTCTGCTTGGCCTGCTGACCACACAAGAGGCACAGTGTGCTGCAGGGAATCAGTGTTGCTGCTGATTAGCCTGCAGGCTACTGCCAAGCAGTGTGAAGCAGCTGAGCAGTCTTCACCTTTCCCTCCGCTGGGATTGCTCCTCTAGCAACTATTTGCTTTAATTTTACTTTTTTTTTTCCCATTTAAGCTTGTAGGTAGGCTTTTAGATTTCTGCCTTCCTCTCCAATTTGAAGTTTGCCAGCTGGCAAGGTTATGTGAGTGGGGGAGAGGAGCAAAAGCAAGCAGATTTGTGTAGCTTTTGTTTGAGAGACCAGGCAAAAGGCATACAAGACATGCCCAAGAATTAAGAAGTGTGTGTTTTGGGGGTGGGTGGGGAAATTCTGTTTCTGGACAAGCCATTGCTAACACTTTGGTCTTGTTTGACTAGGTCCCGCTTCCTGATGGCCACACAAGCAACCACTTACCTCTAATTACAGACAATAGTACGCATTAGCCTCCTGAGGAAACTTTCTTTCTTCCTGCCTGATACAGAAGACAATTTTTTATAATAAAGGAAACGTTGTGCAATATGCAGAGACAGTGCTGACGGGCAGCAAACAGTGAAGCCTTTACACAAAAAAAGAAAATCTGAACAAAAAAACCCCAACAAAACAATTTGTGTAATTTTTTTGTCTTTCTAAGTGCACGTGGAGTCATAGGAGGTTGTGAGACCAGTGAGGTGGACCATATTCTGGAGATTGAAGGAGCATTGCTGCCGAAACAGTATTCATGGTTGAGCTGAACATCTTTGCAGTGATTGCCATTGACACTGAAGCCTCTGAGTGATCTTGGTGCTGTGCCTGGGAAGCCTGGCAGACTCCAAGGAGAAAAGAGTGCAAGCGGGATGTGTGGAAGGGCCAGGCAGCAGGCAAAGAGGGGCAGGAGAAGAGCCGGGGTTTCTCCTGGGTGTGCAGGCTAGGGGTTGGGTTTTCTTGTTCTTTTGTAATGATGGGGCTGGGGGCTAAGAAGTTGTTGTTACTGGTGGGGAGTGATCCTGGAAAATCCTGGAGATGAGAGAACTCAGGGAGTAAGGTGGGGCCCAACTTGTGATGTTGGTCGTAGCCGCTGCCTTTCTGTAGTCCCACTATTCCTTAGTGGAAGAAACAATGTGTGGAGCAGAGGAGTTCCTCTGTGGTGTTGATATGGAAGCGCCCAAGGGCTCTGAGGATGGGTTCCAGTGTGCACTTTTTTTGACTTGGAATAAGAAGCCTTTTAAACAAGGCATTTGACACTAGTTTTGATAAAAGGCAAGACTCATCAGGAAATCTTTGTACACCTTTTTCTTGGTAAAGAAATTGCTTTGATGGAACCTTTGTTTTACCCCTGCTGCTAGTACGTAAGTTATGGTATGTAAATCCTGGAAATGGGGAGGAAAAAGAGCAAGAAACTGTCTTGCTTTGGTTTAGCTGAACACTGCAGAAACATGCAATTGGTGGCAGTTCCCAGGCAGGGAGCGGTGCAGTTGGTAGTACGTGGCTTCAGGGAACCTGAATCATTTTGCTGCAGACAGATAATGAGAAGGGATCTGCAGAATTAATACTTACTGTTCATGAAGGTTTTTGTAAAATAAATGAGGAGAGCAATATCAGTTTTATATTGTAAATACGCTACAGAGAATGAATGTTGTTAATGCAGATGGTGCTTTGAAAAACTAAACATCCTCTTACTGCTGACCTGCTGGCCTGCACCTGTGTTCACAGTTACTCCAGCAGGGTAAAAACACCATAATGTGATTCCTTCTCAGCAAAACTGATCTAATAATATATTAGGAGATGATGCTGACCCTGGCCTTACTCACCATGGAATGAATATTATGATTGAGAGGACTAATTCCAGAAAAATAAAAATCTCTGTGGTGTCAGATTTTGCTGACTTCTGTTGATGTACTCGACAGGACACTTGGATCTTGGTGACGAGCACAGTGTAAATAATGTCGCTGATTTGCTATGCAAAGCAAAGGGCTTCCTAAACTGAGAAATCATGTGAAGTAGTAAATAAAATGTGGGAAATGAGGAAAGATCTTTATTTGATTTGACTGTTGAGAAAGACAGAAGTTCAAGGAAGTGGGTCCTTGCGGTTGGCAGCCTGATTTGGGGTTTCCTCTTCTGTGCTTTTGTTTAACACTGATTAGAACTGCAGCAGCTTCAGAAACTCTTGCCCTCAGTGAGCAAGAAAATCAAAAGCTGTACATTTTCTGTTCCCATTTCTCTCTGGCATTTCCCTCTGAGGTTTCTTCCCTACTTCTGCTCGGACTGGTTCTGCTTTGGGCTTTGTCCTGACACCTGTTTCTTACCTGCGTGCAACAGACTGTACTGGTGGGAGGTACTGATCTCGGTTGACTTTCTGTACCAGAACTGAAATGTTATTCTCTATGCTCACATAAAAGAGCCAAGTGGCTTGGTGTGTCTTAAATCCTTGTGTGGCGTCTTCGTGGTGGCCTGTCAGGAACAAAGCTTGTGTGGCAGCCTGTTGCTAAGGGAATAATATTTGGGATTGACTTCCAGATGTGAGATGCTGCATTGCAGGGTGAATACAGGATCAGTTGAACCTGTGTTGCTGTGTTCTTTGTTTTCTCTCCACAGAGGGGTTGGTTCTTACACTAGAACCACTTCTGCTTGTTCCACACATTGTCATCACCTTAACCAGCATGTTCCAAAGAAAATAGTAGTTTATAGCAGTGACTTTTTTTGGTCATATTTATTTACATTGTGTAGAAGTGAGTGTAGTATGGAAAAATGAAAAGAGTGGATGTCCTAAGGGAAATGGAAACCTTGATGTTGATGTGTGTCTTCTGACGGAGGGATAGATGAAAAAATACCATTTTCTGGGTCAGGAAACATGGTCAAAATTATCTGTTTTTATCTTTGGCTCTTACACAATGTTGAGTAGAGAGGATGCAGGGGAAGAGATTTTGACCCCTTACACGATGTGTTCATAGCACGCTGTGTGCAACTACCCTGGTTTCCCTGTCCCCCTCAGCTGTCTTTCTGGGCAAAAAGTCTTTCCCGCTTCCAGCTGGATGGTTTGGGTTCTGCTCCGCTCTGCCATGCTCTTGGGGCAGAGGTTGTGTTAGCAGGAGCAGGGGCGCCTGGGCTGCCTCCAGGACCTGGAGTGCTGTTCCTGGATGTGGGTGTCCCACGTCCCTTGAGCTGCAGCTCAAGTGTCCCATGTCCTGGAAGCCCAGCACCTGAGTCACAATCACACAATGTTGACAAGAAGCTGCTGTAAAACCTTTTGAGTTAAGCTGGCACACTCGGTGCTGTGCTTCTGGGTATGTGATGAACGATTTCTAATCAGAGAAAGAAAAAGGTGAGGACATAGCCAGCCCTGCCACCTGCAGGAGTTCAGCAAGGGTGCTTGCTTGCTTAATGTCCCATCCCTGGCAGTGTGCAAGGCCAGGTTGGACTTTGAGCAACCTGGTCTAGTGGAAGGTGTCCCTGCCTGTGGCAGGGGGGTTGGAACTGGATGATCTTTAGTTGGAACTGGGTGATCTTTGGAAGGTCCCTTCCAACCCAAACCATTCTGTGACTGTGATTTATGGTACAGCAGAATATGGGACAGGGTGTTTCCATGGGCATGGGAGGCTGTGCAGGGCAGGTGTTTGTTCTTTGGAGGAGGCAGCAAAAAGCAAGCTAGCAGAGTAAAAACTCCGCTAGTTTGCTTTTTTTTGAAGATGTGATCAAACCCCACAGCTGTGAGAGAGAATTTTGTGCGGGGGGAACTGAACATCAGCTGACAAGGAATAAATGAATGTAATTTATAATAATGCTGTCTTCTAGACGAGCAATGTGCTGTGCTCCTGAGTCAGGTGAGGTGTGTGGTCCTGGGGGTATGTTAACAGCATGATGGGGCGGCTATGGAAGTCAGACTGTGATGGATCCTCCTGTACGTTGTGGCTACTGTCTTCATGCTGCCTGTTGCTCAATCTTTCTTGCCACCTCTGTGTGTGTATTGGTGCCTGTTGTGGGACAGATGAAGAGAGTGAAGTGGGTGCATGAGTGGAAATTTCCCTACTTTAGGCTCTTTTCATTCTTTCTCTCCTGACTTTTCTAGTAGAAAAGGTGAGGAAGAAATGCTTGTTTGTCTGCAGAGGGAAAGGGGGTGGGATAACCAAAGTAGCAGGCTTCCTTTAAAAAGCAAACCCAAGCTGCTCTCCACTGCCCTGAAATCCTCATCCTAGAAATAGAGGAGTTATTGGAGAGATAATTCATCTCTTTCCATCTCAGAAGCTCTCCTGCACTGTGGGTGCGGGGCCTGGCCTGGCTCTGCCCTGGGTGCCTGTTTGCATGCGTGGGGTGCTCTGTGGTGGGACAGAGAGACGGGCTGGCGGAGTCCATCCTGCATGGAGCTGGGCAGGGGCTCTCCCTCCTCCACCTGGCCCTGCCCCGGATCCTCTTGAGCTTTTCAGGGACACATTTGACAAAGTGAGCCCTAAGTAGTCGGCACAGTTGCTTAGGAACGCTCAGAGGCAGATATATATTTGGTACAAATGCAGCTGTGATTAACTGCACCAATGAGGCAAGGTCAGGGAGGCAGCTGTTGCCTTGTTCCTTTGCTATCTCGTTCTTTTGTGAGAAGATGCAGTACTAGGGATGTCCTGTGTAACCTGTTACTGATGTGTTAACATGGAAACAGGAGGATGTGTCGGCTTGGTCACCTCTCTGGTGGCATTGGTGATACTAGAACTCTCTGCTCACTGTTTCTTCAGAGGCAACCAAGTGCTGCAGCTTGTTTTTTCTGGGAAGATGAGAAATGAGAACAGTTTGGGGATACTTGCAAAGATCTCTGCTTTTAAAAGGCACTCCAGAAAGCAGAGGTGTGTGGGGATAAATCTACTGCATGGATTGCTTACTCAGATTGGTGCTTAGTAGCAAAGTTACTTCTTGTAAAGACACTTTTTTCTAACAACACTTAATTAATGCAAATCATGTTTAATATTTGGCTTTGGCGGTGATCTGTAGTTTAGAGAAAATCTCTGCCTGCATGTATGGTAATGTATAGTAGTTAATGCTTCAAGAAGCCTTAAGGGACCCTGCCTGAGGGTCCCTGCCTGCTGCCTTCAGTATCCTGGCAAAGGTTTGGTGTTGCAGGTCTGTCCAGCTCCTGCCCTTGCACTCCTCACTAGAGCGCTGGCGTGTGTTTCTGCTGGTTTAGTCAAAATGATATGAAATGCTTCATCCTTCCCTCCTGCCATGGCTTAAGGGTCCTTTCCAAAGCATTTCTAGTTGCTGCTGAAACCAGGACAGTGGTATTTCCATCTTTCAGCAGTGAGAAGGCAACTGAATAGCAACAGCAGTTTTGTGCTTTGTTCTCCTGGTGTGTTGGAGAGATGCCTGCGTGGAAGGAGACTGGTGCTGGTCAAAGCCGACACAGTCAAAGCCCAGAAGGCTTTTAAACCAGAGAGCAAAGTTTGTTCAGGAGAAAGCCTTTGACTGAAGAAAAACACCTAGGTGAGGTGGAATAGAACAGGAGCTCCTTGCCTGTGCGCCCTCATCTCCAGGCCTGTATTCAGGCAAGCTGGAGTCTTTCTGGCCATCCCTGCTCCTCTCTGGGGCCACCGGCATCCTCTCAGCAGGAGCCTCCCCACCACATGCTCCTTGTGGTGTGAGCAATGTGTCTCTTGGAGCCACCCCACCTGGGCACCCTGTGCTGGGGCCCTGCGGGAGCTGGTCCTGTGTGCATCTGCACCGGTTTTGTTGTAGCTGCCGATACTGAATGCTGCCCCCCAGCTCCAGCCATGGGGATTTCAGACTCTTCCAGCAGGACTGATTCTTGGCACCAGCTACTTGTGAGCCCCTGCAGAGCTCGGGTGTTTGTGTCCCTTCCTGGGGACTGTTTTTAGCTGTAATCCCTGTAAAAACAGGGAATAGAATGTTTTTTGAGTTTTTTTTCTTCACAAACTTCCCTGTAATTACAAGGTGGGAGTGTGTTTGCTCATGAGATTTTCCAGTTGCAGCGTGCTCAGCGCATGCTATTATTTAGAAGAAGAAACAAAGGGGGAGGAGGTCAGTTGTGATGCATGGATAATGCTTGAAAAGGACTGTTTATGGAAGCTTAATTACCTGCCTGGTGACTAGTTATTAACAGTGAGAATGAACAACCACGGCCTTTAAACTGGGCACAGCGCACAGGCCTCTGGTTCCCCACCCTTAGGGGCTGCTGTTGCTCTGCCTCGGCTGGGAGCATGGGCTCTAGTGGGGATTTTGCTTTAGAAACTCCTCAAGTTGAGAAATTCACTTTTCAAATCCTGAACTTTTTCAGAGTAATGGGAAACTCATTAAACCTGTGCTTGATTCACCAGCATCCTTTGAGTTTTGCCTATTCCTGACAGTGTTAGGCTAATGTGAGAGTTGTCCCCAATGCAGTCTGTAGAGGTGTGTGGAGAGGGGAAGCATCTTCCTTAACGCAGCTGGCACCACTGCAGGGGGATCAGACCCTAATAGTCCCAATAGCTGAGGTGGCCTCTCTTGGACCTGGATAATGAGCCATGGGTGCAGATGGAGCACCCTGGGGTCAGCATCTCCTTAGCTGGGGCATCAGGCCGACTGTTTACTTTGCCCACCTGTGGACGTAGCTCAGCAGAGACCTGAGTTTGAGCAGAGGGCTTCAAAATGGCAAAAATTAATGTGGGTTTTATATGGGCATTCATAAGAAAGCTGCAGTTGTGCAGGACTGGCTTCCCCATAGGTTTGTGTGAGGTCTCCCCAAACCCAGCAGGTTCAGTGATGGTTTCCTGGCTGGTGTGTGCAGACCTCCTGCAGGATGGTCTTTCAGCACAGCCTTTCTGCTGAAAAGAACTAAGCAGGTATTTCCCCTGCCCATCCTCTCATCGGGTTGCTGTGGGTTTGTGCACAGCCGCAGGTCAGCGGCAGCAGCCAGGGAGGGGACGGCCGTGGGGGAGCTGCCGCATGTCTGCTGCAGCTTCACCACCAACCAACCCACCCTCTGCTTCACGAGCTGCCAACGCTGCTGCTGCTGCTCTTCAAGGGCGCAGAGCTCTGCCAGTGGTTCTGCAGCTTTTTCTGTTAACTGTATTTGTTGTGACCTCTGATGATGCAAAGTGAACGCTTCTGAGCTGCAGCCTTGGCTCGGTTGATTTAAAGTCCAAATGTCAGAGCCCAGGAGCCTGGTGGGTGATGGTGTGGGTGGAAGTTTCTTGTCACTCCATAGAGCACAGATGTTTTCAAGGCAACTGCAGAGATGTCAAGGCAAGAACAATCAGAACTGAGCTAAAGTTAATGTACTCACAGTGCAAAGAGCCAGGTTTTTCCATTGCTGCTGCGTGAATTGCTTTCTGCAATGTAAAGGCTTGTCCTGCCAGGCCGTGTCCTCACACGTGATGGTGCTGTGTGGGTCAGGCTGTGCCGGAGCAGGGGAGGAGGTTGTGGAGATGCTGGAGGTGTGTGACCCAGTGAACTGAGTCACTGCGCTCCTGCCACCACATCCGGCTGACCCAGGGCCTGCGGGGAAACCAAGGCCTCTCCTTTCCCTCTGTGACTCGTTCTGGGTCATCCTTCCCTTGGGAAAGGACAGAGCGAGCCTGGCCTCGGGCTGCTCCTTAGGGGGAGCTGTGGTGGTCAAGCTGGGGCCCTCGCTGCGGTGACAATGGGCAGGAGCAGCCTGAGCTGCCCATCACCACCCTGGTGGGGCCGTGAGGGCAGCGCTGGTGCAGCCCGTGCACCTCCCCTCAGGGGGATCTGTTGGGGAAGGAGGGAAGAGCTGTGGCCCCATCTGGGCGCTGCATGGTCAGGTTTTCTGCCCTGTCCTCCCTGTTGGGGACAGCCCTGCAGGTGTGGGGACGCTGGGCGTCAATGGCAGCACGCAGTGGGGAACCTGGCCCTGCAGTGCTGGACTGTGCTGCTGAGCACTGTCACCCTGCCTGCTTCCCCCTCTCTTTTTCTTTTTCCTTCTCTCCCCCTTTCCTCCTCCTCTCTCCTTTTCTTTCTTCTTTCCTTCTCTGTTCTCCCTAGGCTGCCAAGTAGTTTCTGTGTTTCTCGGCTGGACAGGAGTGGGATTGAAGCCCACCACAGCCAAGAGCCCTGCCCCTCTCCAGGCACAGCTGCCCCCCGTCCAGAGGCAGCACCAAGAGGTGGCACAGGAAAAGCCTGGGAAAAGCCTAAGAAAAAAGCCCAGAAAAGGCAAAACACTGGAATCGCCACAGAAGATGATTTTAATTTCTTTCCACCTCAACTTTTCAGGTCACTGACGCTGCTGGGCTGTGGTGGAAGCGAAGTAAATAATCAGATATGCCAGAGCCATCACATTGATTTTTAAGTATCTGCTCAGTAATTAGTGCCAGGCTTTGTAGGGATGGAACCCAGTGCTTAATGAACCTGACAGTGTTCACCTGCCACCTCCTCAGGCAGCAAGAAAAGCAAAGCAATGCAGAAGAAAAGGTTGGGGAAAAAAAAAAACCTTGGCTTGTGTTTACTTGCATTTTGTTTTTACCAGAATTGTACTGGGGTTGTTTTAAAATTACCTGTTTTCTTTAACAGATCTACTGTGATTTTTAATAACTTTCTAAAGTAATTCCAGTTTACCGCTCAGCCCAAATAAACCATGTAAATGGTAGGTACCAGTCATCGTAAGGTCATTGCAGGGAAAAGAGTTGTTTCACAATTTGATCCTTCCTGTAATTCCATTACTGAACTGAACAGGAGCCAGTGTAACTATTGAGGAGTCTTACTGAGGTGTCTGCAGCTACAGGCACTGCTGGCTTCATGCAGCACCTGCACAGCTCCTAAATACAGCAAGTTCCTTCCTGAAGCTGTACACTGCATGTTTCACTTGCTTCTCAATTTCTGCTAAATGACGTTTCCCTCTGCTAATACAGTAACACATCGTGTGGGGTGTGGTTTTATCCCCTCACAAAATCATTGGAAAATACAGATATGCAATAAGTGCGATTCTCAGCTCTCCTGTGATTGTGCCACCCTGTACTTACAAGCTAATAAAATTTTACAGAGATACAAAAAATATAATTGGGAAAGTTAACAAAGTGATGCACTGGCCACCAAGAAATGTGGGTTTTATTTATACTTGTTCAAAGGCCTTGAATAAGATTTTATGTAAGAGAATGTGCAGGTCAGTAGAGGCCTGGATGAGTTCATAATATGGGTAAAGCACTAATTGAGACAGAAAAACGAGAACAACTGCTTGTTCTGATCAGAAAATCCGGGAGCTATTTAAATTAATGAGTTAAATGCCAGAAGATAAGTGAGAAGAGGAATTGCTCATTTCTACTTGAGAAACTAATAGGAAAATATGAATTTCATTGTCTTCATTTTTTTCCTTCACTACTTTCTCATGTCTCTGGTATCTGAAGAGTTCCTCATAAAATGGGTTATGTGTCTTGCTCACTCCAGGTAGATGGGTTATTAAGTGACAGTAATGACAAATGTTCATGTTTGGGGATCAACTCACTCCCAGGAGGCCTCATTCTCTCTCCTCCTCCCTAAAGTGGTGCATGAAGAAGCAATAGGATAATAATAAGGGATGCAAGAGGTAATATGAGATTTCAGAGCAAGAGGAATGCCAGGATATAATACAGAAAGTACCTGAAATCAGGCTGTGTGGCTTGTTTACAGTGGGATTAACCAGGAAACAAGGTTGAAAAGAAATGAGGTGAAAATTACTGTACAGGTGACTCTGTCAGAGCCAGCAACTAATAAAAAAAATGACCCTAATTAAAGGCATTAGCACAGGAGGGGAAAGAGCACTCAGCTCACTCTGCACAGTTTGTCTCCTTGTCCAAACCCCAGTATCCTTTAGCTGCACTGTTCTGAGGAACATGGGGTTAATTCCATGTCCCAGCTCAGGTGTTAAATCACAGCCAAACCCTGCTGCTTGTTTCCCTTGAGCAAACAGGCTTTTATTTGAGGTAAGGGTTATCTTTCTGTTTTGAGGTGCTGGATGCTCTCCTAAGCATACAGGAAGCATTATATCTGATAGAGCTTGTACAGCTGATAGAGGTTGTACTCTTCACGCTACTGGTTTCCAAACAGCCCCACTAAAAACAGGGGGAACACAAAGTCATGGATCTTTTTTTCTTTCCTTATAGTTTCCCAGTCGGGATGTCTCTGGAAACAGGTCTTCTTACAGCACAGGTTGAAATGGTTGTCACAAGAAGTGCTGTTCTTCCCCTCAGTCGTGTGTCCCAGCTGGGAAGGGGAGGCCAGTCCCCAAGCGCTTCTAAATTGGACCTGTACACTTACTGCCTGCCGGCTCCTGGCCAAACAGTTCTGCAGCCGCCTCCTTCCAGCGCCTTCCCACACTTGGAAAAGACATGGGTGCTGAGGGCTTCCACTGCCCTGTCACTGTTCTCTCCATGAAATGCTGGGCAGACAAGCAGCTGTGCAGCATGGGCCAGAGATGCGCTTCTAAACTGTGTCAAATGCTAGAGTGACAAGAAGTACCAATGCCAAATCTTCTCCAACTCTTTTCTTCCGCTGCTAAAAAGTGTTCCAGGAAGATGCAAGTGGATCACCGTGCTCCATATGAGCTTCATATGCTATGAAACAGGGGGATTTAGCAATACAGCTAAATAGTCACAGCGGGTTACCCCTGTTAGCATAGAATCGTAAGGGTTGGAAAGGACCTCAAGATCATCTAGTTCCAACCCCCCTGCCATGGGCAGGGACACCTTGCCCTAAACCATGTGGCTCAAGGCTCTGTCCAGCCTGGCCTTGAACACCGCCAGGGATGGAGCATCCACAACCTCCCTGGGCAACCCATTCCAGTGCCTCACCACCCTCACTGTAAAGAACTTCTTCCTTATATCTAATCTAAACTTCCCTTGTTAAAGTTTGAACCCATTACCCCTTGTCCTACCACTACAGTCCCTAAGGAAGAGTCCCTCCCCAGCATCCTTGTAGACCCCCTTCAGATACTGGAAGGCTGCTCTGAGGTCACCACGCAGCCTTCTCTCCTCCAGGCTGAACAGCCCCAACTCTCTCAGCCTGTCTTCATACGGGAGGTGCTCCAGCCCTCTTATCATTCTCGTGGCCCTCCTCTGGACTCGCTCCAACAGCTCCATGTCCTTTTTATGTTGAGGACACCAGAACTGTACGCAGTACTCCAAGTGAGGTCTCACTGTTACAGATTTTTACCTTCTTATTACTGATATAATTCAAGAGTGGCCAATTTAGTCAGCTTGTAATGACCTCCTGCCTAACCTTTGGTTGCTGTTATCTCCTTTGTTCTTTGCTATCCCTGTAATACCCAGCATGTGGGCCCAACCCAGTTTATGGATCATTCTTTTCCATATGAATCTCAGAAGAGGTGACCCATGACTGCAAGGACGGTTCTGCTTACAGGTCATCTCCTGTCTCTGGGAAAGGCTGCAAGGAACACGGAGTAGAAGACAAACTGCGGAATGAAAAGGGGCTCAAGGTGTGCACTATGAGACAGAGAACAATAACGGGGATTTGATGTAGGGAATTAAGTGCCACAAAAACTGCACCCAAAAGCTCCTTGGAAATTCAGCAGTCAGATAGTAGACTATGTTATTAACAAAGCACAGGTTTAATAAAAAGGTTTAAGGCTTATATTTCAAAATTACTTATAAATAAACATAATCACAATACATATATTCTATTTCTTTTAAAAAAGTATTCATGATAATATATATTTTCCTAGTTATAAAATCCCATATAAATAGCAAATTATTCTCAGTATGCAGATTACACAAATACATAAAACCTGGGGTGCATATCTGAAAGGAATCCTGAGTACGCACTTAACACATGGCAGGAAATAGACCAACGATAGAGTTGGACACAACAAATGCTGTTGTCCTCGTACATAATGTCTTCAAAACTGTAAAAATGGAACTGAGAACTTTTTGGTTGCTCAACCTTGTTCAGCTCCGTAGACTCAGGAATGGCTCTGGATACTCCACTCCTTCAGAGTTCAGGAGCACCCTATTGATTCTTTTGGCATCCAAAAAGAAAACTACATCTGTCTTCTGATGGACAGAAATAAAGCACTTAGAGCAGGTCAGTGCAGGCTGTAAAAAGCAGCTTGGACTTATAGCCAAGAGCAGCAAAAGGCATCTCTTGAATGAAGTCATGTGGCAACAAATTCTGGTCATTATATGCAAAAGGTAGCCAATTGTTACACTCCTCAAGGTTCCCCTCCTTATCCCCCAAAGAACTATCTACATTAATACAAGAATAACTGGAAACTTTGCACATTAGAAATATCAAATGCCTTTGTTTTTCAGAGATAAGCTGCTGTCTGGCCACAGCAGCCTGCTGCTTTCTGTGTGGTACAGGCTGGAGCAGTGTTTAGATCAGAGCTTTCACCCTGTGTTTTCTCTGGGCTTTTCAAAGTGAGCTGTGCAACAGATGTATGTGAATGGTAATGTTCGTAATGCTGTGACTACATCTCTGAGAGCAAGGCAGACTGCAGTACTGCAAGAGGACACCAACTTGCCGCAGCCTGTTGGTGTATTTAGATTCTGAATTCAGAGCTATTTTATTATTGTAGCACAATGGGGTTGTTTTTCTGATTGTAACAAAAAAAGTCAATTATTCATGGAAGAACTAAAGACTATTCTGCCATGTGTTTTCAGGGAGTCCTAGGTAGTCATACGTTCTTTTAAACACTGCTATTACATAAAATAAAATGTTTTCTTTCATATAATCAGGGTCATAAGCTCTGTCTTATTACTAACGCATGAATCATCAGAGCAAACTCATACATGCAAACTGCAATAAACAGGCTTAAATTTTGCTCCTTATTACAGTGTCAACTCGGTAGAGATAATGAAGTAAGAGCCATTTATAGTGTCCTGGCTTATTCCCAATTTAACTGGGATCAAAAACTGGATGAACAATGTTGTACTGAAGTTGAGCCACAGTTGCTGAGAGCAGAACTTCACAAGTAAACAACAGATGCGTGATAACACTTTAGATTCAGAAATCCTCAATATATTTCTGTCCTTTCAAATATTACAAATCACTTATCCTTCTTTTTTCCTGATATCCTGTGAATACCAACTGCCTCTCTCATGGCATTTTTCTTCCTGGTTTTCAGTTGAACCCCCAGCAAGTAGAAGCTGTAAATATTGCACGGTACATTAGGAAGGAAGACTAGAAAAAGAATGGCACTTGCAGGGTGATTTTTTCAGTCCAAAGAAAAGCTCTTCATTTTTTCTGCTAATTCCTGTCTCATTTCTATATGTTTTTTCAGGTTGTGCACTTCATGGGGCAGGTTAATGTCCCACACTGACACGCAGGACTGTAATTCTGGAAAAAAAATACAATTGAAAACTGTCACAGAAACAAGTTATTGCATAATTAGAATCGATTTTGCGTATGTGCTTATTACTTGTAAATTGCCTCAATGAAGCTTGATGCTTAGGACCTGGAAGACAAATTATATGACACTTTATGTGTGAGGTGATGCAGTTATGAGTTACGAGCTGTATGTACTTGCACGATGATTTGGATTCTAGTTCCTAAACTTAGAGTAGACCATTTAAAAGCACTTGAAAAACCATTTTTGGTGCCTGTAGGCCATAAGGTGCTGGCCTGAACTACAGCTAATGCTAGTACTGAAGTGCCTGCATAAAATTTCATCTCTGTTTTCCTGAGCAGATATACCCTAAATGCTTACAAGACTCAAAACACATTCATTGTAAACTAAAAATGAAAACTGATTTCATAAGGTAGTGAGTATACTGGGAAAAGGTCACTTCTTCAATTTCCCTTCATGCAAACAGCTCTTTATTCATGGAGAATTCACACTGCTTTTAGTGGAATAAGGATAATTGAGAATACTTGCATGAGTTACTGCTCACAACTCATGAGTGAGTTGGCCCCAAGGTTTCTGGGAGCCTCTATTTCCTTTCTGTATAATTAATGGCACTCTCAAATACAATAAAAAGGCTAAAAAGGCAATAGGCATTCTTACGGTAATAATCAGGGAATATCAGAACATAAAAACCACTGCTGTAAGTTTGATTCGTATTTTACTCCAAACAGTCAGCTCATCTGCACTTGCCACCCTTAACTTTATGCTGTCATTGCCATGTTTTTAGGATTCACTGGGGTAAGATCAAGGTGAAGAAGGGCATTGATCAGAACATCAACCGTAACTGTTCTTAGAAAAACCCAAAGATGGAGATTTTCTACATTCCATTTCCAGCACTTTGCTATCCCAATTGTCCAGAAGCTTTTGCTGATGTCTGACCTAAATCTCCCTTGTTGTAATAGAAACTGGTTAGCCCTTATCCTACCCACAGGGAAGATGTAGAAGTCTTTATTCTCTTCCTCTTTATTTACATATTTGAAACCTATTATTTTGTTCTAAGATTAATTTATATTAAACAACTTAACCTCCTGCAGCATTTCCTCGCAGATTGCATTTCTCTCCTCTGGACTATTCCTAATAATCTGGATCATTCAGCAATGCTCCAAATGGATACACTCCTTGAGCAGAGGCCATACCAGCACTCATCAGAGCGTTAGAATTGGCTCACATCTTACAGACACCGCTTTTTTTGGTGTTTGCCTCTTCTGCAGCAACGTGACACAGTTGACTCATGTTCAGCCTGCAACCAATTATAACCCTTTTTTGTGCAGCACCGCTGTTTAAGCTGATCATTTCCTCATGTTGGTACAACGGATCATTCCTAATTAAGTAACAGGTCTTGCATTTGTCCTCACTGAAATGTATCCTATTTCCTTCCAGACCATTTGTTCTATTTGTCAAGGTCATTTTGAATTCTAATCCTGCCCTCCAGTGTGCTTGTGGCTTTGCCTTAGCTGAGAATTGTCTGCAAATCTGAAAAGCACATTCACTATGTCTTCATCCACATCATTCATGAAAACACTGAGGATTCCTGACCTAGCACAGACCCCTCTGGAAATTCATTTGATACATTCTCTGATTAGATAGTGACATTTACTCTACAGTTTTCGAGCAAATTATATTATATACTTCAACGAGTGGCTTCCTCTGATCCATTTTTGAAAGTTACTGTTACTTTGTATGGAGCTCAGAAATGCAAAGACAACAAAAACTAATAATGATGTTTCAATAACATCGAATGATGATCATCAACTCTCCACTCTCAGTGGGCAGTCAAGCATAAGAGTGTCTACTCTGCTAATCACACAAATTAATAAAACACAGCTCAGGTACCTTTGTGGTATTTGTTGTCTTCAGTGTCATGTTTATAGCAATATCCCAAAACCAGGACTGCATTCTTGAGACTCCCTTTTTCAAAGAAATAAAACATGGAATTTTCATTTAAATGGGAACTTTGTAATTTAAGGATAGAAAGAGTAGATGACATCATGCCACGAAGAGGACAGAAAGCAGAGTTCAGTCAACTGGACCCCTTATTCAAAATCATTAATCATGAAAAACCCAGACATGAAAACAATATAGTTCATGTCTCCACTTAATGTAGGGGTTTATCAGGGTTCAAAGGCATAAGCACCGGATCAGCCGACCAGCCTGTTGAACAAGCCTGAGAACAAAGCACCCTATTATATACCACAAGCAGAGGTAGTAGAGTCACAGGAAACAGATGTCACAGCAAAGGGAGAGGCTGCAAATGAAGTCCCAGCGCACAGCAGAGACAGAAGGTGCCAGTAATCAGTTTGCTTATGAAAAATGAAAAACAACCAAATATGATACAAACTAATGAAAAGCGTTCTGAACCAACTATGGCATGTAGGTGGTAAAGGAGCGTTAGCAAGGCAGTAGAAATAGGGGATGGATCACAGGAAGGTGCCTACTGAATAACACAAAAAAGACTAGGAAGACAGGAGTGGTTGGATCACAGAGGGCTAAGTGGAACATGCCAGTGTTTCAGTTATCAACTTCTCCCAACAAGACTTGTTTCTAAATGTCTTGCAAGATAGATAGAAGCTGTTACAAGTTCTCCTGCCACAGCAGCCCCCTGTCCTACTGGCAGCACAAGGAGGGAGGTGAGCCCTTGGCTGTACACTAGTAGAGGAATACAGGACCCAGCCTATGCACCTGGGTCACGGATCAGGCCACGGAAGGAATAGGTCCTTTCTGCAGCCCTCCCCTCTTTATACATGAAGTCTTACAAACTTCCCCTGGGAAAAGATGAGGAGGGTTTCTGGGGTATAAATAGACTGGAAATGGCTTTCTGGGAAAGCCACAGCCTTGGAAGTTTCGTGTGACTACGCTGCAGTCCCCATGATACATTCCTTCTGGATCAGCAAATGTTTCTAGTGGATCCCCCAGGACCTCTGCAAGGTAGAGAGAGATTTTCCCTGCCGTGTGGAGATCTGCAGTATATTCTCCTTTGATATTGATTTAATTCCGCTTGTGGTAGATGAGGGCTGTTGGGAACCACACACATCTTCCATGCTCAGATTTTTCATAACTTTAATTTCTTCTGCAACCAGTCCTATCCATACTCCTTATAAAAGTGATTGAAACTGAAGTATAATGTATCTTATTCAGATTAGGGTCCTTTTTTACTATATAAATCATTCTCTATGGTAAGTCTGATGTCTATTATACGTCAATGTGTTAGGTGAGAGAGTAAGAAAACGACATTATATTTCCACATTCATATACGAACTAAGATAAAATTGATATCTCAAAGTCTGGCAATCTCTTTTCCCTGAAATATTTACATCTGATTGACATTCTATATTTTAATCTTAAATTAAACTATTTAATACAAAAGTATTTCCCTCTATCTTCTCTCATTTCACACAAGTAATGAGTTACTATGAAGAATTGTTCAGCAGCCTCAGTGCCATTTTCGCTGATTCTGTGAAAATCACAGCAGAAACAAACTCCTTGAATTTAGGAAAAAACCTCAACCCTTATAAAATAATTGCTGGGAAAAGATGATCAAACGAAAAAAGTACACATCAAACTGCATGTATCAATCTTACCTGACATTTTTGGGATTCGTGCAAATGCAGCTAAACTCTTTCTCCTGAAGTATTAACTTTTCTATACATAAAATTTTGATTAAAAATGTTGAGGTGACTAGAAACAGACTATGAGACTCAAGGCCTTTTAAATCACACTGTATTATTCTATAGAACATACTTTCCCTATCAGTGACAGTAATAAGTGAGGCAGAAATTTTGTTTTCATAGTAACTATTCTTTACAAATCCTAAAAATAAAATGTCTCTTTATAGTACTGCAGCTACCAGGACTAGAAGGACTGAAAATGCTGCGCTAGCATATCTGGACTCTAAAGCTGGCTCTCTTGACAGCTGAGGGCTGCACAGACTCTACAAACTTGCTGCCTCAGGCAAAGGCAAGTCAGAAGAAGATGGAGGTTTTTTGTCTCGTACCCATGTCAGCACTCTGAGCTAACTGTAGTCTGTGGATATTTATGGTGCCAGAAAGGAAAAAACAGCCCCTAGATTAAGTTTGTGATGGTAATGAAAAAACATCCACAGCCTGCAACTGTGAAGTTTGGTAGCAGCATCACAACATGTTTCTGAGCCCACAACAAAAGCTTTGGAGTCTTTTTTGACACTAAATCACACTGGCAAGGGAAGTCCAGAGCTTTTTTCAAAACACAGTGGAAGGCAATGGGAATCCACATGTGCCACAGAGTACTTTCTGAAGTAATATGCGTATTTTGAGTGAACCCACCACTGCAGTACAATGAACTCTCGAGTTGCTGTGACCTTTATTACTTTTGGGAGAGGTGCAGGAAAGTGTACAGGTGAAGGAAATTACAACAGCCAAGAATGCCCCATACTCAACCATGCTCCTCTGGCTGTTTGTAATTACCACGGAAAACCCACAACTACCCTCTGCCTACAGCAGCTCAAAACAACTGGCCTGGTGAGAGGAGCAGCAAATATGTGCAAGTCTGCACCCTGAGCCCAAGGGTGTAGGACTTTCCCAGCTTTGCTGTGATCTGCTGTGACCCAAACCTAAAAGAACCATTTCAGAATAAGGACGGGAGAAGAAAACTAGGTAAGAAGCAATTAAGGAAAAATTATTAAAACCTAACAAGCTCCACAGAGAGAAAAGCCAGAAGCATAAAAGTTAAGATGGAGAAAGAACACAGGCAGACACAGATCGAGACAAAGACTATCAGACAGAACATAGTGAGAGCTGCGCTGAAGCATGGCACAAGGACACAGTGAAGGTGGGGTGTGTTCATGTGCTGATCAGTGACAAGCCAGGGAGAACTGTTTATGTGGGCACAGGTATGACAGCCTGCTGGTACTCAGCCAACACCGGAATGTCTGAAAGTGACTGAAGATGACAGCGGAGGAATAGAATGAATGAACACAACATAGGAAACACTAATCTGTTCCGGAACACCATGCCAAACAGGACACAGAATCCTGAACTTGGCACTGATTTTAAAGTACACATCATTTGATGGTTTTACTTACCTAGCTGAGCTGTTATCATGACTCTAACAGAATCACAAAAGTTATCTATAACTCGCACAGGACGACGTGTTGATAAATCAAGCAGCATGATATGTCCTCCTCCTGTCCCTATCCACAGTGCAGTATTTTTCTGCAGGCAAATTGTCTTCACTCTTCCAGAATAAGCCAGTTTATGTTTTGATTCTGCGTTTAGTTTTTCCATTTTGTCCCTATGAGCACGGAGAGAATTTGTATTAAAATCTAGTGGCACACTGGTCCACAACTGCTAAAATGACTCTCTCAATACCAGCCTTTTAAACAATCATTCAGCAATGCTAATCAGTTGATTGACTTGAAACAAACTGGGATGAAAACTAGCAAGAACCAGCTGGTCTGCTTCAAAAGACCTTTAAATAGGAGGCAGGTATTCTCTGCTGTCTCCTAGTCTGCAGGAGGATCACTGCAAAGTGGGAGGAGCCCACCTAGAACTGGTCCTGACCTTAGCATAAAAATTAAACACATGTGGCACATTAAGAGAGAGAAACAATTTAAATGCAAATGAAAATCACCGTCACTATTAATTAAACTCTGATCTCCTACTGAATCTGTGCACTGGAGAGAGAAGACATACTTATTCAGGGCATGCAGGTAGGAATTGGATGCAAAAGCATTAGTACCTGAAGGACAGCAAAAGACTTTCTTCTTTCTTGAGCAGAGTTAAATGAATCTTCTTGATATCACAGAAAAATTGTGAAATATAATAAGGGTCTTAAGAAATTAAGATGCTGCATTGAATATTCTGAAGTTCCCAGCCAAAAGAGAGGAAAGGAATTCCACATTTACTCAAAGAACTGGGCAAATTCTTTACCTCCAGAAGGTTAAGGTAATATGCTAGAGAAGGCAATGTGATATTCCACTTTCTATGCATCTATCTGTACTGAGATAGAGTTATTTTTTTCTTAAGAGCTGGTACATCAATCTGAAATGAAACACTTACTTAAGAAAATGTGCACAGTCAATTAGTTCAGAAAGTTTTTCTGTCTTCTTATCCCAGATTTCCACAAAGTGGCTGTTTTTCTTTGCCAGGTAGATGGATTTGTCTATTGCTATTGAAATAATGTTTGCATCACTGTAAGCGTTATGACAGAACCTAGAAGAGAGAACTCCAGTTAGATACACAGAAAATATCTAATTGACTACTATGAGTGGGGTTAGCTTCCCTCTAACTCTTACAGAATACTCAGCCTTAGAAACAAACTGGGCTTGGATACAACTGAAAGGGTTTGCTATAATCTTCTTATAGTTTGACATAGATTCTCACTGTAATGGAGGATTTGCCCATGTGAGAATTATATCAAACACTCCAAAAACTTCAGTTTTTAATTTCTAAATAATGAGAAGTCAGCAATTATGCATGATTTAACTATATAGGGCAAAGATACGCACACATATCATACTGAAAAACATATAAGGACAAATATTATGCTCAGTATGTGTGTATGATTCTAAATAAAGTAGACAGGGCCTGGACAAATACAACTGCAGGAGAAAACTGATCAGTGGCATTTATACATTTTCTGAATAGATACTGACTTCATAAATCCTTTATATAGTAAAAATGCATATCCCTTGTTTAAAAGCAGCAACGAACACTTTAAACACTACTCACTGATCTTATTTTAATGCACATTGTGTTCCAACTGTATTATGTAAGGAAAAGAACAGAAACAATAGAACTCAAAGAACAAGCTATAGAACAAGATGTTGCATCAAAGCACTGCCAGACATCTTCAACAAAACAACAAAAGAGCCAAGTAACATTACTTATAAAAAAACTTACAGTTGACTTGTCTTTGTTTCAATGAGCTTTTGAACAGAGAAATCACTAGATAAGGCAATGATCTTTGTTCCACAGCCTCCCCAGATGATATTTTTTTCAGATAAGCATGAGGATTCGTTCAAGCACATCAGTGGTGTGCTAACATTTCCTATAGTTAGTATCTTCAAAGGTGTAGCACCCTTACACTGCAAGAGAAAATACACTCTCCATTAGAAACAAGGAGTATACAGGCACTCAGAAACTGTTAAAAGAAGGCCACACAGCCTGCTAAAGTAAACAGCCAGATTTTCTGAACCATTATGGTATCTTTCCAGAATGTTGGAGATTGAAAAGCACCATAGTCTCATTATAGGTGTCCCATTGAAAACAGGCTGTATGAGTGGATACAGGACAGAGCTGGGACTGATACTTTCTGCAGCTCCTGACACAGTTCAAGAACTGGATGGGAAGTCACATCTGTACCTTGGAGACATCCCACAATGGACCATATTCTAGTTCTGCAGTGCATTGCAACTCCGTCACTGCTCTAAATTGCATACAGCCAGGAGCTAACGCTCAGGAACCAGCTGATACAAACAGCTCCCAGCATTTATCTGTTCTGCGCACAGAACTCTGACCTACAGAAAATCTAAACAATATTATCTTTTTGAAGACATCTGTTCTACAAAAATTTAGTCTGAACAAAAAGAAAAAGGATCTGTAACAGCAATAAATAAAGGAGATTAAAACTATTAGAATATTCTTAATAACAACCATTAATGTCACTCTCTATTCAATTTGCCAGGCCTTTCAAAGTCCTATAACGAGAAATAATTTCCCCTCTTAACTCTATTGTTACAACAGATATTGTAAAACATGTACAGTTTGTCTAAGACTGCAGTAGAAAATTATTTTTAGTTTGAGAGAAGCAATTAAAAATAAGCTGCATGAAATAAAGCTACTATTGTTAACTGCTTTACATTTCACTGATAGTATTTTGTAGAACAGACAGCAAAGAAGTCTACCTTGACTGCTCTGTCTTCAAAAACTGCCAGTCTGCCATCAGCTGTGCCTACCAAGAAGAAATTCTTCTGTTTGCTGAAATAAAATAAAAGAAAGAATTCTAGAAATGCCTTTATCAGATAAGAAAATATTAAATGAGTAGCCTCTGGTATTTCTAGAGTTTCACTAAACAACTAAACACTAAAAGCAAATACGACTACTTGTGGTCAGGAATGTAGTCTCCAGGTATACGAGGTGCAAAATTAAGTGAAAATACAGGCAAAATAAGCAGTTGTCTGAGCAAAACTGCCCAAGTGTACTGGTGTCATTTTCTGAGCATCTCTGTTTAGTCATATTTTCAAAATGTAACCCAAAATATTTAAAATTCATTCATACCTTTGCTTTGAAAGAGAATTACAGTATAAACAAGTGATGGAATCTGACATTTTCTGCAGACGATGCCTTCTAGTTTCATCTTCTGTGTTAACTGCCCACAGAGAGCCAGACTGGGTTCCTGCTACAATCCAGTTTTCTTTCTCAGTAGGAAGGGTCACTAAGGCCAAACTTAAAATTTTACTATCTGCCATATCCTGAGTTAGAAAAGAAAAACAACCTGGTTATGATTCAGTAAGGATAAATGCTAATAAATTGCTGGTAACAAAAATAATCTTCTTGGACCCTGACTGGTTAGGCCTTGGACCCTTGGACCCAAGGCCTATCCTCCCCATTCAGGAATCTAATTCCCTATTAACAGAATATATCTTCAGCTGTGTCATCTATCTTCAAAGTGCCGGGAAGGACCCCTCAAACATTACACAGGAAAATCTCTAAGCTGAATGCTGAAAAAAATATTCTCTCTCTCTATTCTAGTGAAGTTCTCAAAGCCATCAGAGAATTAAGCAGATGGAACTGCACTGCAATGTATGCTCAGTTTAATTGCTAACAATAAAAGTACTGGTCTAATATTTATTTTTCTCCTATCAGTTTTAGAAAAATAAGCCATGTAATTTATACCAAACCTACCAATTCAAGTGTATCATGGTCAACAGATGGAAATATAACTTCAGTAACTTTGACGATGAGTCATAGTTCTGGCACACATGTTCACCACAGCACATCAAGCCTGGTTAAAACCTTTTCCCTTTTCTGAAGGCACAGGACTGAGATGTACAAAAATCAAATGAAAACTGTTGGAGGATATCACCCAAAGTGGCACAAGGAGATGGCATCCATGGGAAGACAGGAATCTTTAAGAGACTATCATCTGGATTGTTAAGGGAGGTAGAGATACGAAGGGTTGTGTAACTACTACTCCTTGTTCTAGCCTTCATGCTAGAAATAGCTTCCATCTGAGGGGAAGAAAGGAAGCCAGGAAGACAGTATTATGAGAAAGTTCAGGCTGGATGGCAGGAAGAGAAGAAAAAGTGGCTGCATTTTTGCTTCATTTCATGGGTACAGTGATGACTCACTTATAAGCAGTCTTTGTTCTCACAAAGCAGAAGTAATATCCTGCTGTTAAAATGCAATTAATTCTTCTGAAATACATCTGGGTGCCAAAAAATCAGAATAAATGGCAACTTTCCTACATACCTCACAAGTATGTCCATCTGTATTTAGATTAACAAATGAAAGTTGTGCTTTTTCTGTGTTCCCATTGCCTATCCAGACTCCTGCCTTCTTGCAGCTTTGATTGGCAGCAACCATGCACTCTGCTGTAGCTGTGCTGGGTATTGAAACATACCTCATCAAACAGATAAGCTCTGCAGAATTCAGGATCTCATAAACCTACAAAGCAAGCCACAGCATGCACATGGTATTAACAATGACTTGTACAGTGATAAATAACAAGTGATGGAGAACAATGTTTTATAGAATATGAACACAGTATCTCAGCAGGTCTGCTCATTTGTGTCGCTACTGTTAATGAGCAGTCTTTGTGTGTTAAGCAACTTGACATTGACTCTTATTTTTCTGTTAAAATTTCAGGAAGCCAGTGGGGTTAAGGCGCATTTGAAAATTTCACCCATTTCAAAGAGCAATGAGGTGTGTGATAACAGACACACCAAAGTAGGTTTCACACCCACACCGCTGTTCCTCCTCTCACATGCACGGAATGGCGTAGGCTAAAAGGACTATAACAAAGTCCTTTTTGCATAGCCCTAGTAAAGACCATGAAGTAACCCGAATCCTGTTTCCCTGCAATCACTATACAGCAACACAGGGAAAAAACAGCAGGCTAGAATAAATAGTTGCTAGATTTGAATGGAACCTTTTATGCTGGATGGCAAGAGCAGGCAATATTTCATGGCTGCTTCAGTTCCAGAAAAGAAGAACAGAAAATACCCTGTGCCTCTTACTAACTTAAATGTCCACTTCCTTTTTAGAAAGCACAACAACTTTGTGGTATCATGTATCATAAAAATACAAATACATATACAAAGTAATACCTGGGAAGATGTTGGTCGTTCCTGAGGGTTTTCCTTCAAACACTTTTTAATTAAATTCTCAACTTTAGGCCAGGGGGCACAGCCATATTCTTTTACAGGATCTAAAATGTGAAATTAGATAACTTCTTAACAAGCCTTTACCATAGTTTGGAAATGAGAGTTCTGAATAACTTTCTTCTTACTTTAAGAATTCATCTAAGTTCTTACAGAGCTGCTCCGAGAAATATCATACTCTAAAAATGTAAAGCTAAAATGTCAGCATGAACAGCTTGGAATTTCTTATCCACCATTAAATGTTAGAGCATGAAATGCTAGAGCGAGAGTCCTTTGCATTAAAAGCAGTTAAAGCAAAAGGATTTTGCTTTAACTTCTTCTTTGATGTTCCTATACCTGGGACTGAGTCACAGATATGTGTGAGTTGTGTTTTGATTAAGGGTGACCATTCAAGGGCTTGTCATTTCAGTCTGTAGTCTTTTCAGTTCCTGTGGAATTGAATATGGATATGGAATAAAGATGAGCTTCCAACAAAATATATAGCAATTTAGATCAACTACTCCATATAGTATTTATGAAATATGGAAGTTTAAAATCCACTCAGGGCTTTGAATATGTATCTTATGACTATAGGCGATGACCTCTCTAAGAACAAAACCAGAAATCCGAAGAGGGCCTTTTTACAAGGACATGCAGAGGTAGGACAAGAGGGATGGATTTAAACTTACAGAGGGGAGATTTAGATATTAGGTTCATGATAATCGACAGCAGATATTCCAGTCCTACATTAGACAGAGGTAACATTAATGATAAAATACCTGCAAATGAACATATT
Source organism: Strigops habroptila (assembly GCF_004027225.2). Lineage (NCBI taxonomy): Eukaryota > Metazoa > Chordata > Aves > Psittaciformes > Psittacidae > Strigops > Strigops habroptila. The sequence goes on from NC_044279.2 coordinate 15,464,033, forward strand.
ACGTTCAGCACATGATAGACACTGTTTACTTGTGAGCTCTGCCAGATCCCTTTTTGGTGGAAAGACATAAATGATGAGCATGTGCACAGATGGAACCCTACTATCTCCAGAAATTAATATTTCACAGGGCTTGCAATACAGAAAACAGCCAAATGGACAGCTGCATTCAAGAGATAAGTGAGCCATCAGTTCTTGGGATGGCCTCTTCAGAAAGAGGGTTTAAACTGTCTGAGCTATTAACTGGACTATTCTCCTTAAGGAGTAGAAAATGTATGAACTCTCTCTCTCTCCTAGAGAAGAAGCCACGTCAGATTAAGCGGCACAGTTGCTGCCCGTTCCTAGATGGAGTTTTCAGTCTTGAAGAATCTTTCATGGTATATCCATTATTGCAGGGCAATAAGTAAAGAAAGAACACCACGTATTAAGATTGTAGTACTATAACATTTCAACAGCTTTTTACACAGAAATTGCCAGATTCTGAGTTATATTGTCCAGCTTGCCTATATCATATCCAGTGTGATAGCTTGTTCAATCTTCCTTCCAGCAGCCAACAAACACATACGATAAAGCAGATGGAATTATGAAGAATGTTATGTAGCTGGGCATGGACTTCGCACTCTTGATAAGTTAAAAGGGAATTCCTATTTAAATAGGAATTCTGCTGCTCTTTTAAGTGGCACTTTTTTTTTTTTTTTAATTTAAATAAGATTTCAAGAGGTTTTTAAAAGATTTTAAGATTTGCAGCTTCTCAATAACGGCTATTTTAACGTAATGTATCATGATCAAAGAACAGAAGTGGAGTTGTGTTTATCTTAGTGCATGTTATGCATTACCACATTAATATGTTTGAAGTCCAGAAATGGTATTACAAGGTACCTTCAGCAGCATCTGTTTTAGCTAGGTCTGGATAAAGTCCCAAGTACACAAACCCTCTGTTTCTTTCCAAAGTGAACCAGATAGATCCCTTGAAATTGCAATGAAATTATGACCAACATGATGTTCAATGGGTGCTTATTTCTCCTTATTTCAAGATCATATGAAACTAGGAGAAGCTTTTAAAAATTACAATTAGTAAGCCTCCTTCTCTGATCACTGTCAGATACAACATAAAACATGAGAGGTGTTATTTTTGGAGGAGGTGGGACAAATGGTCCACTTAATTTTAAACCTGTAAGAAACAAGGCATACCTGGTAACTTTCCTTGTATGGCTATTTCATCAAATTCATTTGGAAACTTCAAGCCTTCCATTATTCTACCTCCTCCTGTTAAAATGTCATAAAGCAGCAAGCCAAATGAATAAATATCAGCTTGCTGATTGTAAATAACATTTCCTCTGGCAACCTCCGGTGCTCGAAATCCTGCAAATAAATCATTCATTAATAGTTATGATTCATACCCAAATGAAGCCATCTTTATCCTTTTAAGAGCAAACACTTATTGATGAAAATGTCACAGGAAGTAAACCAAAAATGGCACACTATTTCTGGGCTGGCAATAGCTTGCATGTGGCAGACCTCCAAAAATATCAGCAATCAGTATAAAGGAAGGGGACAGTACATCAGTTATAGAGGTCCTGCACCATTATATATGAAATAATTCATTTACCAATGAATACTGAAAATGAAGGGCAAATCTGCAGTCTTTACTGCCTAACTTGAAGTCACACCCTCATGCTCAATTTCCAAGACCTAAAGGCACTTTTTGAAGTTGTTGAATTGTTCAGTGCTTTAAAATGGATACTAATATGTTTTCTCTAAAGTCAGGGAACAGTGCGGATATTTATTGCCTTTCAAAGAAATTAAGACCTACCTGTGCATTACTGAAAAACAGAACACCAAACAAGTTTAGCAGTATAATTTCAATATCACAATAACCATACTAAAACAAGACAGCAAAAATTACAATGAATGCATATAATTTTATTTGCTCTCTTTTAAACCTTTAGTAAAATCCTTGATTCTTCTAAAAGGGGTTAAAACATGAATAGGAAGTAGGGTCAAGAAGTATAAATCTATCATCACAACTGGTAATATGATTAGGATTTCATTTTGTGATTGACTTCTTATAGACTACATAAAAACCTATTTTTGGACATAATGCACTGTAAAACAAAGCATTTTTCCACACCTGGTGTGCCTTCGGAGGTTTTTATTCCCATTCGGCAACAATACTGGGCAATGCCATAGTCAGCTATTTTTGCAATAACAGCTGAATTGGGATACAGAGTAAAGAGCAACACGTTGTGAGGCTTTAAATCACGGTAGATGATCATTGCCGAATGCAGATACCTGTTAACCAAAAAAGTATTTATTGAAAGCATTCATAATTCAGGGATGCATCTATTCAAACACACTGAATGCATTACTCCCACAACAGTAAAGCATGCTTTCAAATGTTAAATATTGTCTTAAAAAATGTCAAACATCACCAACATGACACCGCCTTACTGGATACTGACTTTAGAGTTGTTTTGAAATACTATTTACTGGCACATAAACATTGCAGCATTTTAGTACCAAGTCTTCTCTGAAGTGTCACTGGCAGTTTGAAAACTGAATCTTAGAAGTTTAAGCTTCACTGGTCCCTAAGCTGCTTTTCAGGTTTTGTCACTTTAGTGTCACACTTTGATAGCTCCTGGGGACATTCATGGACTTTCAGAACCTTAAAAATGCACTGAATTAATTCTTCAAAATTTTCTTCAATAGCCACACAGAAAATTCACCCAGAACTCTTGCTATTTCTCCACTAACAGAAGCGCCACTTGTTAGCAGAAAAAAAACGAGTAGCAAAAGTTTATGTTATATATCAGCTAATCAATCATAAAAGTGAAAGCATTTGCCTGGCCCAGGGAACATTTTACTTGAGATATAAGAAAATAGAAGCTTTTCATTTGCATTATATCCTACTTGCGGCTGTATCCTGTTTTTACAGCAAAGTAGATGTCACATTTACCTTAAGCCATCAGCTACATGTAGGGCTATCCTGTGCTGGAGTGTTCTAGTTAAACTTGCATTGTCTTGTTGAAGTAAACGATCAAGAGATCCTTTAAGAGCTAATTCCATCACCAGCATCCGGGGACGGATTGCAGCAGCCAGCAGGGACACTAAACTGGGGTGATGGAGGTGACAAAGCACTGCAAGCTCCTGTAAATTGTAAAATCAGGTGAAATACTGTAAATAGCATAACCTCTATAGTTCTGAAGTAAACTCAGAAATATTTTGGAGTGAAGTCTTGTAATTTACTTGAGCTTTTTAAACTCTTCACTAGGGTTGCTGTTCTAAGAGTGGCACTAAAGTAAAAAAAAGGCAATATTTCTTACTTGTCTTAGCAGTCTGAGGGAAGTATGTTTATTGAAAATCTTTACAGCAACCTCTTCTCCACCATAGGATGCACGGTATACAGATCCAAACCCACCATCACCTTTTCAATGATAAAATTGAAAAGAATATTAAAAACAAAGGGATATCAACCATTTATCAAAAAAATAGCTGAAAAAGTCCGATTTTAAAATGCGTGGATCATCTACTGTGTTAAGGTTCATGATCAGTAATCCAAACACATAAAACCCAGTGACCTAGCATACAAGTTAATGGAAACTCAAAACTCAATAACCCAAAATTCAGAATACTTTAAGAAATACATTTCTACGGAAAACAAATCTCTAATTTTTCTTCCAGATGTTGCAGAACTGACTTCAATAGATTTGTTTACATCAGCTCTGTAAAAAAGACCCTACAAAATAATGCTTACCCAAGAGAAATTCAGGAGCTTCATCAAATTCCAGATCATCATTGTTCAACATAATATTTCTAGGCAAATCAGCCAATATCAGATCAGGAGCAATCTGAGCTATTGGAATGGTATGTCTTGGTTCATCTGGATTTGCCAAAAGGTCACCTAAGAAAAACAAATAAGACAAAAAAAAAAAAAGAAAAAGGATAGTTACCATTCAAAAGGCACTGAAAGGTACACGTATCTCTGTGAGTGCACGATCAATATACCTAAAATGAAATCCTTATGTGTGTGTATATATACACATACGTACACAAACACATAAACATACTTATATACATATACAAACTAAGTTTGCCATTCAACTTAATGTATCTCATGTTTAAGTATTTTCGAGGTTCTGTATATGTACAGATCAAATGTGACAGCAATTGTCACTATGTAACAACACTAAACCAACCAAGAGATTATTTTTCTGTCTATAAAAAGAAAGAATTCCGTTAGTACGTAGAATGTAGAATGCATATTGCTTTTTGAATTTCTGTTGTATGTGGTCCTACCAAAAGATCTAGTATCAGCTTTACTATGAGCTGGATTCAGTTCCACGAATGAAGCTGCATTATCAGTATCATGATAAAATGATTCTTTTCATTAATACCATTTATACATGACTATAGAGAGTAGCTGCAATCTGTCCCATATTCTATACATATACAGATGGCTCTTACATAAAAAAAGAACAAGTTGCTTTTAACTTATACTGTTAGTTATTTCTTACAGAAATGAAACATTTTAAAAGAACGTGAAGTACCCAAATGTTATAAAAAGGGGATGTCATATAATATGTATCTACATACAGGTGTACCTCTTATATGTCTAAATGGCATAAATATATACCTTCTTCAGCTTTTTTAAGTAAGTCATCAAGAAGGATTTTTTGGTGTTCTTCACCATCCTGAAAGCTGTACAGAGCCCATTTCTTCAACAGTGTTTCCCCTTCACCACATACGTCTATATCCAGCAAACCTGGAAACCATTCTTCCATAAGAGAATCTATGTGATCCACGACTTGCCCCAAAAGGATGCATCCTTGAAGAAACCAAAAGCAGGAAATTACATTCGCAATCTGCCATACTTGCAATCACAAAGCTAAACTCTACATTCCAAAGGCAAAAGCACAACAAACCAAATGCCAAGCTGCACTCAAACTGGAGCAAAAATCAGGCTCAGGAATAATTAACCTTTTCTGCAAGAAGGTGCTGTAATTTTCAAAAAACTGTCTGGGTTGTTGTCAAATATTGCTGACTCCACCAGGCAATAGGCTTCAGGAGACCAGTTCAAGTAAATGCCTTGTCTCCAATACATTCTGTTAGGACGAAGAGCTCGCTCTAGAAAATACAAAATCAGATTAAAAATCTGATCTCCAATATGAATGTAATATTTTTAAATATATGGAAAGTTCATGGTACTTTGAATATTTAATTATGATTGTAGACTTATGCCTACCCAAATAAAAAACAAAATAAAAGCTACAACTTTGCCGTGAGAATAGCCCTACAAAAGCTGAATACAACCTTCGCCTTCTTTTTCACACCGCTGTAAAGATCAGGCATTATCTGTTTCTGGGTATTTCTATGTTACCAGAATGACCACTGCTCATTTTCTTACATTTGTGAAGTGACCATAAATTAGCCAAAGCAAAACAACAGAGCTTTAATATGCAGGTGCTGGCATTTGTGAGCAATGAATTCGTGCTCACTATTGCTTTGAACATAAAGATTTGTACCTCTTCCTGACAGCATGTAAGGTGATATTTCAAGCAACCTGTTGATCAGCCTGGACCAAAATCCCATAGGAAAGTACGGCATCTCATAAAGCCTGATGATAATTTCTGAATTTTCACAGTGGGGAAGCTCTATAACAGGTCTGTGGTCAGACAAACTGAAATAATAAAAATATTAGTCATTACTTAATGATGCTGTTTATCCAAACTGACAGATGACATACAGTGTTTATTATATAAAACACATTATTTATTAAAGAATGATTCAAATTATCAGGGAGCAGACAGGTAGTATATTTGCTTATTCTACTTGCTTGTGGTAAAGTGAAGTTCTGCTGTAATTTAATCCCAACAGAACTTCAATAACAATCATTAGATATTGAATGTAAATGCGAGAAAAAACTGAGATACATATAAGGCAGATAAGACATTCAGATAAAATCTTCCTATGTCAGGACTTTGAAGAACATAGAAACTCTTATCAATGCAACCATGCAACACTGTCTCCATTAAGCAAGATAAGCATTCTTAAACACACTAAGAAATCTGTAATTGAGGCAGAGGAACAGTGTTATGTGCTTCAGATAAAGCTAAAAGACCTCATTCGAATTCATTCATGACATTTTTTTGTCACCACATTTAATGACTAGACTGTTTGGAGGAGATACTGCCTCTGAGTAACTTCACTGTGGTTCTCACTCCAAGCAAATAGGCTATAGAAATCCATAGTTATTTTTTATATTGCAATAAATATCTGTAATACTGGCATACTGCAGTGTAAAGGTAAATTATAATCTTCCTGCTGCATGGTAACTGTAAAAGAAATATTATCCTCATAACATAAAGCATTTTATTATTTATAGATTCCATTTACCCACCATGCTAATAAGATGTAAGCTTTATCTGCTACAAGATCAGCTTAACATGTTTCTGAAAGCATTTACTAAAATGTAGTGTATGAAGTATATTATCATGCTTTCATACACCAAATTGCTTTCATGACCAGTTAAACTAGTTAACCTGATGGGAATGGTTGTTTTTTCAATCTCTATGGCTGTCATTTGTGGGTTTAGCTCTTTGCTTACCTGCTTGGTATTAGTAGTTGATCTTCTCCTAATGGCAAAGCAATCTGAAACTTTTCTAGAAGCTTAAAGTACTGTGACATGTAGATCTTAGGAAACTTGCTCTTCTTTAAAAGGAATTTTTCCACATCTGAGCGCTTTACAATTCCCTTAGGATATTTAGAAAAGCCTTCCACTTTCACTGTCAGAATCTGTCAAAAAAGTAAAACAATTTCAGCTGTACAGTCATCATTAGATTGCATTTTCCTGACAAACTTTGTTCCCTTAAATATTTGGTAGGTTAAGATTTAGGGGGAAAAATGGACTCCATTTCACAGTGAAACCAAACATTTCCATAATGCTAGCCAGCAAGAAGACAGCAGTGAAAAATATTTAAGCTGTCCAAACCACTTGTGTGTTACCATGCTTCAGTAGTTTTCACTGTGTGTTGTGACCTTTTAGGTCTTTTCTCACTCTTAATTGCACCAGCTTTAAAGGCTCAAACTTAACATTTTGCCATCCCATTTCCTGCACTGAATGAAAGGTAAAGTTTCAGAGGTTAGGAAATCTGAATATACATAACTAGTGTTTCTAGATCAACATTTCACTGATGATTTCTCTTAGGCAGTCAGTCTGATACTCTCCCATCCCAAGGTGCAAATCCATATCACTCCCCTTTTCCATCAGCACCAAGCACACAATGACCCTTCTTCCCCCATTTTTACTACTTTAATCCAAAGCTCCAGCTTTATCTCAATTTATCACAACATATTGCAGGATTACTTTGCATCCATGAGGTTTTAATATTCTACAGCTATTCTCTTGTCCAGTGCAGTTTAAATGTTCCTGAACATTACAGCATAAGAACATAGAACCACTCTAGACAGACAGTTGTCTAGAAAGCAAAGGAAACAGAAAGAGCCAGGTAAACCAACCTGTGCCCTGAGAAAATTCTAGATCATGGAACAGTAAAGAAATGGTGAAGAAGAATCACTGATAAGTTACAGTAGTTTCAGATAGGGGAAAAAGTTTTACAAATGTAGATAAAAAAAGTAATCAGAGTCTAACCTGTGCCATGATTTTACACAGCCACTTAGGATCTACAAAATATAGATCTCTCAGCTGTAGTGCTGGGTCTTGAAAATGGAGGAGTACACCTGCACAAAGAATACTGTATTTAGCAATGCGTTTCTCAAGTTCTGTATTAAGCACGGTAAATAACCCACTCTGGGCTACTTTTTTATGTGACTTGACATAAGCAATTTGAATAATAAATGCAGCTATTGAATTTATGTCAATATTTCAGGACAGTAGAATGCAATCATGGTTTGTTCAGCTTTACTTGATTTTCAGATGTCCTGTTAGATTTGTAATCTGACTTGGTTTTTTTCCAAGCAGCTATGTGTGGTTTATTATTTAATCTTATGTGGTCTGTACAGCACTGAGAGAAGCTGCTACCTATATTCACCTAATCACTATTCTCTTCAAGCTATTACAGCAATTGCGTCTTTCTTCAGAAACTGTGTTGTCTAACCAGCAGGTATAATGTTTTCAAGGAAGGGTAAGAGATATAAATTGTTACAGTAGTGATCCTTTGTATCTTGGAATTCCTTTGTGACACAGTAACCTGGATTATCAAACTAAAGTTACCCAAGTTTAAGCATTTCAGCTCAACACTGCGGCAAACTTCTGCGAGATTTAAAAATACATACAGGTTGCTCTGCCTCAGATTTTCAATAAAGTGCTAACAAACATACCTGAAGATAATATTTTACCTGATTCATTCAGAAAGTGAATTGCATGAGGGAGTTCATTTTCATCCAGTTGTAACTGGCTTTCTTGTACGAGTTCCAGTAAGCGTTTCTGATCAATCACAGGAAATTCAACTGGGACATTTTTACGTTCCAGCAAAATTCTCTTCTCCAGCTCCAGGTAGCTGTCAGGAATTAGCTGACCAACCACTGGCTGATCTCTGATCTGTATAATTAGGAATAATAATCTTAAATGTATTCATTTATTCATGTGAAATGTAGATAATAAAACTAGGACGTAAGGTAAGGTATGTCCACTCAACAGCAGCAGCAAGAAGGAACAAGGACACTCATTTACTGAGTAACATGGCTTCTGAAAGGTAGATGCAACTAATTCTTCCAGAATTTTAACATGAATGTTCTTCAAAAAATGAAAAGTCAAAGAAGAAAATACTTCCATATTTCTGTAAAAAATGATGCCTTCTCAGAAGACCTTATTTCAAAGAGGAAGCTTTGATTTGAAGTAAAAGGAAAATATTTTCTGTATGAACAGATGATGTCATACGTGTCAAGTGAGCACAAGAACAGAGGTAAATGAATAAAAAGTTTATACCTCTTGCAATCTGTAATCTTTCTAGACATGTCTTTAGATAAACTGGGGGGGAAAGGGTAGTAGCTTAATTAAAAGTCTCCACTGCTGATAGTCAGTGGACAAGAGGAGAGGAAGAAATAAATTAAGCCAGGTTAGTGACACTTAGCGGAAACAGTCGCATGCTTTCCCCTGTTTCCTGAGCCTGAGTCCTGCAGACATTTTTTGACCTTCGTTGTTAGCTAGCACCCAACAATGTTTTTCATTCTCTGTGCGTGCTGAACTAGGGTTTTTTTTGAGGAAATGGGAAACAATTTTCCCAACATTTCCAAATTGGCTTCTTAGTTTGTAATCTTCCTCTAAAAGAAGTTAAACACCAATGTACTGGGGCATTTTTATGTGTCAAAAATGTGATTAGTACCTTGTGTAACTTCAAAGACTCAGAGCACTTTATGACAATGCTGAATACTTAACTCACTTTGTCTAACTTCTAAGGTACCTTGTAGTACTCTTTTCACAAAGTGTCTACATTATTTATGGAAAATATCTCATTTTTTCAGGCTACCTTACATTTTTGTGAAGTTTAAACATCAGTTTAAGTCATAGGCATAAGAGATGTGGATGTTACAGGAAAAACTTCTAGGTACCTCAGAGGGAAATGTTTTCAAAAAGCAGACCTTCTCCTGCGTGCTGAAGAAGTGTGGTGAGATAGAGGGCTAGATAAACATCTACAAACATCAGCTCTATTCATGCCTACTGGATGTATGAGAAGTAGAATTAATTCATTCAACCTGAATAGGCCACCTCATTGCCACTTCGCCCTGGTTAGCTATTCCTTGAACTGTGGAATGAAGTTAGGCAGATTACAGATGTGGCTAAGCTGGTAGTTCCTGAAAGAGAAACATGAGGTGTGCATGCTCTTTCTCTCCTTTGAAACACCACCAGTGTGAGGCTGGTCACAAATACAGCATTAGCTCTATAAAATCTTCCAGGCAGTAATCCAGAAGAAATTTGAGCTCTGCTATGATTTATGAAGTTCTGCCACTGACTTCAGTATCACAGGACACCGCCTTTTCTCTTTAACATGTTATGACACTGTACATGATTGATGCTGTATAAATGAAAAAATAAAAATATGTATATTCTTTTGCAACAGATTGGATCCTGTCTTTCTATAAGATCCATGCCTGGGCTAGTCTCTTCATACTTATTATTCACACTTATTGCTTCATGCTGTGGCTTAGGAGATAGCACGGAATTCCCCTTTCTAGGAATAGTTTCATACTATGTAAAATAAAATCAGTAAATGGAGAATTAGTTGGCTTTCAGAAATCAAAAAATCTTACTTCCTGGTCCCCTAAAATCTTGCAATACATACTATTGCAATTACATGATGCCATCCAACAAAAAGCAGGTTTTGATTGTATTTCATAAGAAAAAGATGGCCTATTTTTAATTAAATATTCTATTTATGGCCCTACCGCTTGAAAACGTAACTTAGCTGAGATTTTTGCTAAGTTGAATTTTTTGGTAGAAAATGAAATTAAAACAAACCTGGTGATTTTCCTTCATTATTTTGCTGTGTGTAACATTTTATATAAGGCAAGATGAGTTTGCTATCACACTAAAAATATATTTAATTATGTGTTAATTAATGTTAAATACTTAACTAAAACTAGGATGTTTTCAACATTATGAATAGTATGTAGTTACCTTGAAGTGAAGACTCTCCTTTATTATGATTTTCCGAAGTCTGATAATGGAATCGGATTCTTCAGTGGCATTCACAAAGTGATAATCTTGGATTGCTGGGAAGCCTCGCTTATTCAAGAGCTCTCTAGTAATTTTACTCATGCAGGCTTTACGTTGCATTTCATCAGAAACATCTAAATGAGTGCCAACAAGAATGACGGGGGATGTTGAAGCTCGAGCCTGTTAGTAAGATCCAGACAGTTGATGTTATTTTTTTATATTCACATAAAATGTGAGCAATTTAGTCAAAACAATCAATACAATGAAAAACGGAACTGTTTATCCCTCCTTAAATATAACTCTTCTAAGTAAGTTTGAAATCCGAAATACTATTTCATGTCTTCATTCAGAGTAAGTTTAAACTGCAATCCCATATAATAGCCTTGACTCTGGATAAGGCAGTAAAAATGCATTAGCCTATAAATATGAAACACATTTTTTAACATACAGAGAGCAGTCTGTTTCAAAGTAGAAATATCCAAAAATCTGCTCTTTCTAAAAGGAAGAAGTGTAGATCTAGATTTCATACTTTGCAGATTAATAAAATTGTCAGTACATTAGAGGGACAACCGTATTTTTCATTAAAAATGCCCAACAAAATGGAAAAGCAAAGGGTACTCTACTTGTCATCAGAACAGTGCAGCAATGACACACTGGCAAGCCCTGCATAGCAGAGGAGAACACATCAGAAATCGTGTTCATAAACACTAAACTGACTGTAACTCTCCGTCCTGTATCACTGCTCAAGGTGGAAAGAGTGAAAAAGACAAGTTTAACAAACAGGATCAGTATACAAAATCTTCATCTAATTGCATTGCCCAGCCATGGCTAACCATCATAGAAAAGGAAAAGACAAGTAATGCTCACTCACCATGGGGTGATTCCAGCAAATGAAAATAAAACACTTAGCGCAGAAGGAAAATACGTAGGCAGACTCTCACACCAATTTTCCTACCATAGTCCTGGAATCACTTCTATTAACAACAGGATTCTAAGCATACACTTACCAGCATGATTTCAAACCTGCATCTAGTCAGCTTTAAATTAGTAAAATTCTGATTTCCACAGAATTTACAATGGCGTAGAAGAAAAAGTGGGTTTAACTACTCATCCTTTTAACACTATCCCTTTCTTATTTTTACCAGTCAAGTATTGCCAGATTATGCAAACTATTCTTTTGCACATCACTGTCTACCATTTTAAGTACAAAATGGTGCTGATCATATTTTTTACATCTACAAATATTTTCATATCCAATATATTGTATATTTCAGCTTTTGTTTCATCTTACTATTTTTATTTACTGAGGAGCTTCTTCCCTCTTTCCCTGTCTAAAAATATTTGTGGTTTATTTGATGTTCAGCAGCAGCTCCCGGGAATGTGAAATTCCATTCTGTATGTATCTATGGCTTACCTTGATGTTAAAAAGCCACGGCTTCATAGCATCTACCTCTGCATGTCCTTTGCTGAGATCGTAAACAGCAAGATATAAAGCTCTTTGGGTCATAAAATGAGGATGGGTACTGTAGAACTCTTCTTGTCCTAATGATAAAAAATTTCCACGGTTTAGTACTTCTCTCATTGAACATTTTCAGATCACAAAAAGGCAGTAGAACACTTATTCTCAGATCACTAATCCACAAATGAAATTAATGCTTACAGAAAATTATCTAAATTGAGAAGAATATTATAATAACTATGAATTTTAGGTAGGTACTCTGTGGTAGCTTATTGACTGAAGCGTAGTGTTCAAGTATGTACACTAGTTTTAAATAAAGAAGTGTAAGATTTAACAACTGGATAAACATGGTTGCTACAAACACAACTTGAAAGTTCATGACTCTTTTAAAATTCGAATATTGAATTTCTCCTTCATTCCTTCCTACCCCTCCCCTTCCTTCTTCCCTTCCTTGCTTTTACCCTTCCAGCAACTTTAAAATAAGACTCCCAAGTTCACATGATTAAGCACTTAAAATCACATCTGAAGCTGGACATTCAGCTTAAATGCTGCTCTTCTGTGCTTATCCGTTGTGATAGAGACTGTATTTAAATGATCACAGACCCATGTTTAAAAATAACTCTTCTATAGCCTAAAGTGCCCCTGAATTTTACAAGTGCTTCTGGAGTTGCCCGAACTTAGAAAGATTTCCAAAACCTCGAAGACTCCTTCTAAGTTCTTCCTTTATTATGATCTTACAGAACAGTGGTGCTGTAAAGCCTAGAGAGACCTAGACTATGACAGGGAGAAACAGAGTTGAGTGGAAGATGATTCTTCTGATGATTTCAGTTTCTTACTATTCTGAAATGTCAGTCCTAAAGGGCTATGGTCAAAACGAGTGGTCAGACCACTTCTGGGGATGAGAAATTTCTGAGGCTTTATATTAAATCTGAGGGATCAGCTGCCCATTTACAGAATTCACTAATTTATAAGTAGACACTTGACTTTTGGTGTAAGCTTGCATGATTCTACTGTCCACAATTCAAAATTTCACAGGCTGACTCCAAGAATAAGTAATGCATTAATGTGCTATAAAAAGACAATAGTAAAGGACAATAAGCTCTCTAAATACCTCCAAAATCCCACACATTTAATATAAGATCTTTCTTCATTTTGCCTTTCCCTTGAATGATCCAGTCTTCTACATCAATGCCTACTGTAGCTTTTGGAGAGCCCAATTCTGTTCGTTTGCATTTCATTAATTGTTGTAGCAGGGTAGTTTTCCCACTGCCAGTGTTTCCGACAATCATGAGCTTCATTCTGTTATAAGGTACAGCCTTCTTCAGTCGTTGTTGAAGAAATCTGGCATAAAAAAGTGTGCAGAACTCACAGCAGTGTGTAATAAAAATACCAACAGAACTGAAGACCAAGGAAAAATCTAAATCCATACCATTTTCTTTAAATTTTCAATATCTTTTTGATATTACTGGGATTTTAACAATCTATTCTAATTTCTGATTTGAAAGCTAAAGCTTAATTCAGAATATGCCTCTTCATTTCGTAATTAGCAAGAAAATATGCTCTGTGCACTTGGGAACACAAGAAACATACTAGAAATAACTGGTAAGCACCATTTATTGCATGGTTTATAAAAGCACCAAACTCAAGAAGTAATACTGTTATAAATATAAAGCACTATAATCTGTTTTATGTGTGTGAATTCATATGATATGATACCTTCCATAGAGTAGCATGCTGGATTTCATAAGCCAAACCAGCATGTTTTTTCAAAAGGATATGTTGCTTTCAGGCTGCCCAGGGCAGTGGTGGAGTCACTGTCCCTGGAAGTGTTCATGCACTGTGTAGATGAGGTCCTCAGTGACATGGTTTAGTAGTGGCCTTGGCAGTGCTGGGGGAATGGTTGGACTTGATGATCTTAAAGGTCTTTTCCAAACTGATTGATTCTATGGTTCTTCATGCTTACTGCATATCCCAGGAAAGCAACATAAGGATATTCAAAAACAATAGGGCAACAAACCTGATAATGTCTCTGGCTTTGCATCCCACATGTTTGAAATCTAAATTAAGATGGAGTCCTTCCAAAGGAAGATCCCAGATTTTGGACAGTCTTCCCATTTCATCAGGAAAGAATCTCAAATCCGGATTATGACTTACATCTAGAGAAGTCAAGTTCTCTAGGAAGCCAATCTGAGGAGGAATCTAAACAAAAGAACATTTAATGGGCAATTAAATGTTACAAAAACCAGTATGAGCACGAATACATAAATACTTAACAAAACTAGGTATTATTTTTACCACTGTATTTTTAGTTTTTCTTAATAAACAGGCCTAATTTCCCACACGAATAGACAAAGGACCTCAAAATGAATTCATTATACGAACTGATTATATGATCACACATTCCAGACAGAAAAGGTTAATAAAATATGGTATTTTCATTCAAAGGAAATATTACCTGCATTTACATACATTTTACTAATAGAATTTATGATGGTGTGAGAGGTGACATGAAAATCAAAGGAACATTGAAAAACTATTTCATTTTCTTTAGGTAGAATCTTATACTTTACCTCCTTTAACTTGTTGTGGGATAGGTGTAGCTTTTCTAGCCTAGACCATACACATGCCTTTTCACTCAAGTCCAAGACATCTATTTGATTATGATTAAATAACAGCTCCCTTAAGTTTAATGATTTCCAGTGCATTGGTCCAGGCAGCGTTATGATCTTGTTTTGGCTTAAATCTACTGATCGCAAACTGAAAACATGAAAAATAAAAAAAAAAAGAAGTTAGGAAATGAAAAAAAAAAAAAAACCACTGAGATTTGTATTGGAACTGTATTACTTTTTAATAAATAAACAAATGGATTAGGTATCAGAACATATAGTTTTCGGATAGGAATGTAGATTGAAGAAGATGATAGAGAATTGCTACTACAAGGAAAAGTAATTAAGATGATATTTTAAGTAGGTCTTCATTACCTCAGGAAAAAAAAGAAAATACATATGATTGATTTAGTATAATATTCTTTCAATGTATTTGTCTGTGGATGAAATTGCCTGGTGATGAAAACAAACATCCACACTGTACTGTGTGTATATGTTGCAGACAGTAAATGGAAGTCACTTTAAATAAGTGTACATATTGTGGTAATACTCCACTTCCTTATTCTTTCTACAATTAGCAGATGTGCACAACTCTGTTCAGATTAGTAGAAGATACAGATAAGTATGCTTCACACTCCTGTAATTCAACTGTAAACAGTATAGCTAATATACATTTATACAAGTAACAGAGAATGGAGCTTAGTTCATGATTCCAGTTATAGCTCAGGGCAAGACCTGTTATGTGCAATGTTTAATTTGCTAGAATAAATATATTTAAAAAGGTAATTGCAATTTAGCATAACACTAATCTGTATTTTCATGTGCTTTTCTATAAATTTCAAATTAAAAAAAAAAAAAAAAAGGCAATGGGGAACTTCCTGGTATTACCAACTTTCCAGAACTCAAGATTCCACTTACAAACTGTGGAGCCTCACTAGGTGGTCTGAGCTGCTCTCTTTCTTGTTCCTAACTTAGGAGGCTAACGTCAGATGGTACGAATATCTCACACTTTTATCAGAATGTTTCTAAGAATATGTTTGTAAATACATATATGTGCATAAACTGTATAGTTCAACTACATATATATTTAAGAACTACATAAAGAAGAACATTTCATTTCTGTAAGCCATCTGCTGGACACACATGCTATTTATGCTACTGTGGAACATGAAGCATGCAACTCATTGATTTGTCTGGGCTGGGAGATGTAGAACATGGAAGCTGCACCATTTTTAACACATCCGTTAAATTTACTGCTGTGAATATAAATGTTAGCATCCTGAAACGTGTAATATCATGTTAATAATGACATGCTCTATGTAAATTTGATCAATGCAAGTTCACAAATTTGTGCATCTGCCTTCCCAGGGTGCCATCAGCACTCACATCTACCCACATCTATCAGATAACTGATCTGTTCAACCCTTGTGACCTCTCCTTCCACAATCTGATTCTAGTGACCTGCGAAGGTCAGTAACTTCTATAAAAAAATGCAGAAGTTTGATTTTCACAAGAGAAATGCATTGAAGGTATACCAAAATAAATGTCACATGCATCTTTATCACAATTCCATCTAGAGGAAGTGTCATTCTTTGACAATAAATATCTTGTGATATTTGGGAAGTGAAAAACTAATCTCAGTAGCCTTGTGCAAATGTTCACAGAACTTCTTGAAAAAGAAAAATTGCCAGTGTCTTTTTACTGCTGGTTTCAAGAAAATAATAAATTCATTCTGGACTTAGCAAGAATTGTCAGCTTCAGTTCAAGCAATATATACTCAATAACAATGATTTGAATTTGAGGAACAGAATTTCTCAAAATAATAAGAAAATGTGACCGATTTGTCTTCAGTTAAAAGCTACTAATTTTTGGATTTAATGTGTTAGAGAAAATTTCCTGAAAATCAGTAAAACATGCATGTCTTGCCATGAGATTTTCTTCATCAAGAACTGACAGTAACTTCAATAAATACAATAATAACTTACTGTGGTAGAAGAAGAATTGCTTCTGGGACTTTAGTAAAATGATTTTGAGATAATTTTAAGCTTGTTATGCTGGATGACAAGTCAGGTATTATTTCTAAAGCAGAAAAAGAGGTTAATCCTATTACTTTTCAGAACTGTTTGTTTTTAAGACTCGAATTTTCTAAAATCAAAGACAGACTAAAAAGGTCAGTCCATCATCTTCTATATACACAGGTCTTTGCACAAGCCACCAAAGGCAGAATCTGAAACTTTTTTAAAGCTTATTTAAAACTAAACTCTCAAAACAAAAGAAGTTTAGAACAGAGTCAATGCATTGGCTTTTATCACATTACATCATACTATATTTCATCTCATATTGGCATTAAATACTGAAATAATCTCATTTACACTTTGCTGTATTGCCAGTATACATACATTCCCATAATTCGCCCAGTGAGTGGTGGGTCTTATGCATATAAAAATGACTCCAACAATTCAGCTGTGTTTAATGCAGGTCTAAGAGCTATGTTCTGAAAAACTGTCACAGTAATTTAAAAGGGGAAGATTTTATCTTGAAGACAGAAACAAATTCTGAGAGTAACTTATGGACTCCTGCAGAACCATTAAAATCTCATTTATGTAATTAGTATTTTTCACAGATAAATTAATTTTGACACCTTTGCACAAAATATGCTAAGCCACTGCAACATGCTTGGGACAAGCATACGTGGTATTCTCCTTTTCTGTTCTCCCAAGACTCTGAATGCTGGTGGCTGAGGAAGTTTGTGGCTGGGAATGGTTTCTAGAAGGTGGATCCTATTTTCACACTTACCCAGAGCATTCATCCTGGCATTGAACTGCTCCAGTTTTGTACAGCCCATGAAGACATTCTCAGCAAGGGATGAAATATTGTTCTTACTAATGTTTAAAATTTTCAGTTCTTTCAAGCATATGGATGAATGTAAGCATGAAATTTTGTTTCTGTGAGAATAATAAGAAAAAAAAAATCCCTGTTTTATTCAGAAACTATTAGCTAATAAATGAAAGTAAAGAGTATTGATCTGACAATGCTATTCTTACACTGGTAAACCATAAATAAGACTTTTGTCTGTACAAAGACCAACCAGTCAGTAAAAAGCCTGGTAGTGTGGCAACAAGGAGTTATGTGACTGATATTAAGATTGTTTTAATTACTTTGGAGAGCAAATGTCAGCCTGTACTACAAGGTGTCATTTCCTGATTACATACTGCAGCTCAATCCCACACAAACAGCACTGTTGCATTTGTAAGTAATTCTGTTTACTAAAGATATGTGTTTGTAGGATTATAGTCACAGATTGACTATCAATCTAGAACAAAAAAAAAAAAAAAGGAATTCTATATAGGGATACAATTCAGGATGAGTATACAATGCTACAAACAATGTATTCTGGGAAGAACACCGCCAGAGAGAGACAGAGATCCTGAAAATACAGAGACAGAACCAGGCAGCACTGTTTTCAAGGGTAATATTGCTAATAAAGTTGAAAATAAAGCTAATGAAGAGAAGAAATGCAACACGATTTTGAATTTAAAATATCCCTTTTATATATTTGACTCATATTTAATACTGCTTCCTTTAGTTACTTACGTTGCTATATTTATTCTTTACGAACTCCTGTGTAAAATAAAAAATCACCATCTTATTTAAAATAAATTATAGGAGAAGAATGAGACAGTATCCGCAGCTTACAGAGCTATCAATAATAGTGTTCTTTGGAATTCCATATAGGTATGAATTATCTTATTCATTAACAAATACAATAAAAAGTGCTGATAAACAAAAAATTACACATTTTCTCTGCTTCTGTCATTTAAAACATATCCATAAACAATAAATACAATTCCATGAACCACAACTGAAAAACCTTTGGTGAAAACAAAAACCTTTGGTGAATATGAAATAGAGTGAAAACTGTGTTCTGTGTACCAAAACCCTAGTTGAATATGTTAGACAACAGAGCCAGGCCTGTGGATGAACAGTATGGCAGTAGAAAAATGCTGAACTACAACATTTTTAGTATGTCACTGAAACTGCAATGCTATTAGGTTCCATCAAGGCCCAACACAGATATTCTCATGTACTTCGTAATACAACACTGAAAATTGTAGCAGTTTACACATTGGGAAGAGAACGTCAGTGTTTTACTGCTGACTAAACTATCCTTTCCATGCTGTAACAGTCATCTTTTTGCATGACAAATACATTATTTGCTATTGTGTTTGTTATGCTACATTCCATTTACTAATGCTACTCACCCTTCCAGAAATAACTGTTCCAGATTTTCAGCAACATTTGTAAGAAATTCAGGAGTGCACACGAGCTGATTGTATGAAAGATTAAGTTGCTTTAGAGTTGGACATCTGAGGTATGGATCCAAAGCAAAGGAAGGTCCAATGTCATTTCGAGAGATATCAAGATTTGCAATACAATTCATTTTCAGTAAATAAGTGGGAAAAGAAGTAAATCTGTTACTGTGCAAATCCAAGTAAGTCAAGCACTTCAAGTTCTGAAAGGAAAGGATAATTTGTTTTTAAACAGTTAAGTGAAAATATGAATTTATAGGTTTTAAATTGAGTTATATTTAATACAATTTATTAATTTACTTATATTTCTCTTACTAGGAAAACCAGCAGAAAATAGCAATCATACCAATGTAAACCGTAATATTTCTATTACAGAATAAAATATAAAGCATTCTTCAAAATTTATTAGCTCAGTTTCATGAAATTTAACAGCTATAAATTGCCTGCATTTCTCAGTTCCATTTACGTTATTATGTAACTCAATATAACATGTCCTAAAGCATTTCTCTGCAGTAAAAGACTTAAAACAGTTCCATAAAAATACTTTTATTTCTAGCTGAATATAAATCCACTGAATGAAAATTGAGCGAATGCATGAAGGATCAAAACCATACTCCCATATTCATGAGTAGTACTGTTATGGGTACATTGTTGGAGACAAACAACTTATTGTAACTAATCTCAACTTGTATTACATAAAATTAGGCAGAATTACTTCACAGAGTTGTTCTGGAATGTTTGTAAGAGCATTTTGGTGGAGCTCCAGTTTCTCAAGATGTTCCAGATGACTAGTTAAGCAGCTATTCTGGCTGATGGCATCAATGTTCTCCAGTTCATTTGACGAAAGATCTAGTGATTTAATATATTCCTTTTCTGAGATCAATGAAGAAAGACTGTCTGATGGTCTTATATGTGTTGAAATTTTTGAGATGCCTTCTATTAAAACAAAAACATGGAAAAAATAGTATTATTTCATTTATCACATAATTAAGATCAAGCAAACCTGGGATCTAAAAATGCAGAAGACAGTGAATGTTTGGATATTGGTAAGATCCAAATCCATGAAGACTTCTATTAAGAAACAGAATTTTGTAAGACTGTAGAGAAGAGATGGGCACCTATACACTGCACAACAGAAGTAACTTTCGAAAGCTAGTAAGGGCACTCTTGAAGTATCATTGTCTGTTTAATTCTACATAAATTGTTTATGAAGCCCAGGAAAAAAAAAATCCCTATGTATGTGTTATATGTACTCCACTGTAGTACTTACAAAATATATTCTCTTCTTTGTAAAGAAATACATAATTTGACTAAAACCTTTTCAAGCTATGCTTGTGAAAGAATCAAGGATACAAAATCTGTTATATATGTTAAACTGTATAGTTTTCTTACTGAAGGATTCATCTGAAGGCAAGAATTTTCTTCTTTGTTTCATTAATGGTTCATAATCTAAGCCAGGTCCCTGGAAAATCACAGAAGAGATAAACCAGTTATGGACACATATGGATATGGTTGCTTTTAATCAGAATTTCCAGGGGAAACCCAAAGAAACTGTACATTTCAACTAAAAATAACAATAGGTCACATCTTTACAAAACTTACTGATCCATGCAATATGAAAGAACAGTAGATCTGAACTGAATGAAAGTAGTGCATTTTTTGGCAACCTAAAATAACTTTCACTAGGGAGGGGTGATAGGATAGAGCAGGATATTACAAAAAACCCCTTCTCTGGGGAAGCCAGTCTCTTCAGTTTCCTTTTATAGTCAATGGAAAGAGACAAGCTCCTTTCAAAGAAGCCTGACTTTGATTCCACTGATTTGTCCTCTTACGTCTCCTTATGAAATCAGTCTCCAATCATCACAGTAGCACTCTGAATATTAGTTTCATTAAGGGTAGTTAAGTCTTTGTGAATAGGCCCCCAGTTTTTGTATCTCCAGCTGAACATCAGACCAGAAATTTGAGCAATTCACAGGAATATGTGCTTTTACTGATCATAAATTTTTGATGAAATAAACTCTCATTTGTACAGTGATCTGGAGCACAGTAATTGCACAGCAACAGAAGGAAATACTAAATGGCAACAGCAGGTCAAGAGCCCATATGGTTACACGGCCTTTCCTAACACTTGATTATCAGCAATTTTGCAGTTGGCAACAGAGATGGACTTATAAGAAGCCTGGATGAAATAAGGATCTGACTTACCACAGAGTAGGAATGTCGTGGCATGGTAGGAGAACCTCTCTGAAATGCCATTTCCCTACAATATAAGTCAGCAACTGCAATGGAATTGGACTTCTTTTTTGTAAAAAGTGAACCTTCACTTCCTAGTACAAAAAAATAACACAGGAGGACAAATAAGAAAAAGTATTTAGAATCATAGAATCACAGAACTGTTTAGGTTGAAAAAAACCTTTAAGATCATTGAGTCCAACCATAAATCTAGCACTGCCAAGTCCACCACTAAACCATTTCCCTAAGCAGCACATCTACAGATCCTTTAAATACCTCCAGGAATGGCGACTCAACCATTTCCTGGGCAGCCTGTGGTAGTGCTTGACAACCCTTTCAGTGAAGATATTTTTCCTAATATCCAATCTAAACCTTCCCTGGTGCAACTTGAGGCAATTACCTCTTGTCCTATTGCTTGTTACTTGGGAGAACAGATCGACCCCCACCTCACTACAACCTCCTTTCAAGTAGTTGTGGAGCAAAAAGGTCTTCCCTGAGGCTCCTTTTCTCCAGGCTAAACAACTCCAGTTCCCTCATAACACTTGTTCTCTAGACCCTTCACCAGCTTCATTGCTCTTTGCTGGACACACTTCAGCACTTCCATGTTGTTGTTGTCATGAGGGGTCCGAAGATGTTTCGTAACACATCTTTGTACTACTGCAGTGTAAATAACATTTTAAAATAGAAACATTAAGTATTTAAATAGATAAATTTGCACTCCTGCATTTATTGAGAATGAAATATCAAATGCCACTCTGACTTTCCTGATTTAGGGTTATCTGGACCCATTTAGTGTTCCTCTTCTCAAAGCTACTTTTAAAATTCCTGTGAGCAAAGCTTGTATTTTTTACTATAATTTACATATGACTTAACAACTTTTCTGTGTGGGACAACAAATAATACCTATCAGTATTATATGTCTGTGCTACAGTCCTACAGAAATTAAAACCAGTGCTGAATGATGTAAAGGAAAGAACAAAACAGAATCAAAACAATTCCTTAGGATTTTCTGATTCCAAAATTCAAATTCTTCATCTGTGATTATTTTAGGTATCCAACAGCTCTAAATCAACAGTGACACCTGAACAAATGAAAGGCATATTGGAAATCAAGGCCACTTACTCTTGCTGTTATGTTATATATATTATAAACAGAAATGCTGTGGGTTTTATAATTAAAGGCAGTCAGATTTCCTGACATGCTTACCAAGAATAATGTTGGACTGAACACAGACTTGTCATTTACACTTTCTGATCAATTAGATATCCTTGGGATAGGGCTTGTTTCACTTACTTTACTTGCTAACAATACAGTCTTCTATACCGGACTTAATTGTGCACACTTTATTTACAGACAAGTTAGTGAATAGGGATTTCTGGATCACAAGACACCTGACTTCATGATGAGACAAACTGTGCTCTTGAAGCACTTGCTTTTTGCTATAGACTATAAAGGCAGCATATGAGAGTAGCTCAGAAACAGATATCAGAATAGTCAGTATCTAAATTTTCTTGGATGAATTCCAGTCTTTTGCTCTGCAAGAAACTGAACACATGAAGGACTAATTTTAAATATGTAACTGAATAAAATACTTTAAGGTCCTAATTTTGTACATAAAGCATATAAATTATTTTCCAATGTTACCACAAACAAAATTTTTGATAAAAGTGTTTTTTTTATGGGAAGTACTTTATCACAAATGCAAATAACAACTGATTTATGGTTATGGTCCAGCCGTGGTACACTAGATTTGGATTATAAAAAGAAAAAAGAAAAGAAAACCGATTACCTTCACTATCAATATCATCACTCAAAGGAAAAAGGCTGTCCACTAATGGGTCAGAAACGAAATTCCAATCATAGTTTTTATCCACTCCATCTTCAGAGAAGTTTAAATCAGAAGAGGCTCTTGATCTATCCTCTGAAATATTCTTCATCTGGAATTTAAGCACCATTCTTGCTAGTGCAGAACCTGCATCTGTACATATAAGAAACCAAAAAGATAGCGTATTCTCCAAGAAACACAAATAGCTTATAAAAAAATAGAAATTATTTATTTTCAAGGTTTGGCAGTCTTTCTATAACCACCTGAATGCTATGAAGAGATCTTCAAGTGACTATCTTGATCTAAAACACTTACATAAGACCATCAAGAAATATTAATACATTTCATATAGCAAAATCTATATATACTCACTTTGTTTTCTTAATGGCGCAAGTTTATCTGGGAACAAAGGAATGAGCCAGGAAGGTTCTAGTCTCCCAATACCAAATCCTCCAAGACATATACTGCTGTTGGTGACATCAAGGCTAAGCTTCTTTAAGAGCAAGCTGATGATTTGACTATCTCCTCTCTTTATGCTGATGGTTAAAGCACTCCGAATATCCTGCTCTCGAGCACCATTGGCTAATAGCAATTCCACTAATTTAGGATTATTTCCTTTCTCACAAACCTAACAGAGAAAAACAATTAAAAACATTTACGTGAAGGACTCAAACAACAGCTCAGACTGCACTAAGAGACTTGTCTCAAATTCAGATTCATTGTATTTTTATGATCATGTCTCTTTTTCAATTACACAATTCCCTACCTCACAGAGAATTTGCCTGCCTAAGGCATCTGAGTACCAACTCCCATTTTCCCAAAGTCTTTGCCGAAAATATAACAAATGCCTGAGTTCTGTAATTTCTGCCATGGGTGCAAACAATTTCTAGGCAAAAATGAATGGTAATTTATATAGTCTGGTTATTGCATGTGATCTATGGCAACTCCATTTATTTATCTGTTCAGTGGAGAAAAGACACTTAGGGTTATTTTGCCATGTCATCTGGATATCAGACGAACAGGCAACAACGGTGAGACTCATCAAGCCTTGCCCAGTTCTGGGGAGCTCAGGTCCACTGGCTTTACTCCTTCCAACCTCTCAGCCTGCAGAGCTACACAGAGCAGGGTTGACTGTGAATATTACAAATGTTTTCAGAAATATTTCCAGTTACTTCCATATTTCCACTGTGGCTTGCTAACACTGGTGTGCCTACTTCAGACTCCACGGATGGATGGTTGGTTCTCAACTCAGCTCTGCTTATCACCCAGCCAGCTCTGCTAGCAGAAGTGAACGCTTCCTAATTCACTTCAGACAGGACTGGTGGGGTTCTCCTGGACCCTTTAAAACTTTGACACTGAAGCAAAATTAAGAAATGCTCATACACTCAATTTCTCAAAAAAGTTTTTAAAGGCAGTCAAATTTAGCAAGTAGCACTTATAAGCAGGTGGGAACAGACTCTCCCTTGGCATGGCTGAATCCAGATGGGATGTTTGCCTGTGCCCTTAGTTAGGACACAAACATATTTCAAACAGCTGATGCTCTGGATGTGGCAACTGTCTGGACAGAGTATGGAACTGCAGCGAGCGTGACTGCAGGCATTCCAAGATGTTATATTACTATAGCTGTGTTGATAAAAATTCAGAAATCTAACCAGAACAGTTAAATCAGCACAAAATCTGATTACTGTAGTCAGCACAATCTGATTAAGTACAACACAAAATGAAAAAAAACCCAAATCCACCATTCCAGAGTAGTCATTTTGGGTGAAGTCGTCTTTGCAGGTCTAGAACAGAGTGGGACTGACCACACTGAAACCTGTCTTTGCACAGTGCTGCCTGCTGGCCCATCTATAATTAGCTTCACAGAGCTTGGAAAGAGACAAATTTGAAGTATCAGTTCATGGACTGGGCTCTAATGGGCTTGATGCTACCTATGCCTAATTAGTTCAGAAAAGATGACTGGGACTTTGCAAAGCTTGAGCTCAAGTCTTCTTCCTCAAAAATAAGCCAAAGCTAAAGTTAAGTCAGTACTTGATTGAATCCAGGTTTGCATGCAAACAGGGTAAACCACCAGAAAGCATGGACTTTAAAGTGAACTTGTATCAGAACTGAACTGGCAGTGCAGGCATATTCTAAGTGTGCATGAACCTATGAGCTTCACCAAAGTGAAGGGTGTTTCAACAAACATCACGCTGAGTCTGTAGTCACTGTGAGTAGCAATGGTTAATACCAATCAAGTCACAATTAGACTGCACTTGGTATTGCTGCAGTATTCTGTCAAACATATATTTACATGAAAAGAGAAAGGAACACAAAAGCACAAATTTTAAAGCAATAAAACTATATATTTCCATCTATTACCTGATAGATCAAAGAGTTTGTCTTTGTCTTCTTATTAATATCAGCTCCAAGTAGAAGTAAACATTCAGCCATAATACTATTGTACTCAATACATGCTTTTTCCAGCATCATATTCTTTAAATCGTCATTTTCAGCTATTTTAGCAAAACATTTACAACACAGGCTTTGAAACTGAATGGGAAGACAAACAATCAAAGTTAGGAGAAAAAAAAACCACCAAGCTTTTTCAACTGTGGAGCTGTCAAAAGAGAGAAGATACCTGTCGATCTCTCTTGTCCGTGAAACACATAGACATCTGGTAGAAAATGACTGTGTCAAATGATTCATGTACCAGCAGCTTTGCAAAACAAGGGGACAAACTAAGAATTGACAAGA
The DNA here is from genome assembly GCF_004027225.2 of Strigops habroptila. Lineage (NCBI taxonomy): Eukaryota > Metazoa > Chordata > Aves > Psittaciformes > Psittacidae > Strigops > Strigops habroptila. Next base: position 15,489,870 of record NC_044279.2, read on the forward strand.
TTGCATGAAATCCCTAAAAACACAATGAGAAGACTGAAATAAGTATATGGTAAAAAGAGTAATTTTAAAACATGTCATGCAACAAAATCAAATTTCAACCAAAAGATATTTAATTTTTAATTTTTTTGTTTTGTTTTTCTTTTAAACATGCAATAATTCACAAACTGGAGAAAATCAGGAGAGAAGGCAACACCAGCAGGTGTCTCTGAGCTTATAGAGCTGTAGTTTCATGCTTGCTTAGCTGACCCGCTTAAGCAGATATTAACTGACACTTTGAAAAGCCAAATTATGCACCATAATATCTGGCAACATCCTGCCCATCAGTGACAAATGTACTCGTGATTTCCTGAAAATGTACAGAGGAAACAATCTCCTCCTAAGGATATGAGATAAAGATGCATCCCCTGTCGCAGTGTGTTGATCTGTAATCCTTGAATTTGAAAAAAATACACAGTCTAAATGCAAAATGCAACAGATGTATCTAAAAACTAAAAAGAAATACAAAATTATCCCATGATTCTGCAAGTAGGGTTCACCTAGAAGGGTGGACTGCATAAATTAGGGACTCTTGAGACTAAATCACTTCAAGTAATTTCCTTATTCCATCATACTATTTTGATTTATCTTTATATTGGTTGCTAAGCTAAACTTGGAAGGGTTGGGGGAAAAACAGCAGTAAAGAAGGGAGGCTGTACTTGTAATGTTTTCACATTTATCTGAAACAGAAGTACAGAAACTCTCAAAGGAAGCTGATCTCACAGGCAAGCTCCATTCGGCTAGAAAAATGAAACTGGCAACAAACAGGGAAAGCTTCTGAAGCAGAGGAAACAGAACTTTCACACAAGGAGGGCTGAACATGTGCTTGCAAACAGAATAAGAACTTTCCTCTCATATTCAGAAGTAGATCCAAAGTCTGACACAGTATTCCAGTAAGATCCTTCTTAAATACAGCATTCTTACACTAAGCTTATTGCTGGTGACAGGGCTGGGACTAAGTTATTTTCCACTACTTTTCAAAGAAGGGCAGTCAATACTATAATGATGCTTACTTCATTAACAGTTCTAGATTGACTGAATGACGAACTGAGAATTTGTTCTAGTTTGCAGACCTCAGGAGTCTTCAATACTAACACCTAAACCTATGCTTTTACATATTCTGGATTGAATGTATGCCTCCAAGAAAACCGTCTCTATGGCAAACATACTGGTTTAATTAAAAAAGGCTTATATTAATGTAGTAATTGTAATAAAACAAAGGAAGTAACTAAAATAAGGAATTATACTTAAAATATAACTACATTAAAATAATTTCCTAAGTTTTTGCCTTTCACTTTTATCTTTGTACGTAGAAATAACACATACATGCATCTGGATTTCAGTGACCTCTTTAAATCGTCGCAGAGTAGAAACCAGAACTGTTGACAGGACATGCATAGTTGCAATACACAAAGTCTTTCTTGTAATCAAGGAGCGTAGAAGACTCAAACCTAAACACTGTATGTCTAGAAGAAAAAAGAAATATTAATAATGTTGCTTATTCAGACATTCTGAGTGGAATAAACCCATGACTGAAGTAGTGTTATATTTCTAATATTGCAGAAAATTATTTGCATAAGCTATTACAGGGCCAGGCATAACTACAGGGTAGATGAACCTGAGGACTATGCAGTTCTGCAGCCTTTTCTTGCCATGTAGTCTACATCACATCCAGTACTGAAAAGAGTAATAGGTAAGTTACAGCTGTAAGTTAATCAGCCCCTCCTACTACGTCATTCGCATTCTACTAACATAATACCTTCTTTACCTTGTTCATCTGGATACATCTGTAGGGTGTGAAGTACAGTGTCAGTAGCTCCTTGCTGGGCTAAAATTTCTAGTGCACCAGTGCACTCAGCTACAGAAGCAAGTAGTTTTAATCCACACTTCTGAATGCTAGGATTTCCAATAAACTAGAGAAATGAACATGAAATGAGATCAAGTTTTTCTGCTTACAATGGCAACAGAAGAGTTACTTGTTCTTAAGCTGTTCTTTAAGAAAAAGCAATTTTTCTTAAAGTATGAGAAATTACAGTGGATGTGACAGTAAGTGACAATAATCACAACTTCAAAAATGTTTCCTTCTTAACCATCAGTTTCAGCTGCTCAGAACCTCCCGAGACTTTCACCTTTGATTCTGAAAACATTCACTAGGTAGTTTTGTAATGGAGAGTGGGGTTTTTTTCCCCTCAAAGTTCCAATACAACCATTCACAAGTTCACACCATTTTGCTAGGACAAGGGAAGTGAGAAAATGTACTTCCTTTGTGGTTAAAAAGGAACATAAATGGGGTTCTTTGAGGACCAGCACAAGTGATAAACATGGTACCAACTGAAAAAAAAATGAAAAGAAAAAGATTTGAAGCAACATACTTACTACCACACCCCACCAAGATTTTAAAAGTTTTAGGTTTAGTTATACAGAAATTCAACAGGTTATTTCTGACTATTTTTCCCAATTTTCTCCACTTTTAGATGGAGGAAACTTAGATGAGGCCTAAATCTGAAAGTGTGCATAGCTGATACAGTGACTTGAAAGTCTGCAAAATTATTTCAGTGGAGTTATGCCCATCTTTCTCCTTATTTCTCCTCTATTTTTTCATTAAAATGTGTTAACTTCTAGCCCTTCTAGTTGATAGAAGCAGTACCCCAAAACAAAAACCAGTTGGGCCAGACAAAGCATTTGGGATGCTTGGGGGAAAATAAAAAAGTGCCTTGGTTTCATAAATATCATTTAGAGTTCCTGTTTAAGGGATCATCTCATACACTCTGAAACAGAAAGTAAGAAGAAACCCCATACAAGAAATGAAACTCAGGAGTTAACATTAATTGTATCAAATCAATAGCAAAATCAACACAGAACTAAAACTTAGAAATGATTCACCATTGCAAGCGCAAAATAGTGACACAATCCATTAGAATAAAGCTTTAACTATACCCTGTTCAAAGCATTAAGCACCAACGAATGAGTTCCCTCCAACAGACACTGGCTTTTAACGACTTTTACTGTAAGTGCAAAAGCAGCATCTCCCACGTCTCTGGAAGAACCATTCTGGTGTTCATTCCTTGTATCTGCAACAATGGAAAACAGCCTTCATCAGAAGAACAGCTTGAATATTCTCCCCAGTACTAACCCAGTATTATTAACCCAATAGAACAAAATTGAACACACAGGGGACTCAGAGGGCATGTTTCAGATCCTATGACGTTTTCAGAATGCTGTTGTTACAGATACTGGAGTCCCTCCAAATTTACATTGTAATGTGAGGACATTGTGTTTGAAACGACAATTTCACCATGTATTTGCTCACTCAGAAAATGCAGAATCATGCCAAATAATTTTGCCTAACGTACATTGCAATATATTATTTTTTTATCTATGGGGTTTCTTGGTGTTCCTGAGACCTTCTTCAGAATGCCTCTTCCTTCTGGAAAGGAGTCATTATAGAGAAGCTATAAACTAGTTGCCCTTTCTCACTTGGCAGCACATCATAGGCCAAATTTTACTCACAGATGACGTTAAGTGGAAGGTGAGTACAAATAAAAGAACAGAGAAAGATCTTTCACATTTACCTTTCTAGTAGCTGTTGGCACTGCAGTAAAGTGGCACTACAGAAAGTGCCCAGAAATCCTTTAGAAGTCACTTCAGCATTCATATTTGTTCCAATTACTATTTTCCCCATGAATTACTTTTTATTCTCTAATTAACCTGCAAGTTCCAACAACCAGTTGGCACTCTGATTACCCTTTAGAAGGGCCTCATTTCCAGGATACTGGCAAACAAAAAAGTGCCTTGCCTACATGTTAGAATACATTTATCAACTCTTAATCCTGCTGTGTATTAAAAAAAAAAATCAAACAAAAAATTAGGATTATAATTCAAAGAATAGAAGGAAACTGAAAACCTGCAGTCAGTCTACGTATTAGGCAAGTTATTAGTTTCAGAGTTATTGGTTTTGAAAATGTTCAACTAAAACTGCTGAGAGATACTTGCAAAAAGTTGTTCTGAAAAAAAAATCAGTACCCCATGTCTGTACTATCACACTTAACATCAGAGGAAAAAAAAGCAGGATATACGCAGTAAACTGATAAGAAGAGTTAAAACTTTCCCCAAATTCTACAAATGGTACAGAACTAACAAAGAACATATTCTTCCCACTCTAGACTGCCTTTAAAGGTTGGGGTTTTTTAAAGTAATTTTTAAGCTAGTCAGTTTGGCTTTTCATTTTCTGTAAAAAATAGTATGTAACAGTATATTTCATATCTTTAAATCACTGTCTTTATTTTTTGATATCAGAGGTCCAATTTTTATATTCCTTCCAAGAGATACTATTAAAACAATCGCATTTTGTGGTACAACAATGTGGATGTCTTTATCACTGTTTGCTTTCAACTTAAAGGGTTGTAAATACACACAGCTCCACACTCACTCCCTGAATTCCCTAGAAGTGGTGGAGCTACCTCTTCACTGATGAAATCAAGGGAAAACCAGCAGTGATCATTTTGGTCTGTTACTTTCAATATCTCAAAAATTTTTCAACATCTTGTATGTTCCTAAAGAGTTACAGCTGCTCTTTGCTGTGTACAGAACACCAGTAAATTTTGTGAAGTCCCATTAAAGGCTGTTTCATTAGATAAGAAGGACTAAAACCCAGCTATCTAATTCTATTTTTTGATTTGGTGTATCTTTTTGGATGACTTACCTGGCATCATAAAGTGTAAAAGGACTCGAAGTGCTTCCAGCTGTACAGAGAGTGATTTTTCATGTTTCCTCATGGCTTTTACAACTTCTGATCCAGCTACTGTCATTATATCCAGATGAGGGAAGCTGAAAATATTGTTTGTAAAATCAATAAAAAGAATGCATTTCTAAATTTCACATGTATTTGCTTCCTTAACACTGTGTGATATCCCTTTAGAATACTGTAAATCTAGTCTGAGCTATGAAACATATATTAAACTATGGTGCTTTCCTTTTGCATAGCAAATGCATAATTTTCATGCCATTCCATGAATTCAGTCTGTGTGACTAATTTAATTCTAGACTATGGAGAGGTAATTTTCAGTCCAGTCCAGAACAGTGATACACAGAGAATACAGTATTTCATTCAGGGTGAGTGGTGGATTTACATATTTCACTTTGATTCCAGTCCAGATACATGAAAAGACACATCTTCCTTAATTTAGTGCTCCACAGCTATCATGAAGTACTGATGAACTGTGAGATACTTGGAGAATAAACAGAAAAATATCAATTATGTTAGGTTCTAATCTTGAAATAAAAAAAAATAATCTCAATGTCATCAGCATTCCTACGAATGGCAGTAACCAAAGACCACTAATTCATTTTTAAGGTTATTTTATGTTTTTGTTTTATAATACTTTTTATTCTCGGTAACTTGTTTATGGAAGTTTTGAGATTTTCTTCTGTCTAAAATTAAATTATTCATAAGAAATCTGTGACTATATCTTGAATCTGTAATTTTTTCACAGACAGTTTAGTATATATAAAAGTTTCAGGGAAGGCTGGCAAGACACTTGGAATCATGTTCCCACCCTGTATACCAGTATTTATGAGTCACAAGTTTGATTTTCCAGTCACGTTCTGGAGCACTTTCAGAAGCCAACACAAAAGTAATATTAACACAATGTTCTTTTAATAATCAGAGCTAATATTGTGGGAAATTTCTTAGTTCTTAGTGGAATTCAGTGTGGCTAAGAGGAGGGGAGACCACCTAGCAACAGTCTACTTAAACTTCACTGCTCAATAACCATGAAGGGAAGAAGATACAGCTCCCCACGCATATCCACCTGGGGGTTTGACTGTAGGACTTACAAAATCCAATGTCTTGAACAGGTCTGTCAACCTGTGGTCAATTTTAATCAGTGAAACAAATCTTCACTTTGGAAGTGGCCACGTGTTTTTAAGTATATTACCTTCCTTCAAAAACATGATTCAGAATTCTGCAGGCACTTTCGGCCACTTCAGGAGAATATGGATGTTTCCTCATTATATCCAAAATATTCATATGTATGCCTTTCGCCAGAAGTGTCTTCCTAATATTTACTACAACACAAAAAAGCAAGCATCCTATAAGTAAATCTCCCTCATTTCATGTATAGTTCTCAAAACCAACAGAACTGCTAACTATTTCCTCCTCCTTTTGATTTCTTTCCCTCACCAAACACACGTTATATAAGTATAAATTAGAATGGGAAACAGTTTGAGCTGAAGCTGACTTCTGTTTGTACAGCTTAATCAAAAGCATAACACTTCCTGAATGTTTAGCAAGTTTAAATACATCTGCTATTTTTACTTACATTAACTACAGCTTTACTTACTTCTATTTTCAAAAACGTTTATTCTTACAAAACTTTTCCTCTTAATTGCACTCTGCGATCATGTAGGAAAGCTAGGATTCAAAGTTTTGAAAAACCTTCTAACTTCAAATATAAGGCTTCAAAAATGAAATTATATTTATTCACTCTATTTACTGTTAATTCTTTTTTTAAAAATTCAAATACCCAAGCACGTGTTGTAGCTATAACTGTAACCAATACAGCTTAGAACACTATAAAAATATTCTACGTTATCATGGTAACTACCACCAATTCTTGACATTCCCAGTTCAGAGCATGCACTTCAAATGGTTAATACAAGCAATATTGCATGGTGCCAGAGGGTTTTACTACGCTTCTTCACATTTACAAGGAAATCTAGTGATAGGCCAAAGGGGAATGGCTTTAAACTGAAAGAGGGTAGACTTAGAGTAGATATTTGAAAGAAATTCTTCACTTTGAGGGTGGTGAGACAGTGTCACAGGTTGCCCAGAGAAGCTGTGGATGCCCCATCCCTCGCAGTGTTCAAGGCCAGGTTGGATGGGGCTCTGAGCAACCTGGTCTAGTGGAACGTGTCCTTGCCCATGGCAGGGAGGTTGGAATTAGATGATTTTTATGGTCCTTTCCAACCCAAACCATTCTACAATTCTATGTCTGTCATTTCTGGTATAAGCACACTCATTTGGGAGGTAGAAAAGAATGGGAAAAAAAAAAAATTGCTTTAGATTTCCAAAGGGAATCAGAAGCCCACTTTCCAGTAACATTTGATGAAAGTACCTCATGTAATATATGATAACAATATGCACACATTCATGAGATCTATTTCTCAACAAACACATATTTATCTCATAAATAACTACAAAATCTTTTCATTGTGAGGTTTCATGTTCTGGGACGGCTCAGTAACCTAATGATAAAACAATACTTTCTCACTTAGAGAACAGTAATTATCTGCTAGCCTTTTTCTTCCTATCTAGCCAGTGGTTTTCAATGTGCAGTCTACAAACCACTTGAGGTCCGTAACCATTTCAAAGGGTTCTGGGAAAGATATCTAATAAAGCAGGCCAACTGTCAGTAGGCTTAAACACTCTACCCAGGGGTCCACATCTCCACTGAAAAATTTTGAGGGGGTCTGTAAATTAAAAGAAGTTAGGAAACCATGTTAGGGCACAATCAGGACTAAAGCAATCTTGAAAACTGTTATGCACATGCTTAACTTTCTATGCACGACTTGATTCACTGAAGTCAACAGGACTGCTCAAGAAAAAAGAAAGCAAGAAAATGGTATTTGTCAGGCTGTAATCCTTACTCACGTGATTTTCAACAAATGCTGCTCTTGATGAAGTACACATATGTGACAAATGTTTAAACAAGCATACAAAGAGAACATACTCTTTTCAGATCTCCTGCTCCAAAGAATTGCAATTGCAACACATAAACTGGCAAAGAGCTCTTTATTTCCACATACTTTCTTTGATACCAGCCAACAATAGCTTTTTCAAAGCAAGGAATAAACTTCCTACTAAACACAACTGTATAATATTCTAATCACAGGGAATACTGCATTCATACATAATTCATATGTATGAATTCAATAATTCAATAATTCAATAATTAAATACATTCATTCATACACTAAGTAGTATTTAACATTACAGCAATAACTTTCTGCTGAATTAGAAAGTAAAGATAATTAAATTCTCTTACCATTTTGTTGTGATAAAATGGCCAAGGTACTAGCAGCTGCCTGAAACACTTCTTTTGAAGAAGAGTGCATCAGCATGGAAAGCATCACTGCTCTGTCTATTGGGAACCTTTCACGGAGAGAAACAAATCACTGCACATTGACAATATTACAGCAGTTATTTTCTAATTGTAGTTCAGCTTCCTAAAAAGGTTATTAAGTGACATCATTACATTTCAGGTGAGTGTACTCAGCTTCTAGTATGTTTCTAGAGCAACAGCTGACAGAAAGCCCTTTGCAAACTGTGCATGTTAGCCTACTCTGAATCTCACCGAATTCACTTGGAACCATGCTTTCCAACAGACTTGAGGCCAAGGAAGGGGTATAAAACAGGCTCACTAAAATCTGAATGAGTGAAATTTTAAGCAACCCTGAGAAACAGTTTAGATAAAATGGAAGTCTGTGTCTTTTGCATGCCTAGATTCTCCCTGATGAGGCAGCACCCCCTGTACTATGCTATTCTGATTTGCTGGAAAATGAGCACTGCTTTTCCATACTCCTTATGTACTGGAAATCTCAATCTTCTCTATTTTTTTACACTGTTTAATCCTCCATATCCTTGTTGCAACTGAAGAAGTTCCTTGTGAGCTGTAAAAACTAGCTCTATTAGATTGTGTTCTGACCCTTTGTTAAGACACCAGCAATTTTGCTTGAGTCAAGATTAGCACACTTTTCCAGAAAGAAACACTCCCGAGTGTTGTTGATCACCATTCATTTCATCATATATTAGAAAACAAGAAAGAAAAGAAAAATAATTGAAATGAGACCCCAAATGGCCTCATAGTAGGCTTTCATTTTTTCCATTTGCCAAAATACAGTTCAAGATATCAACACTGACTGATTATCTCCATCTCCAATCTTCTCATGAAGGTTGCGTTGATACAGAAACAGATTTTTCAAAGCCCAGCATGCAGCCTCCTAAATATAAACCAGAGGAGACAAAAGGATTAAGAAAATGTGCCTTTAGAATATCAAAAATATATGGAAAAAATTTAAAAGGTTTGACTGTTTTTCAGTCCATGACAATGGTACAAGGTTCTTTACATAGAAATACAACAAGATGTGGACCGTCACAGTCTTTATAGCTGGGATATGCCTGAGTTACAAGCATGTGCCATATTGTCATTATTTGATTCACATTTTGATACCTATTTTAGGCCAAGATTAATTCTTTTGTTGATCAGCCTGTGTTTTGCTACTGCATACAGGGGAGCTACATAAACAACAATCTTTGGGTGGCCAAAGTTTCGGGTAACAAGCCTCATTGTAACCACCTACATTTGGTCCAAAGGAGTAACTGAAACCAGTTGAGGTGAACAAAGATAAGAAAGGCAAGAAAGGTAGGATTTACTTTAAATCTAATCCAGTCCTTATGGCCTCGTTTTACCAAGGATATACAGGAAAAAGCGATATTGCCAACAATTTCATTTAATGTATAATGCAGTCTTTCCATACCCCCATCATCCTGAAATTCTCACCAGCACATCTGTGTTTTTTCGGTGCAGTTCTAATGCTCTGTAACATGCTTCCAACCAGCATAATTTTTCTTCTTCCTCCTCTTCTTTTCTTTCCTCTAAGTCTCGGTTTAAGAATATTGTTTCAGCTGAAATATAAAATATTTACAATAAATTCTTATTGTGAAAACAAAACATTTATGTCTTAGCTTTCCTGTAGTCATAGAAAGTTAAGCCATGCTCACACTGCCTATGTGTGAAATTCAGTGGGAGGATTAGTCTTTTCTGGGATGGGAGAAGTCTTTTGACATAAACTCTATGACAGATTTGAAAAATGTCTTTTAGGTTATAAAGGGACTAAAAACTTTAATTATGCTCTAGTGGATTAGGTACATAGTTACAGATCAGTCAATGCTCAGCCTCTGAAAAGATCTGCACATCCTGGTTTTTGTTGTATATTTACATACAGAATACCATAGACATAAAATATAACTGTGATTCATTTGTGTGTAACCACTTATCACAGAGCCATCTACGCTCTGGAACAGTGCCATTAAAAAACGAAATGCAAATTGCAGAGAGATATCAGGTCCCACAGAGTGCAACAGAATTTCAAAGAAATCGTGTTATATCGTGATTTTTCAGCATTTAAGAGAAAAAAAGTATCAACACTGACCACAATATCTGAGGCTTACTGGAGTTGTACTGATTTCTAATCTTTGCTAGCCTACTGACTTCTATATGGAACAATTACTCAAAGACAAAGAGGATCAAATCCTTAGCTTTTTGCCGCTAACTAACTTCTGTTTCAAAATAATACCTGGAGTGTACTCAAGGAAAAGCTTAAATCTTTTAATTGATTTCAGGACTCAAGTACAAGCATTGATTTGGTGTTATCAACTGCCACAGTATGATGTATCAACACAGCATCAAATTAGTGTTATCTCTAGAAATTCTATGTTAAGTAGGGACTATCCAATATTCGCCTGTGAAAAAACAGATTGCTTTGTTAAGACCTGTCAACGTAACTTACAAGCTCTCAACACTGTGAAGATTTTGGGCATATAATATGAACACAGCTATGTCATAGTAAAACAACAAACTGTAAGCACGTAGGAAATCTAGCTCTGTGAAAGCTATCCTGCTTGAAGCTTTCATGTTAAAGAAATGGAGTTCAAAATGATTACAGAAAACTACAAGTATAAAAAAAAATTAACAAGCAGACAGATAAATTAAGTTATTTATGTATTTAGGAAGAGATTTACTCACTTAGAAGAGCTAAACAACTGAGAGCTGCAGCTTGCAACTTTGCATTTTCAGGATATGTTTTAACAGCCTTCACAATGACTTCTGGAACCTTATGTAATACAAGGATATTGAAAAAATTTCCTGAAAATACAGAAGATATTAAATGAATATAAACACATATCTAGAGCTTTACACGCATTTAACATAAATTTGTCAGCACACAATGCACAAATTTTATAGCAAACATTAGATTTCTTATTACAGGCCTTGACACAATGTTTTATTTGAGCAGAGAAGAGGTCAAGGATAAAAAACCATTGGGATCTAGGTTCTTTGTAGATTTTTTTTACAAAAGGCTGAGGTTGAATGCAAAATGAAGTGCACATTGTCGTCGAAATAAGAAAAATACAGTCAGCGTATCACTTGCAGACTTCCTGCCAGGAAGCAAATGCAGTCCTGGTCTTGAATTCCTGCAATGCTTTGTTTTATCCTGTCAAACAAATGGTTTAACCCTGGTTTACTCTCTGGTTTTGCCCTCCTCATTAAATAGATCAAAGTCAGCATTACAAATACAGAATGCATATATTCTGAAATAGTAGAAAGAACTACCTTTCTATGATCCTGCCCCTCTACTCTGCTCTTGTGAGACCTCACTTGGAGTACTGCGTACAGTTCTGGTGTCCTCAACATAAAAAGGACATGGAGCTGTTGGAGCGAGTCCAGAGGAGGGCCATGAGGATGATAAGAGGGCTGGGGCACCTCCCGTATGAAGACAGGCTGAGAAAGTTGGGGCTGTTCAGCCTGGAGAAGAGAAGGCTGCGTGGTGACCTCAGAGCAGCCTTCCAGTATCTGAAGGGGGTCTACAAGGATGCTGGGGAGGGACTCTTCCTTAGGGACTGTAGTGGTAGGACAAGGGGTAATGGCTTCAAACTTTAACAGGGGAAGTTTAGATTAGATATAAGGAAGAAGTTCTTTACAGTGAGGGTGGTGAAGCACTGGAATGGGTTGCCCAGGGAGGTTGTGGATGCTCCATCCCTGGCGGTGTTCAAGGCCAGGTTGGACAGAGCCTTGGACCACGTGGTTTAGGGCAAGGTGTCCCTGCCCATGGCAGGGGGGTTGGAACTAGATGATCTTAAGGTCCTTTCCAACCCTTACGATTCTATGACTCTATGATTCTATGATAAATGTATTTAAAGCATAACTTTTACTATAGACTGTACAGTATTTTATATCATAGGTTGAATATAAGGAATTCCGCAAAGAGCAAGCAAATGAAAATAACTTCCCCATTTGTAAAAATAAATATCATGCATAAAATAATACAGCAACACTCTGTAAAATACAGTTTGATAGCTGTGGTTTCTATTTTGATATTCGTTTTTGTTTAATTCTTGATTAGTAAACGTGAAAATCACTCTTGCAATGTGAAAGGTCAGATTAGAATCTGTATCAGTGTTTCTCAAATCCTTCAGATGAGGTATGAAATTAAAAAGTCTCCTACATTTGAGCATCAAAAATATACTTACATACAGAAGAAAAGCTAACCTCATTTCAGTTCTGGTCCTGAGTCCTACAGGTGCTGACTACCTTCAGTGTCTAGACTTTTCACCACAAGATAAGTAATTCTCCCAGTGTTTTATGATTCAGTTCAATTAGACCAAGTTAATAGAATGCTTAACATCAGACTTTAAGGCAAGTCTTTTCCAGATTCATCATTCTAAAACCTTGGCCTTAACACCTATTATAAGTGTGACTGGAAAGAGTATTTTATTTCTTACCCTGCCTGTAGTAGTGTGGTCATGTTATATCAGCATTGCTGTTTCTTGCCATATTTTAAAGGAAATGTTTTTGTTTAATTCTTGATTAGAATGTGTAAACAGGTTACCTTACAAAATTAATAGTCTTAGACTACGTGATGAGTAATTATGTTGGACTTGTGGCTGGCAAAAAAGGTATCAGTCAGTTAAATTCTGACGACAGTCAAGTCCGGGATGGTCATTACCAGATTAGCAAGAACACATGACGGTGATTTTGGAAACCAGTAGATCCTGACTTTACCATGTCCCTGCCAGTTAACGTGGGTTTAGGAAGACAGTGTCCATTAGAATAATTTGAGAAGCCACACTGGCTAGCTGGATATCTTCTAGGTTATTTCCAGGAGCATCTAGCGATTTCACATCTGTTTAGCTAACTGTGTGGTGCTGCGGACACCTCTTCCCATAACTCTCCTGAAGCGGTTTCTTATCAAGATGAAAGGCATTTGTTATGCTGAAAGAAGAATTGGATCTTGCGGCTGCTTTACTGCCACTGTTACGTGTTGGTCAGCATACACACGACAAACATGTGACTGACACCAGGCTGCACTTAGGCTGCACTTAGGGCAAGATCAAGGCATGTCAACATGTTGCTGTGTCCCCACAAGTGCTTGCTTTCCCTGCCTATCTGCAGATAGCCTACAGAGGAAACCATTCAAGGGTAACATCACCTCTTGCTAAAAACCTACAAATACCACCTCAGTGACCACCATATTTTCTTGAAATTTTTATTTGGCTTTCTGAAGGAGAACTGGAAGCTGCTCTGGGTTGCAGCCTAGTTTGACCTGTATTTTCTAAAATACCTGCATGAAGAAGTGGAAGCAGATAGTAAAAGTATGACTTAAGGATGACTTAAGGGGAGTTATGCACTGGCACCATCATCTGCAGTAACTTCAGGCCACCACCTGCAAGAATTGGGAAGTTTAACTCAAGAGAAAGACCTTAGCTAAGTCCTTGATGAAAAAGAATCTGGCATGGAGTGGTAGCTCCTCAGGCATCTACTCACAGTGTTTTTGTATGCAGCCGGGGGAAAAACATGCATTTTCATTTGAACATCCTATCATGTGGTCCTTGGCAACTGCTCAGATCATCTTATTATAGTAGCAAGAGAGAGTACAGAGCTGCTAGAAGATACAATAAATCCCTTTTTGACATTGCCATCATTTCTCTTGATGTGACACTAGCCCATGTAAGTCCAGACAACCCAAGTACTTTTGCCCAAGCCAAAGGAAGTCCAGGGACCAGTGGTTCTTTCATTGCTGCAGCATAGGGGACCCCAAGACAGGCACTAGCTGGGCAGGAATACAGCATATGTCTCCGAAGGTAAACACACTGTAAGGAGTGAAAACACAGTCTCGGAGAATACCTCCCAGGTAATTCTGTAGCACCAGTTGTTTCTCACACACTCAGCATTGCCACTTCACAAAAAAAAGAAATTTAGAAGGAATTTTCTTCCTTTCTATAGTAACTCTATACAGAATGGGGTCTACTGATCTCCCATTCTCATCTTGTGCTTCTCCCATTCTTTTGTCTCACTTTTTTTTCCCTGGTCTGGTCTTTTATGGCAGCTTCTGTCATTGTTACTAATGTTTAACACAAAAGGATATCATATTGACTGTGGCCAGTGCTACCTCAGTATGTTTACATCAATAGAGACAAAGAGCTGCATACCAATCTGAGGATTAACTGGTAATAGTAGTACTCATTGCCTGTAATGCCTGCTGTCAGTTAACTCCAACTCTTAGGCAGTCACAGTAAGCTGACTATAAACAACTTTGTGAACTTACCCAATGTGAGCTTATGCAACAAACAGCAACTCACTTCCTGAACTGTTTCACTATTGGGGAAACTTTTCATCATTTCCACTATGACATTGTAGCAACGAACATTTCCAGACATGAGCACTTCAACATTGCTGCCTAAAGAACGAAACAGAAACAAAAACTGCTTAAGAAAAAAAACCTCATGTTGATTGGATTCTAATTCAGACTTTATTTAAATAACTTCGTTAGAAAACTGGGCCTATGTTTCAGTTTTTGCCTTATAACTTCAGAGAAAGGTGGCATTTGTTTTTTCTTGGTATTGCCATAGAAGACTTTAATGACTACCAACACTTGGAAATAATTCATTAAGCTCACAGTCATATTAACATTGATGAATATGTTCCATTCTATACCAGGCCATGTAACAGAAATCTCCCCAAAAAGTATTCTTATGTAACTTTTTTCTTAAAGCAGAACAAATTGTCTTATAAATATTAATTCAATCTTTCAAATGGTGTTTATAATGTGATTGTGACCAGTTAAACATTTTATCGTATTTCTGTAATATTCCTGGGGAGACACAATTAAGAAACAATTTATCTTTTTTTAATAAATGTAATTTATTTGACTCAATCATGTTCAACCCAAACCATTCTATGACACTATGATTCTGTGCTTTCCTAAGTTTTCCTTCCTTTTTAGGGGGCAAGTTAGCAAGTTATTGTCTCAATTTAAATTAGTTCTACTGTATGCCTACTTTGTACTGAGGATACAGAAATGTCCATCTAATGCTCCTGCAACATTTTGAAAGTCATTGCAAATTCTGCATTTCACAGAATCACGATTTACTGCTTATTATGTAGGCCAGATACAGCAACCAACAGGACATTCACAATGAGCCAGTAAAGAGACAGAATGCACCCTTTCCTACTGAGGACAGAGTGATCCCACATGATTTAAGTAATTATGTATTAAGTAAATTAAGTAATTTAAGGCAAAATAGCATCATGGTAGTTAGAACATGGAATACGAAAGCATCCTTGTAGTATGTCTATCCAGGGTATGAGACAGAATATGAACCCCAGAAAACCCTGGACAAAATCCTGACCCAAATTAAAGGGAGTGCTGTCACTGACTCCAAGGGAGTTAGCATGACTCTCCTGAGGTCTATAAACACTCTTAATAATTCTTTTCACAGCTTGGCTTTTCTGTATACAACATAAGAATATTCATAACTGTATTATTAAAGATAATTAGTCTTTTTAAATGCAGAAGGAGATTTTCTGAATATTAAATAATGATAGTCTGTAAGTTGAAAAAGCAAGCTGAGTGGGAAGCATTTCTGAAGCATTCCATTTGATAGTGGGGAAAGGTACCTTTCACAATGCTTTTAGATGACAGCAGTTTATTCATGTCACTCTCAGCTGAGAACATCTTTTTAAAGGTATGTTCCACAAATAGTATTGCATCACTTCATAGTAAGTTTTCATTTCACAGATGACAATTATAAACATATTAAAATATTCAGAAGACTCCACAATTTTTTCCACAATTGAAAGCACAATTGAATGCATACTTAAATCCTTGTACAGTAGTGGGGAGCTACCATTTCCCAGAACAAGCTAAAGGGAAGTGGAATAGATCTCATTTAGCCACCAAAACTTGCTCATCTAGGTTCACACAACATTTGATGAAGAGATCTGAGCACTCCATATGGCGATTCATCCCACCTGTAACAGATACCTCTCTTAGGGTCAGGTAAATTTCATCTTGAGGTGCCTTTTACTCCCCATTAAACAGAGGAGAAGCCATGATGGCTGCCAGTGACTACCATTTAGATGGCTAATATTCTGTGACCCATCACCCCACTATGGGCTTTGGAGGACAGTCAGCAGGAAAGCATTTTCTCATTCCATTAAAACTACTGAGATTTAAGAGTTCTTGTACCACACTGGAATTAACTCTTACCCTCCAATTTCTCATGGCATGTGCACTGGAACCAAGTTTACATATATATTAGTAAAAGAAGGCACAGTGAGGTACAAATCCTTGATGTAACTCATTTGGAATAGAGACACGAACTTCAGGGCATAGGAAGACAAACATTTTACTACTGGATAAGCTAGAGTATGGACTTACAGTGAATGATTTACTCCACGGTGGCCTTAAGGGAATACATTTTCTTGCAGGTATTACAGAATGTCACAAGAGTATGAATGCTGGCAGAAGTAGCCTCGCTTTGCATATTCATGTGTGAGCTAACTCTGTTTCTCTGACTATTTTCAATCTTTTATCAGAAATATAAATATCTGCTTTACACCAGGTCTTTGTCATGTCCTTATTACGCTTTGTGTGTTTACAGTTTTAAAAAGCACTTACAATCTGGCATACTCTTCCTTAGAAAACTGCAGTAACTTCTGCGCTAGGGTAAAGTTACTTCTGGCTCAAGGAGTACTTAACTTTTTAAACACCAACTGGAACAGCAAGAAGCTAGAGAAACAGAAACTGAATAGCTTGGAGTCTGACGAAACATGGTTCTTGTTTTGTGGCATACGTGGGGCCAGGACAGTTCAAATAGAGCCAGACAGGATGTATGAGCAAGGCTTTGTCAGGAATCACATTTGCGGGAGTACATTATGTACCATGGAAAGCAGGACCCTGCTCTGTGCTTGCTTGTGTCTGCTAGCAGGAAGCTGACAAGAACTGCCTCTCTGTCAACAAGATCAAATTGCTGTCAACAAATTGACACAAGTCATCAAGCACATTTCTCAGGATCTGATTTTGCCCACAACAGTGACTGCTGTTATCAGAGGATGAGACCTAATGAGGACATTTTCTTTCAGTCTCATTGCACAGCACCTGAGGACACTGCAAGACTCTATAACGTGCACAGTGCTACCAGTGCTCCTTATCACAGCCACCACTGAATGATAGAGGGGGTGCCTGAGCCCCGATACCTTTTCTCAGCCCTGGCCATTGGATTTGTGTGGACAATTTTCCCCTTGTGGAACAGTCTCTGCCAACAGTGTTCTTTACCTGCTACCCAAACTCATTGAAAATATATAAAGTCCATAAATACACCTTATTTTTCAAGCATCTTTGTTACCACTTACTCCAAGCAGAAGAAAATCTCTTTCTGTTCTTTATGAGAGACTTTAGTTTTATCAGAATGACCGAGTATGAAAAATTCTCACAAAAAATTACAAATCAGTATTTCCCAAAGAAAACAGAAGTGATTTCACTGAAAACTCTGAACAAGTTCTCACTGTTTTTTACAATCACTGAAAGATTACTGCAAACTGAGGTGAGCTGATATACACTATGGGAAATGACGAATTGAAAATAACTTCCAATAATGAACTTACATGGACCAGCTAAGGAATGTAATGAATAAAGTGCAGGAAGAATCACCTCTTCCTTCTCTGGAAACTCTTTAAATACTTTCAGTATGATCATATGATCTTTGCCTTCAACAAATTCAGTCAGCTGCTCTTCTGGAACTAAATTGAAAAGCAAGAGAGATACAGTATGTTTTGAGGAAATAATTCATACCTTGGTACAACATGAGAAAAGACAATTATTTTAACCAAGTTTCCTTATATTTATTTTCTGTGTTTCACAGAAAGTAAGGTACTCTCCATACACTGAATCTTTCACAGTTATTATTCCTTTTCCTGAAAACTGAGCTACTTTATAAAGACCTTTTTCTAGCTTACACTTTATTTGATAGCTGAACAAAACACACCTTGCATTAGACTTATTATTACACTTTATGTAATTGAGTTATAACTTTTAAATGCTTCCCTGTGAATCAGCATTTTACAAGAAGTCTTTTAGCCTTTTTTCATAAAATTAACTTCAGATATTCTTCACCAAGACATTATGTAAGTGGAGGAGAGGCTAAAGCATACAGTGAAACCAATTTGACGTAATGTCATTTTGCATATTGCATGATTTTGTTTCACTTCTCCACTTTCCTTTTTTTTTTTAATGAATGGAGTTCTTTTTGCACAAAAACTACAGCCATGCTTTAATAATATCTTACCTTCATTGTAAAAATGGCTTAAGGTTTTTCCATCCCTGCCCCCTGTCATTGTACTGACATAACTGCGTAGCCGTGCAATGAACCAGACAAGGGAAGTGATCCAGGTTGAGAAAGAACACCACAATTTTAAATTTTGTAAGCAGAATCACTTTTTGAATCTGGTTCAAGCTAAGGTTAAGCGAACATTCACATTACAATAACTGACAAGGTTGCTCAGAGGCAGGAAAACACAGCCGGGGCAGCCTAGAAACTTGTTACATTAGCATTGCCATCTGGAAGAAGATGGAACAGTCAGTAGATCTGTAAAAATCAGGCACTTATTAAAAACATGCACAGAAAATCTAAGAAGCCCAGACTTTTATGCAGACTGAAGAGAAAATACAGCACGACAAAAGTATTTCAGGAGAGTGGAAGAGGGGAAAGAATGCAGAAGATCATTCCAAGCACAAATGGAGGGAGACTTAGAAAAAGCAACATTAAAATGGTGCCAGAAAGAACAAATCTGAAGAAATGGAGACTATCTTTGAAGCAAAGGAGTACAGAAGACTTGGCTGTATTTCTCAATATTTATTTTGAACCAAGAAAGCCAATGCAAAGCAAGGCTGCTACAACAAAGGGACTTCTGGCCATTACATGCACAGTTCCTTAGAATTTTGCAGAAATTCAATACATGTTGACTTCATTTCTCAGAAGGAAGATAGAAATACCACACAGATACATATTCATCTTTTAGCATTGTCAGGATAAAAAGCAGAATCACATATTTTTCTGAAGTGCAAACATTTACCTTGATTTTAGAACTGTTTACACGTTACTAAAATTTAACAGTCTTTAAATAAACAATTATGTTTTTTGAGAATTAAAATAAAATCTAACTACTCTTTGTCCTAGTGTTATTGAGTAACGTCAAATCCCATCTTTTCAGTTAACTCCAGTCAGAAATGAAGAGGCATTTTGATTTTCATATTCATTGCTCTAATTGAGAAAAATTGTGATATTACTTGGAAAACCTGTTCTGTGCTAACTCATTCAAAGAACAGATACAATACATAAAACAATTTGGAATGCAAGAATTCATTTATTGCATTTAAATAAACATCTGTAGTCCCCTCCCACACATTTTTCTAACATAGTATTTTTCTAACCTATACATTTTTCTAACTTATTAACTACAAGATATAAATACCTTTCTCGAAAAGTTTGTGTAATACTTTACATCCATGTTGCTGGATGTCTTCATTTTTAGGGAAGGTGTGCATGGCACTAAATACCAGGGAAAACACATCCACCTCTTCCTCCAAGAGCAGGAAAGCAATTACATCTGAATATCAGAAGAGATTACATGTTGTACTGGTGAGTTCTCAACGTTTTTACTGAAGCATTTTACTTAACTTAAATTAGCTCTTAAGGTAGTATTTTACAATACAACTGAGATGCTCCAAAACATTACTGCCAAAACCATAGTTTCCACTCTTGCTCCTACTTTGCATTGCTTTGGTACTTGTTTGACCTCTCAATGATCCACTTCAACTCACTAAACTGGTATAAAATTAACCCATCCAAACCCCACTTTTTACAGATGCAGCAAGCTGAAAGGTTTCACTAAGAAGTAAGGTTGATGGAAGGAAGGGTGCAGGACTACACTGCCTGAGGAAAACAAGAGGGGATTTCAAATGTACCTGTCAGCTACAGTCAACCTTGAAATCAGTCCATCTGTGTCATGAAACCCTATTCTCACACTCTCAGCCATTTCTTTGGCCTGAAAATGAACTGAAAAGCCAATCTCACTGTTGCTCTTATGACATTAAAAAATCCTGAAAAAAATTATTACTCGATAGCATGTGTAGGCAAAAAGATTCGTATTTATGACAATTTTTCAAGCTTACAGCAATAACAGTTGAATTCATAATGTCTGTTCCAGTGTTTCAGCTGCAGCTAGGGTGGGTTTGTTTCAGGGTTTTTTTGGGGTTTTTTTTGTTTTCTTGGGTTTTGTTGTTTTGGTTTTTGTTGTTATTTTTAGGGGATTTGGTTGGTTTTGGTTCTTTTAAGAGAAGAACTTCCTACAAGGCATTCACACTGGTCTGTCAGGTCCAGATATAGCACAATTCAAGTTTACAGACATATAGAAATAAAGAATAATAAAGAGGTTTTTCTGACTAGGTAAAATTTCTGAAGTAACATAGTTGAAAGGAGAATTAAAGTTTGGTTAATCAACTGCTGAGAAGAGTAGCAGTCAGGAATAAACTGTTATGGAATATCCAGTCAACAGTTTAGGACCCTTTACGATACCTCACAATTAAAAGAAAGAAGCTGCTGATTACAGTTACTCACTAATGGTCAGATTTTGCTATTATTATTATTAATCACACAGTGCAATGCCTTATAACGAGACCTGTATTACCCAACTTCAGCAGACAAAAAGTTAGGCATCTAGTCTAAGCTAGTCCTCCAGATCTCTCAACAATCAAAAGGGAGAGGAAAACAGATTCAAGAGATAACTGATCTTACATAATAAACAAATGTATAGCATGAACTATTCTCTGAAAGCGCCTGTCTTGCTCTACTGCCAACAGCAGAAGCTTGGACAGCTGGATTACCTTTAACTGAAGTTTAATCCTTAGTTTGTAAATAAGGCTGATTACAGAGCCTGTTAAAGTCAATGGAAACATTCCTAACCTAATAATTTCTGTTAATATTACACACTATCTTCACTAAAATAGCATAATACATAATCTCTCCTTTAAGGTTTCTCTTTAATTTCAACAAAAGATCAAGAATCTCAGCACCATGAGAAAAGTTCTCAGTACCTGGCAAGATTAGGTCTCTGCAAAGCAAAATAACAGAAATGTCAGAGATGATTTACTGTTCTTGAAAGTATTAACCAGTACTCAAGAAAACAAGTCAGAATGCCACCAAATTTATATTTAGGTAAGAAAAAATTAGCTTTTAGTTATTTTACTTAACTACTTCACAGCATGTATTTGTGTCTATGCTAATAAGAAGCTGGCAAAATTAATTGGTCATGTTCTTCGCAGCCTTGCAATTTAGAGAATCATTTCTACCTGGGTAAAGAAGATGCAAAACAGTACTCTTCTTATTTCACATACAAGTACAAATGACAAGTGACTTCACGGAATAAAACGAGAGAGAAAAATCAGGTCCGATATGTACAGTCATGCACTTTATACAACAGTTTTGTGTTTTAAAGGCTTAGACAAAATAGGAAAGTAAACCACACAATACCTGACATGAGGAGTAGATTCAATGCTTTCAGTCCTATTACTGAGAGATTTATATTTCCTTTGTGGACTGTAAGCATTTTAAGAATCTGTCTAAAAATTAAAAGAAAAAGAAAAAAAGAGTTATGGCTAAAGAAATATTAGCATACACAGAATATTATCAAACCTTTTCTTTAAAAAAGAAATAGTTACAAAAATCAGCAAAAGCTTAAAAAGCTCCCAATTTTTATTTTTTAAACTTTTATTTCAGTTTATGTTTTTTTCAAGTTAGCAATAAAATAATGTTGGTGTTCTACCTATTATCATACTTCATTAAAAATGATGCATAATTTATTAATTTTACTTTAATTTTTAATTATATAAATTCTACAGAGGACATGTCTCATTCATGGTGGAGTTACTCTACAGAAAGCAGGATTATGGAACACAGCAGCCTGTGGACAGTACAGCACAGCACTGTTCTGTATGTGGCAAAAGCTAAGTTACAGGGAACGATCAAGGTTTTGTTGGAAGAGAAGCAGCAGTTTCCCAGTGAAAGAACTTGAACAGCATCTTGAAGAACTCTACCCTATCTGAGTTTCCACCACACAGCACTTTTGTGATGCTGGACAAACGACTAAACAGAAACATTCCATAAACTGCCCATTGCAGTATTCTTATTTTCTGGGTGGCCCAACCTGAGACCCATGGATATTAACCTGTGAAAGGCTGCATCAGAGCCAACCAAAGTTGACTTTTTAAACAGAGAAAGCCAAACAATGCTAAGTACTCTGAAAAATCCAGTGCATGTATCAAACTAGGCACCCAAAAATCAGTTGGTAATTTAAACATACTTTGCCTAAACTACCATCTGTAATACAGTGATCACAAATCCATTACACCTTCTCAATAAACAAAATTTTAAAAGCTCAAGACAATACTGATGAACACTAACAAAAGCTGAGAAGAAAATGAATAGGCCAGTTTTCACACAAGATATCACTAGCATACGGTAGATAAGGCAGTGGGCCAAATACTGAATGATGCTAATGATAGAAAATACAGAATCATTAATTTTGCACTGAATGAAGTCATACCTCAAAAGGGGGAGAAAAAAAATCCAGATTGTGTAATTGAAACCGAAATAAAAATGGATAGGCTTACACACAAAAAAACCCCCAAACCTAAAGAAACCATTTTTTTTTTTTACTTTCGTGATTTTGGAGAACTTGATTCTGCAATCTTAATAATCCTCAAATGTGAGTCTTTGTATATATAATATCTAATAAAAATGATTGTGCAGCAGTTTGTGATACTTTAGCAATATTCTTGAACTCTTTTGAAAAACAAAAAGCAGCACTTAAAGTTATCTCACTGAATCTTCTGTATGCACACTTTGGACTTATAACTCTACAGACAAGGACAGACAGTGGCATTTGGGTTTTCAGTCCTGAGGCAAATTATTGTCCCAGCATACAGCCCACATGTATGGATCTAAGTAGTAGGGTGATGAATCAGGGGAAAAAAAAAGAGCCACCCAAACCAAGCTGGTAGAGTAGCTAAACAGACACTCTTAAATCTGCTTCAACGTCTTGATTAAAGTGTTCTAGTCTTAAGCATTACTAATGCATTTTATTGTGGTTGCAGGTGTGTGTGCATACGCATACATGTGTAGAAACTGTACATGGGATGAAGCTTCCTTCACTTCTTTACTCTGTAAGTAGCTGCGGCTTAGACTTCCTTGCTCTTTACACCCTGCATGAATGGAAAACCCCACTGAGATATCAAATGCTCTGAAGCTATTAAACATATCTCCCTGTCTACCTTGTCAATGACTCATGATTTCTGCTGTGGAGAAGGAACACTGCTTTGGGAAGAGGGCATTTTATACAGGGTGATCTGTTTCAGGCAAATGCTGATATATAAATGATAAAGGTAATACATGAGCTGGCTCAGTATACTGCAGGGTAAAATAATCACACGCTAAAGCATGTCTCATACAAGGAGAAAATTCCCTGCATACACCCTCCCATTTCAAGTATAACCAAGAATGAGGATGTAAAATTTTCTAAACCTCATCTACTGTATGAGAGTTTAACATAAGAGACTATGAAACATCTCATGAAGTCTCTTTGAGCTTGTAAAAAGCATGCAAATACACTGAAGGAATTTCCCTCCTTTCTCCTCACAGTAACAGTGACTAATTATCACACTGCGTGTCAAGAACATCTACATCAACATGAAACTATTGTTTCTAAACATGATTGTAATGTGGTCAAGTTGGGCCATGGTTGAGAGACAAGAAACACATGTTTTTTCCCCGCTTAAGATTTCTGTTCTAAAATAGTTACACACCCAAAAGTGAAAATCTCTTGGGGGAAAAAAAAAAAACAAACCAAACTTTTCTTCTCTACCATAACTGTCTCCTGCCTTGCTGCAAACAGCACATATTCATTATGGTGTTGATGCACAGTAGTAGTCCAATCCACCTACAAGGAACCTGAAATATAATTTGGCTGGTTTGCTCTGCCTTTGGCACTGACAGAAATGTCTGAGCCTACTCCCCCACTAAGAACAAGTTTCTCCACAGCAAGGAAAACTGTCAACCTGTCAGACAGGGATACACAGTTGGCTTAAATACTGGTAGCGGAAAGGAATTGTGTACAGTAATGTTATCAACAGATTTTTAGTGAAGTTTGAGTTTGAAAAGGATGCTTTGTTCAACTGCATGCACTGCATGGGCTCTGAAGAGGCTATGGGAAAGATCAGCCCCAAAATAGTAATTTTTCTGGGACCCAGAATGAACAGCAGTATCTCTAGGTCTCAGAATAGCTCTCAATTAACATGTCTTTAAGCTGCCAAAGAAATTGTAACTAGCTTCTTGTTTCTTGCTCATAAAAAGCAACCAAAATCACTTTCATTTTCTAAAAAAAATTGCCAAAACTTCTTTCAAGGGAGTCCATTCCCCTACTGAACATGTACTCTAGCCACCATAAGACGAACAAGCAAAACCCCACAAAACCAAGCTGCATCTTCAAGCAAATGATCTTACAACAGCAACCTTTCTAAGGAAAGGTATGGTGAAGACTATAAAGGCAGAAGCACATTCACCAGGGGAGTTATAAGGCTGTACCTTCTTGCTGTCTTTATCAGCCCTGAATGAGGCAATTTGACCAAGAGAAAGAACACCAATCCAAGCTCTTCTTCCCCATTTGTATCATCTACACCTACAATTAGCATTTGTGCCATGTGACAACTATAGAGCTAACCTATGTGGGTTTTTATCCCATCTAACCACAGCCATCCAGAAACTAGCTGGTTAGGCTCCCTCAACTAGCTGCTTATGCTCCCTCAATGGTTAACGGACAGAGATGAGCAAGTCCAAACCACAGTTTGCTCCTGGATAACTTACTGATAAGATGGAATGAACTATGTTCTCTGAAGGTAATTGCGTCCACTGACTTCACAGGTAGTTGAGATGACCTGGTTTAGTGCTTACTTTTTAGACAGTAAGCTTAGGTGTGAAAAATCCCCCCTCTTCTCGATCCACACTATTTTAGGCTTGTGGATATAACTCCTCACATTTGGAAAGAAAACACATACGCACACACAACCATCCAGGTAATACTGCATCTGTCTATTAAAATGGAAGACGTTGATAACCAAAGAATCCCAGCATTGTTGAATTTGGCATGGACCTCTAGAGGTCTCCTATTTCAACTCTCCAGCTAAAAGCAGGGTCAACTACAGCTGATTGCTCAGGGCCATGTTCAGTCAGATTCTGAGTATCTATAAGGTTTGAAACTTCGCAACCTCTCACAAACTCCAAACTCCCTGGGCAGCCTGTTCCAGTGTTCGATCAACCTCTAAAAAACCTAAAACTAAAAAAAAAAAAAAGAAAATAAAAATAAAAAATTTGCTTGGTTTTTAATAGTTTTAATGTGGAAGCAGTTTTTTATGTTTAATATTTTAATGTTTAATTTCCTATATTTCAATTTGTGCCCATTACTTTTCATCCTGTCACTGGGCACCACTGAGAAGAGCCTGGCTCAGTCTCCTTTACTTTCTCCAGGTATTTGTACACACAGGTTAGATCCCTGCTTGCATGAGTCTCCCACTCTGAAGGCTGAAAAAACCCACAAAAATCTTCAACCATTTAGAAGCTGATGTAACAAACTTCTATAAACATATTTCATTGCATATATATGCTGTCATGATAACCACACATTCCAGAAGACTCTTTACATACAAAATACTTACTGGTGAACACCCAGTACTTCCCAGTCCTTCCCAACATCCTTAGGAGCTATGTTCTGCAGAGTACTTGGACAAATTTCTATTAATTTACAAAGAAGTGACCAACCCATCTGTAAAACAAAAATATAGCTAATTTAGGAGAGATATTCTATTTGAAACATCAATGTTGTCTTCTAATATTCTTGGGTTTTGCAAGAGGGATGTTCTGAAAAGTTATCTTGTTAAATCAATAAGGGAAAATTAATTAACACAGAAGACAAATGACATAAAAAGTGAAAAAATGAAGGTAAACCAGATATGCTAATGATTCTGAATGCACTGCTTGTAGTAACACATCACTCTCAATGTGATACAGCACTGCTTGAGGATAAAGGGGACACAGTTAAAAGAGATGCTGACAGAGATCCATAGTATGTCCTTATGGGCCAGGGAAGACCACTGCACTACTACAGGTAGTCCAGCTTTATTAAAGATTGGGTGTTTCCATAAGAATCTGCCATTTAATTGCAAAATATAAAGAGAAAGGATAGGTTTTTAAAGGTGTCCAATGTTTAAATGGGGATGAGATACCTAAGCAACACTATATATTTCATATTCTCGCCATCCTCAGGACTGCATGCTTTCAAAATGTAGTGAAGGCAGTGAAAGTTTTGAGATCACAAGGAAGGAAAGATGAACTAAACCAAATATGTTTGTTCTTAATATCTACCTATCCTATGCAAACTCTCTGACTTTCAAACATCACTAAATAATGCAAAACCAAAAAAATGTTCCTCCTCTGTTTCTTTGGTCTTCTGTATTAGGCAAATCTGATGTATTATGAACACGTGCAGGGTGATATGACTGAATGGGCTTTACAGGGGGTTGCAGTAAGCAAAACCCTGCTGTATTGAAAGACAAGAAGTGAACTGAGCAATGTCAAAAGCCAAGATGAAACAGATTTTACAAAAAGGAATGAAAACAAGGCATAAAGGTTTCCTTAGCCATATAAATAAAAAGAAAAAAGAAAAAAACCCAACAGTGGAGTCTTTGTGCTTTAATAATAGGGTCAAGACAGGAGATAATCTAAGTATGGCTCAAAAACTCTATACGTAACTGGATCGGTTTTCAGCAGAAGAGTTATGTGAAGCAAAGGGGTCAAGACAGGACAGCCAACAACAGGAATGTAAATGGCTACCTCCAAAGAGTTTAATTGCAAAGTTCATGGAAAGTGCATGATCTCTAACCCTGCAGTCTGCAAGACTAGAGACATGAAACTGCAAGTCTGATAGAGTAGAGACACCCATAGGAACAGCATAGGGTTGAATCTTGACAGCTTTCATCAGAGCTTTGGCAAGTATGAAAATGATGACGTAACTCCCTGGGAACCAGAATTCTGCTTTTATCTTTCACATACGTGGTTACATGGGTTATGTTCAGACTGTCTGCAGTAGTTCTGTTTCTGCTTAGATTTGCAGAGCCAAACGTTACCAGTCAATTACAACCTTAATGTCTGCAGATTGAACTTGACCACAAGCCAATTTCCATGCTCTTCTTTTGCTTGGATCGCAAGCTGGCTTGCTTTACATGAGACTGCAGACCGATTACTATGGATGCTCAGGAAGATTTAACTGGTCTGTGTAACTGAGTCCTGACTAAACATAGGTACAAAGAATAGTCTTAGCAACCGCCAGTCTTCCCTGAGAAGAGGATATGTAATTACCTAATTTTCCATATTCCAAACAAAACAGAGGTTATCAGTTGGATACAAATTTCAAATCTGCATGGCAAAGACATTGTAAAGGTGACCACTAACTCATAAACTGTGTTTTGCTTAGATAACATTTTAAAATTCCCACTTCACGTCATCCTAACTGTTCTTGTAAAATTTAGAACCTGCTGAAAATTAGCTTAATGATTTTAGAAAATCCCTTTCTGTATTAAAACTGTTTCTGATGATTTTTTTATTTCTACTAAACATTTTTATTTGGATGTTGTGACTCTAAGTATCAACAAACATTTATAAGAACTGTGGATCTAGAGAAGACCAATGGAAACATCTGACTTGCTAACATGTGGTCTATTTTACAATATTAAAATCACAACCTGAGATAACAGAAAGCTTATTATCTGTTAAATAATTATGTAAAAAAGTAAGGGTCTTTATAATAACAGAAATTCTAGAGATCACAAGGAAAGAAAAAACCAAACCAAACCCAAAACCAAACAGTAAACAAAGACATTCTTATAAACACTCAAACAGGTTCTCATACACAGAAACAGCTGGTGGCAGCACTGAAACGCTGTTATTTTTAAATCAGACCCTTTTCATTTCTAGCATGCAATGAATTTATGTTACATTAGGTCACACCTTCTACATGACACAATAAAGCTCTGCTGACTGCTCTTTACTCAAGAGTAAACATATTTTGCTCTAGAGTTTCTAAGCTGCTCCAGTCATTGCCAGAGTAACTGTGGTATGAAACTACCATACTTACTTACATCTATTTTACTTTAAGGAACTATTGACTTTCCAGCCTGGTACCTTCCTACTTCTAAAGAAGTTTGCAGGGCTAAGCAAACTTACTCCACACAAGCCAGTGGAACAGCAGCACAACATGATGCTTTGAAAGCAGTTAAGGAGGAGAGGGAAAGAAAATCCTCACTTCAGATATATCTCTTACTGTGTTTATTCTCTTATGGGAGCCAAATTTATTACAAAACCAAAAGGTTGATTAACGCGTTTATTCAATGAAAATTCATTAGTAGTGTGAAAAGACTGCGCTGAAATGAGGACTATATTACTCCACTGCTGCTATAAAGTGAGAATTGTGTATTTACAAAGACTGTAAATGAATCACAGCGAGTGAAGCAAGAAGACAGAGCTCTACTAACATATTGTGGATGTTTGTAAACATCACAGCTGAATGTGAAGGAAGAGCTGCCTATGACATTTTTGTGAAGAACAGCATTTGAGCTTTGCATTGGCTATGAATTTCACACTTTAACATGTAATAATGCAAAGGAGCTCTAAAACGTCTAAACTGAAGCACTGTTACAACTGCAAGTGTAGGCAGAGAGAAGAGTAAACTCAGTTTGAAATTCTATATTAAATCAGTGAGGCACTTTAACACGGTTAAAATGAAAATTAAACAATCACTATCTTCCTCGTGCAGACTCTTGTGCTGTCATTTCACACCCACTTCTGATGGCGGTTGGATTTCATAATTTTTACTTCCTCATCTAAACTTCTGGGCAGTGGTTTTGCAAATTGTTATGTACAAAATATGCCTTATCCTGAAAATAACTGCTGATTCATCCTGTATTTCTTAATGACCTGACAATTGAACTGTAAAATAAGTTAAAACTTCAGTCTGCACAGATACGTAATCTTCAAAGGAAACCTGGGATCACTGTTATTCCAGGATAATCACTACACATGTACAATTTCATATTTTAATCTTTTGACCTCTAGCTAAGTTCTACTAGACAAAAGAGCCCCGCCTTACAATATATTATTGGTTAAGAGGCATTTGCAATAGAGTTTATGTTTTGCCTTCTATTCGAATTGAAAAAAAGTAAAAGATGCCAAAAATATTGTAACCATACAAATGGGCTTAATAAAATTAGGGAAAAAAAAAATAAAAATCAAGTGAGTTGCACAGAAATCTGGAGCTTATAGACATCCTTTAAGCGTAACATAGTCAGAAATTTAATATATACCTGCCAGGAAGGAGCTGTTCCACATGACAAGTCTGGCAGCTGTACCATAACATCAAATCGTTCAAGTGCCACACCTAATCTAAATGGGCCAATGTTAACTTACAGGAACAGCCAAGTAGAACCTTAAAGTTACGAACCTGCTCTTACCTAAAAGAATCGCCCTCCCCCCTCCAAAAAAATAACCGGGCCAGTACAGCTCTCCAGGATAGGGCTGCAGATGCATGAATTCATATTGCAAAATTCTGCTTTTCAGAAGTTTGTCTGACCATGTCAGAATTCAACACTGTCACTTCGAAAATACATTAGATAACATTACTGGCAATTTAAAAGCCTATGTCATACAGTGTTCACATTGCTTATTTGTTATTTTGTACTTCACCTTATTCTGCCGTTTAGATAGAAATGCAACGAATGGTACCCGCAGCAAGCTGGAACGCTTGTCCCTTTAAATGCGGGCGGATACAGCGCCCTGCTACAGACCAGCAGCACTTCATGAAGAGGCCCGGACGACAGCAAGTTAAAAAGAAACAAACAAGCCGAACAGTAACTTTTATGCCGGGAAAGGACTGCGGGCTCGGCTCGTCACAAGGAGCAAACCCGGAGCGGCGCGGACCTGGCGCCCTTACCTGCTGCACGCCCGCCGCCCTCGGGTACAGGTCCACCACCAGCAGCAGGGGCACGTGGACGTTTTTGCCGCTGAAGAGCCGGGGGGCTGTGGGGGGACAGGGACAGGCCGCGTTAGCCACCGGCGGGGCAGGGCCGGGCAGGGCCGGGCAGGGCCCCCCGCGCCTTACCGCTCTGCCGGGCTGCCAGCTCCAGCAGGTCGCTCAGGGTCTGCACCAGCGTCTCCAGCCGCTTCCTCTCCTGGACGTTCTGGAGCCGGACGACCAGCTTCCTTAGGGCTTGTTCCTCCCTCGCCGCTACCTCCCCCTCCTCAGGGCCGGCGCTGGCCATGGCCGACCCGCTGCCCGCCGCGGCGGGCGCCTCACCCCATCCGCCGGCCACCGCGGCCCGCGGGGACGAGGGCTGACCGGCGCGGGCCTGTGCCGCCGCCGCGCTCGCAGTGCCGTCCGGCCTCACCGGGCGGTTTCGACCCGCCCCTCCCTCCCGCCGCGCCGGGGACACGGGGACGGGTCAGCCCTCACGGACCCACCGCCGCTGCCCCCAGGGGGAGCCCGAGTCACTTAAGCGAGGGGCCGACGAAGGGGGCCAGGCGGCTGGCAGGGTGCCCGTTCCCGTGATTGACAGCAATGCTGTCCAAGACAGTCGCAGAGCTGGAGCCCAGGTTCCGCCCCGTACTGCTTTTCCGCGCTATAAAAGGGTCTGGCGGGTGAGCTGGTGGCTGGGATTAGTGTGGTCTGGTGTGGGAGTGGGGAGTCCCTCGGTAGTGAGGGAGGTGGCTTCCCTTTTTGGCGTTGTTGAGGGAGAAAATACGTATATATTTATATATATATAGTGGTCTGCTAGGTGAGGCAGTAGGCGGGAAGCAGCTATAGGCAATGTATGTACCCAATGTGCAGTTCCCTGCGCTGGTGGGGTGCATCCTGGCCTCGTGGCGTTTGGGTTGTCAGCTTACATGGTGGGTCTGTGAGGGGCCAGGGGACGTGGAGGGGGAGCTGAGCTCCTAAGGCTGCTCTGGCCACTGAGGTGAAGCTGTAGCTCACCTCTGTGAGGGTGGCATGTGCTCTGGAGTGGTTTGGCCCTGTGGGCTCAGGTCTGTGGGTTTGTTTGAAGCAAACCTTTGTGGCACTTAGAAGGTCAGATTTCCTCCCGAGCCTTGTAGTGAGAGAGATTGCTGTTTGGAGATAAGAAGGTTCTCTTGCTGTGTGCATGCGTTGCTTCATTGGCGGTTGATGCAATCTTCCTGAGGTCTGGCAATATTTCTGGTACCTCTGCTGCCCTTCCAAGATAGTGGTGTGTGAGTAGGAGACTACTAATCGCTTTTTAAAACAATTCTTGATTAGAAAGGTAGTATCAGTATAATATGTTACATAAAGAACTTGCATGTAATAATTAAGGGAGTAAACTCTTTAGTTGAACTGGACTTCTGTTAGGCAAATGTAGTTTGGGGAATCCTGATGGGAGTATGGACTGACTTTAAGCTTTTGCTTAGACTGCAGTGTTCGGTTAATAGAGATACATAATGTTCATTAAATTAGCTGGTTTACAGGTCAGTAATTAATTTCTCAAAATAAACTTTAAGAAACAGCATTTAGTAATGCCTCTGAAGCCACATGGTCCTGGATAAACTCTCTCTGGTCTTGTCTTGTGCGTTGCTGTCATCATCATTCTTAGGCTTTTGTGCATAAAGGAGCTTTTGTGTGGCATCCCGATTAAAGCCTGTTAACTAGGACTGCGCTTTGTAAATGGTGAGCTAGTTTCTTCCTCTCTAAAACATTGGAAAATAAATATGAATGTGAGATAGTTTTGTGAAGTAATGACTCATAGTTTGACATGTGTGGAACACATTACATCTAGAGTAAACCAAGAATTACTTGAATTAAATGGATTAGTTTCACTTGAAAGGCGTCTTTCTGCAGCAGGAGTAATTCAAGCACAAAGAAAAATTTAAAAATTTATGTTCTAGATTTAAAGCCTCATTGCTGGCTTCCTGCAGTTTTGACAAGATTCTTCTATCTTGCAAATAGCAGGAATGCAAATACAGTCTGTGAGGTTATATCAGGAATTGGCTTTCTCCAGTATCTGCAAAGCTGTAGTCATTACCAGACTTAAGCAAAAGATTTTTAAAGTAGTTCACGCAGATTGGAAATGCCTGTTGCTAGTTACAACTAGTGATACTGATAGTCATACTAATACATACAACTTTCAAATCTTGATCTTAACCTGAGTTTGAGGCTGGTTTGTGCATTTAGCAGAGCAGTGGCTGCTCTGGACTTCTTTGCATTGTGGTTTCTAGAAGAATGAACAAAGAAGAGTTATGCATTAGAGTTTCAGTGAATATAAGTGGTAAAATGTTGTGGATTTCTTTAAAGAAAGTTGGCTACCAGGCCTTTCTCCTGAATTATGTTGTTCTCTGTGTGCTGGACCACTTGAGATTGTGTATATTATAGTTTCTGGTTTGCTGCTTTTAGAACCTTTTCTGTGTTAGTTTTTTCTGGTCAACTCTCCCAAACAACTGTCAGCTGCTTAGCAAACTTAAGGCCAGGCTATGAGATCGATGACTAGAAAGAGAAAGCAAAGATTAGCGCTAAAGTGTAACCTTGATTTATACATTTAAAGATCTCTTTTCAGACTCTCAAGAGATCTCAACTGCAATTTCTTCAGCATGGCCTAGTTAGGCGTCAAGGGGTTTTGTTGTCATTCCACCTCCCTTGTTGCTGCTTAAGTTCCAGATGACTTTCACTTCCAAGCACTTGTGTTCCCTTGAGGTTTCCTTTTCATGTTTTTTTTTTTATGAAATTTGCCAGATTTCTGTAGCAGCTGGTTCATTCTTGAGGCCGGGTGCTTTGGGTGTAAAATTATTATTTCTGCTTTTTGTTTTTAATGAGATTGGTAGCAAACTACCCAGTTTGGACTGTTCTGTATTTATCCTCTTAGACTCAGATGGGACTACTAATACCCGTGAAGTAATATATAATCTCTGCTGTGTGACCATCTAGACAGCTATAAAGACATAACATGACGTGTGAACATAGCCGAGACTAACAAACTGTTCTGCCTGATAATGTGTAAGAACAGATGTCTACCTCCAGCTTTTGCATGCTTGTATTACAGCTGCAAAATTGCATGACAGCAGAGATCCCTGGAGTTGACACACTTATTCAAATAAACTGGGTCCTTACTGCTTGATGGTGGCACTATCAATGGCATTCCTAATGTTTTAGGCCACCTTGCTTTTCCTTTCTTGCTGTGACTTGTGAACACTTTGAGGTAATGTGGAGTTGTGTGGAATATCAAACAAAACTTGAAGACTGAAATTTGGCTTGTAGAGAGAATATAGAACAATATGAATGTTTGGGTTTCACCTTGGTAATTGTCATTTTAACACACATACAATGGGAAGTCTTTTCTTGCCTAATTTCACTGTTAGGATTCACCAGCTTATTTGTAATGACTGTATGAATGTTAATGTCTGACCACATGCACTTGGTGCAACCACTTCTGCTTTATGCCTTATTTCATTACATGTGTATGTAATGGGCTTTTGGCAGCAGTATGCAATATAAAAACTGATAAGTCAAATCTGTACTTACTACTTCAAGATTCCTCAGTCTGTACCAAGATGCTATCTTATGTTTTGGGTTTGTTTTTAGTTGTTTTTGTCTTTTGCTTTTTGTGTTCTTTTTTTTTTTTTTACATGGATGAAAGGTGTCCCTGTGGAAGGCACAAGAGATGCGAAAAGCAAATTATAGTAGTGCATGAGCTTAGACAGTATTATAAACAAAAAAACCTGTAATCAATTGTATTTGGTTTGCATGGCAAGGTTTTGGTAGCAGAGGGACTGCAGGGGTAGCTTCTGTGAGAAGCTGCTAGAAGCTTCCCCCATGTCCCATAGAGCGATGGGAGGGAGAAGTAGACTGACCTTCTGTTACTAATCTTCATTCTAAATTTTATTGGCTTTGTGAAATCTATGGAGCAGTTGGCAATGTAAAGACAATTGTTCATATTGGTGTGTTCAACAGAATCTGAATACTGTGACCTGACCTCTTGTGACAGCTGAACTGTTACTTTTACTTCTGTTTTTTTAAGCTTACATAACTTGATCCTGACCTTTCTTGCATGCAAAAAGAAAAAAAGATAGTTATGAAGATTGTGTGTTTTTACTGGCTGTTTTCTGATATTGTATTGATATTTTCCCAGTTGTGACAGCTAATTTCCACACATCAACCTGACAATGTGGCATTGTGACTTCTGCTGTTTCACTGAGCTTAAGTTTTATCTGTATGTAAAAGGGACCTGGAAGCTGCTTCTTTTTGACTTTTGAGTTTTACATGCTTATTTTAGGCTTTAACATTGTTATTTCATTGTCAAGTTAATATTCAACACTAATTAATCTCAAAATCACAGAAGAGCTGAGGTTGGCAGCAACTTCTAGAGACTATTTAGTCCACCCCTGCTCAGAGCAGGGTCATTTAGTGCACGTTGCTCAGGCCTATGTTCAGTTGTGTTTTGAGCGTCTCCATGGTCTGAAGGCTTTCTGGGCAGCCTATGGTAGTGTTTGACCACCCCCCAGTAAATCTTTTTGTGCTTAAGTGTTTCCTGTATTTTAGTTTGTGCTCATCCTGCTGCTGGGCACCGCTGAGCAAAGCTTTACTCTGTTGTCTTTACTTTCTGCTATCAGGAACTACCCAACATTGATAAGAATCTCCCTGAGCCTTTTAATCTTGAGGTTTCTCAGCACAGTTCCTGGTAGTTTTGTATGCATATTTCTTCCCCCTTTTACAACTTGTTCCGGTCTTACACATATTAATTTAGTGATTCTATTATCAGTTTCAATATTCCCATTTATATGTCTGTGATAGAGCTATCTTCATTCCTCCTGAGCGGGGAAAAGTAAAGAGATTGCAACCTCCTCTTCTTAAATACTATCATATAGTGCTCTGATGAGCACAAGGTAAAAGTGAAGTAGCCTTTGGTGTCACATGCTAGGAAAGCCTCAAACTTTTGCCTATAAGCAACTGAATAAAGTCCAGAAGGCAGGTATCCCTTTAAACTGTCGGCTTGCCTTTTTATCTCTTCATACTCTTGGTACTTCCAGTACTGTGTGGCAAAAACGTAACTTCGTGTATATACCGTGCATTTCTGCATGCATTCTGTCACAGAACATGTAGCCCTGCCTTCCTGCACACGTGAAGCCCTGGTGCTGGAGTTTTGTCTATGATCTGCTCATAGCACATTGTACACTTCCAGCCTTTTATACCTGTAATGCTTTCCCACATAGGCCTTGCACTGGTGGTAGCAAGAAAAAACCCAAACAAAAAACGCCACCAAAAACCAAACCAATTTTCTAATAGGCAAGGCCTTATGCCTCTAAATATTCCCCAGACCTGCATGTCATTCTGCAGCCAGGACCACATACTTATGTGCCTGTGTTAACTGTGCAGCCTTGAAAAAGGCAGAATGGGCTATAATTCTTCTGTGAATGTTACTATACAATATAGAAACAAGTGCCTTCCTGATGTCTTTAGCACTGTAGTAATGCTCATAATGTAAAATGAAGAATCAGGACTTGAATGACATAGTTTTCATTTGGCTTGAAAGACCCTGGTGTTTTTTCTGCTCAGGAGGAATATGTGTGTGTTAACATGTAATGCCTTTTTGGATAAGGGGCAGTTACTTAGTGTTACCTTCCTGACCATCCTAATTTGTCAGATAGCAATTTTGTTCTGCTCAGCTATTCTGCATTTTAACATCTTCAGCACCTCATCAGAAAAGCACTTTGAAGCTTTCCCTTGGGAGCTGCTTTTAAGCTGAGGGTTTACTGCTGGCCCCTGAATCATTACAGCTGTGTGGCAGCTATGTCTGTTCCAGTCTCAAACCAACTTGATTCTGACCTGGGCCTGTGGTTCAGCTTCCTGGCTTGGCCTTGGACCTGCCTCATCACTAGGGACTTGCTGGGTGATATTTGCCCAATATCTGCCCAGATTCCTGTCTCTGGGTGCAGTTCTGCCACAGACTTACCTTGCCCTTGCTGGGGAGGTCACTGCTGTCTGCCTTCAGTGCTCAGCTCTCCTTGCAGAGCAGCTGGTTCTTGCTACTCCCTGAGAGCATATCACAACCTGAAGGGTTACCTGGCCTGAAGGTGTGCAGAGATTACAACTGTGGGTTTGTAGGATTCTGTAATGCATGAGGACGTGTAGGCTTTTATCCTCTGTATTTCTCTACTTTCTCACAGGTTGCCACAAATACCACAGAAATTGTTACTAGCAAGTACACCTATGACTGAGAAATTGAATAGAAGCTATTACAAATCATCAGCAATCAATTAAGCAGTAACAATCAATAGTATGGCAGAAACCAATTGTATACAACAATCAATGTATACCCACCCCCCATGAACATTTTGTCTGGGTTGTGACTGGGGTCTGGGTCTGAGGCTCATCCCATTCTCTGCCTCTTCTGAGAATCATTTTCCCATCTTGGGCCTTTTCCCTCTTAGCTGCATCCGTTATCATGTTGGGAATAAAATTTCCCACTTATGTTTGAATTCATTCTGTCCTTGATATCAGTCATCTCAGATTAGTTATTGCCATCAGTTGTGTAGCAGTTCCCTCATTTCTTCATCCTTCCCAGCTTCAGTGTTGACACTGATTTGAATGTTCTGTGATGCTTATAGCATGAGAGATCAGGAAACACAGAGAGACTGTCAGTTGTGAAAGGACTGTATGTTGCAATGTGATACAAACAAGTGTGTTTCAGAACCGAAGCTTCCTCTTTTCAACAGGAGAGGGAGGCTGTGTGCAAGGAAAGACTGCAGGCTGGTTTTTCTGCATTAGTTGGAAAGGAAGGTGGTCTTCTGGAACAGTTCTTTTTGCCGGACCATTGCTAGTTCTGGTTGGGTTTTTTGTATGTATTTGCTCCTGCTCTCTTGCCCTCTGTTTTATTTGCAATGCTTTACATCAGTGGTGAGCCGGCAGAGGCTGTGTTAGGTGTTACCTGGGGACTCTGCTGCAAGCTCTTTCTGACAGAGCACAATGTCAGTCAGGTCCATTTTTCCACATTCAGTTTTGTCTCATTATACTCCCCTTAGAGAAGGGAATGAAAATTTAACTACAGGAGACTTCATAACCACCTGTTTTGTTTTTGAAGTCTGCTTTGAAGAGCCCATGCATATTTATGACTGAAAGCATAATACTCTGAATAAACATTTTTCCCTGTGTAACATCCCTGTCCTGTGTGTTCTAAGCTCTGCAATGGAGTGGGGGTCGTGTTAATTTGAACGACAGAAGGTGCTCAGACAGGATCTGTTCAGAAGTGATATGACAGTTATTTGATTCTGTCCTGGACAAAATGCTGATTAACGGTCTATCTGCTTTTATCTTGTAGCCAGCAGGGGCTCTGTGGTGGTAATGGATTCGTCGCTTCAGAAAAAAGTGGCAGGGCAGGTATGCTTCTCTGACCTTTTCAGCTCATGTTTTAGTTGTCAGGACTTTGATTTTTAAAAAGATGAAGCATTTCCGTGGGCCCAAGCTTGTTTGCTTCTCTCTCTATGTGAAGGTGCCTCATCTCCACAACTTCCAAACAGATGGGCTTGGGTGTTTTTGCTGGGTAAAAAGCTGAACAGCCAGGCCCAAAGAGTTATGATGAATAGAGTTAAATCCAGTTGGCAGCCAGTCACAAATGGTGTTCCCCAGGGATCAGTATTTGGGCCAATTTTTATCTTTATCAGTAATCTGGACGAGGGGATTGAGTGCACCCTCAGTATGTTTGCAGACAACACCAGATTGGGTGGGAGTGTTGATCTGCTGGAGGGTAGGAAGGCTCTGCAGAGGGATCTGGGCAGGCTGGATTGGTGGGCTGAGGCCAATTGTAGGAGGTTCAACAAGGCAATGTGCCGGTTCCTGCACTTGGGTCACAACAGCCCCATGCAGTGCTACGGGCTTGGGGAAGAGTGGCTGGAAAGCTGCTTGGTGGAAAAGGATCTGGATGTGTTGGTCAACAGCCATGGAACATGGGCCACCTTGTGCCCAGGTGGGCAAGAAGGCTGATGCATCCTGGCCTGTATCAGCAATAGTGTGGCCAGCAAGACTAGGGCAGTGGTCATCCCCCAGTGCTCAGCAGTGGTAAGGTTGCACCTCTGATCCTGTGTTCAGTTCTGGGCCCCTCACTACAAGAAAGACATTGAGGTACTGGAGTGGGTCCAAAGAAGAGCAATGAAGCTGGTGAAGGGCTTGAAGCACAAGTCTGATGAGGAACGACTGAGGGAACTGGGATTGTTTAGTCTGGAGAAGAGAAGGCTCAGGGGGGACTTTATTGCTCTGTACAACTACCTGAAAGGGGTTGTAGCAAGGTGGGTGTCAGTCTCTTCTGCCAAGTAGCAAGCAATAGGATGAGAGGAAATGGCCTCAAGTTGTGCCACAGGAGGTTTAGATTGGAGAAAATTCTTCATGGAAAAGGTTGTCAAGCATTGGAACAGGCTGCCCAGGGAAACACGTCCAAACCTGGAAGTATTTAAAAGATGTGTAGATGGTATAGCGGTGGGCTTGGCTGTGCTAAGTTAATGGTTGGACTTGATGATCTTAAAGGTCTTTTCCAACCTAAATGGTTCTATGAAATGCTTTGCAAAAGCAGGTGCCCTACTTGAGTTTCCAAAAGGTTCTAGGTATTTGACAGTATGCTTTTCTGCAAATCAGGTTTGTTCTTTAAAGTCAGCATAAGAGTGTTATATGTGTGTATGAATATTTCCATGAGTTAGAGGCTCAAAGTATAATGAAAGTGAGATGTCTTTTAAAATAAATTTGTATATTTAATACAAATATAATTTAGCCTTAATTTGGGCTGACACCTAGTGGTGGGTGTACTTCTAATACAGTAATATGCATTCTAGGAATCCTTTGGTCTGTGGGTCCTCGAAGTTAAACTAAGGCTGCTTGAAACTATGCTAGTTTTTCCGGGAGAGGCCAGAGAAGACCTGGATTTGCTCAAAAGAAAGGTGAGTCCTGGAGTTCCTGCCCTCCACCTTTCCTGAAATTCCTGTCTTCCTCCTGCCTGCTTTTCCCTCTCATCTTTTGGGGTGCGCTGCGTTGCCATGTACCACTAGATCTATATGTAAACAGAGCCGATAGCATTATAGTACTTCAAAGCCCAAATATTTTTTCGTGCTCTTTCTTGCTGAATCTCTGATGCGCTTTGTGTGTCCAAATTAGAAACCAAAGATGTTTTCTGACAGTATCCAGCTGATTAAACAGCTTCTGTTAAAGAGGTGAAACTTTCACTTGACCAGAGCTTAAGGAAGAAGCCGAGCTGAACAACTAGTAAGTGGAACTTGTGGCTTGTTTCTAAGGAGGTGCAACATAAAGCCTAAATTCCTGGCCATTGGCTTTGAGGTTATCTTGAAGATGGTGGAGGAGGAGGAGGATGGTTAAGGACCAGCAGCTGATCTGTGGGAATGTAGCACTTGCCCATGAACGACTTGCAGGGGGATGCAGGTTTAAAAAGGAGGTCCCCACAGCTGAGGATGAAACAGCACTGAGTGCATGAAAACAAGAGCCAGGAAGAATCGACACTTTCAGAGTGGCTGAAATACACAGATCCTGGATATAAGAGGAAACATTGGTTGTTGGTTTACTTAATATAGTCTACTTTACAATGTTTGGTCTGCTAGAAGGTACTATCTCTCCTTATGCTACTTTCTTATAGTTCAGACAATCCCAGCTATACCACAGTGTGTACAGAAGTGGTTCTGCTCACCACCTAGAGGCCCTCACTGTGTCTGATCTAGGTCGCACTGCTCATCATGGGATTATTTCACTTATTTATTTCATTTTTAAGTATTTTCTTAATAACTGGAGCTAATACTAAATAGCATCAGTGGGTTTACAGGGCCAGGTATGATGCATTTTGCCTGTCTAGAGCTTTGTCTGTCTTTTTCCAATTTAACTTTTATGGGTCTCTTTAATTGTACCATAATGTCGATCTGTCATCAACTTTTTATAAAGAGTAGAAATGAAGACAGGGATGCAAACGAGTGTAAATTCCTGAAGCAGAATTTAAGAATGTGTCACCAAGGTACATCATAATTCAGCAACATAGTTTTTCCCTTCTCTGTCTACTAATTTATTAATGAATTGATCTGCAGTGTTTTTAGTAAGGAAGAAGGTTCTTGGCTCTAGACTAGTCTGAAGCACTTAAATACTCATTTTCTCAAGAAAATTAAGGAAGTTAATACTAGTCCTACTACCTTAACTGATGAAATAGAGATGACAGACCTTACCACTGTAATTGCTGACAAGGCTAATCCAATTTCAATCAATATTTTAACAGAAGTACTTGGCTAAGTAAGAGCATTACCAACTAGTATTCCTGTGAGAATGTTATTGGATTTAATTTATTTTCAATTTGAAAAAGGCAATAAATATATAAGAAGCTAATTTAGAGACATGTCCTCTTGGTAAATGGAATTGGAAGTTTTATACTATTTCAGTAGTAAGCTAGGACCTGCTACATGATAGCTGAGCCTTTCAGTTACTTGATAAAGCACGAGAATGCTTGGAGAGACATAGGGACCCTCATTGTGTAATTGTCAATCATTTCAGCCACTTGCAAAGCTGGTGAGTGCTTACAATATTTATTTTTTATATTTA
This sequence comes from Strigops habroptila, assembly GCF_004027225.2. Lineage (NCBI taxonomy): Eukaryota > Metazoa > Chordata > Aves > Psittaciformes > Psittacidae > Strigops > Strigops habroptila. The sequence goes on from NC_044279.2 coordinate 15,530,753, forward strand.
AACTGATTTTCTTTACAGGAGCTTTTTTCATGCCTTTGATTTCTAACTAGTGCAAAAACATATATTGGACAACAACGCATTCTCTGGAAGAACTAAAACAGATCTACTAGCCCTCAAAAGACTTGTAGAAAGTGGAAAGTTTATATTCTATAGTCATCAGCAAACCCAATAAGACATTTTTTTCTATTAAACTGCCAAAATATATCTGGCCTAAATACTGAACCCATATGAATAACTCTGCCCACTGTGTAATTTTGATTAAACCAGAAATCTGCTGGTATGGATTCCTCAGCCTTTGTTCCCTTCTCTGTTCTTCCTACTCAGACAACTCTTCCTACTGCCCACAAAATCTCTGGCTTGAATTTGGCGTGTTTGTTTCCTGTGGTCCTTCACTAGACCATTGGAGGCATGAGTGGTGCCTGCCCCAAGACAGGACTTGTGCTGGGGCTGATGTGGTAAGAGGGCCACGCTCTGCTGTCACATCCTGTTGCAGCATCACTCCCCTCCCTCTTCCAGTGTGGCCAGGTGCTTGCCAGACCTGCTGCTGCTCCCAGGAGTGATCGTCTTGGATCTTCCACAATGCTGATCCAAAAAAATGTAATGGCGTTGTCAAATACTGTGACAGAGCATTATTAAACTGATTTGAAAAACATTATGGTATATAAACTTCTAATGGTAGGCTTCCAGCTACTGTGCATAACTGATTATAGTGGTGAAACTACGTTGCAGTTATGAAAACTACTTAAATCACTTTCTTAAAGGGACTGTAGTTATAGGACAAGGGGTAATGGGTTCAAACTTAAACAGGGGAAGTTTAGATTAGATACAAGGAAGAAGTTCTTTACAGTAAGGGTGGTGAGGCACTGGAATGGGCTGCCCAGGGAGGTTGTGGATGCTCCATCCCTGGTGGTGTTCAAGGCCAGGCTGGACAGAGCCTTGGGCGACATGGTTTAGGGCAAGGTGTCCCTGCCCATGGCAGGGGCGTTGGAACTAGATGATCTTAAGGTCCTTTCCAACCCTTACTATTCTATGATTCTGTGATTGCTGTGTGAGCTGTATAATGTGATACTCAGCCTGCTGTCACTGGTATGAGGTACATAAACACAGCACGCTTATGTAGTTCCTATACTGCCTGTGGTAGTGATATGGAAAACTTTGTATTCTGTTTACACCGGCTGATCTGATCTTAGCAGTAAGATAAAAACCGCAAGCCACAAGAAAGTCAAATCTCTCTGTTAATGTTCATGGCAAGTGTGCCAAGTCCTCTGTGCTTTTGCCTCTTTCCAAAGAGGGTGTGTGTATCGGCCTGTTCATGAGAAAGACAACAGAGCCTTTGGCATCAAGAGTGCAACACTGAGTGCTTCCAGTAGCACAGCTGCTTGCTGTGATGTGCATTTGTCTTGGTGTTATCAATACCAGCAGTGGTTTGCTTTCTGGCAGGCTTCCTACCACATCAGTGGGTGATATTCCAACTCTGGAAATGAAATGGTACAATTTTGCTTCTTTCCCTTGCACGCTGTTAACACGAGTACTGTGTACAAAGGTCCTTATTGTTTTACTTGGTATTGCCAGTGTCATTAAGCCTCTCTCAGACTTGATCTGGCATTCACTTCAGTCCAAGTAATGCTCTATGTCCTATCAGGAGCTGGTTCCCCTACAGCAGTAGTGGGCTTGTCCACTGACTCAAAGCAGGACCTGCTAGAAAGGAAAGTGTACAATGGGCTCTGCAAGATCACAGGGAAGAAAATATGTATTTGGAATGCACCTGTGGCGCTTCTGTAGCCATGTCTTCAAGGAGGGGGAAGAAAAAAAAGCCAGATGTCAACTATGGAAAAATACTAATTTAAATACGCTTTGTTTCAGCTGAGTTCTTAAACAGAAAGGAAAATGAGGCTTTCATATGGGTTGGCCGTAGCCCTGTCTATCTGAGCACTGTGGTGCTCAGGAATGAGTGTTCCTAAGCCAGTGCTCAAGTCCTGGCCCATGTGGTATGTGGGAATGGCCAGCAATAAGATGTGAGGATCAAAGAAATTTGGTGCTGTGGAAGCTAAGAGGCTTTGCATAAAGGAGAGGGAGGCAAGCCTGACTGGGAGGATGGGATTCCATTTGGAGGGCTGGAGCACGGTCAAGTGAGGGCCTGATGTAGAGGCCGTGCCACCCTTCCCTGTCCTGAGCTTTGGTAGAGACCTGATCTTAGACCAGGCTATGAGTGACAAAGTACCTTGCAGTTATTTTTCTTTTCTCACCCTAAAGAGTAGGAGGAAGGCAGATAGTCACCCTCTTGCTATTCCCCCGGATAGAAATAGCAGACTTGGATTTTATTCCCTCCCCCTGCCCCGTGCAGGCTGCCTGGCGAGTTCCTTTGAACTTGCTTGAATAATCAGCCATCACTTTTGATGCAGCCAGTGCCTTTAAACACTGCTGAGTACAGAAGCCATGTGTTTGTATAGCAAGATGCAGCATTGCTTTCTCTTGGAGAGTTATCCAACAGTCACACACACCACAAACTGTAGTCGTTAATCTTGGTCACAAGTACTATTTAAGGGTGTTATCTGAGCTGTTTTTCTCTGCTGTGCAGACATCTTCCTTCCTCCATGGTGAAAAATGAGATTTAGTTCCTGCAAATATTCTCTGCAGTAAGACTTTTAATTTCTTTTTTAGCTTTTTGTAATCAGTGAATTGGGACTTAATCTTGTAGATATATGGCCTCAACCTTTTGATAATTGCTATCCTCGCACATCTGTTATCAAGCTAAGATTAGTTCATACTTAGATGCATGAGTGAGGTGAGAGGAATGAATATTTGGGGACTGCAAGGCTATTCCAGAAGCTCCTGTGGTGTTAGTATGTTGGCCAGCAGTTGTACTTACGACAAGATTAATGTTGGTAGATACTCTTTGATAATACCTTGCTTTTCCCTCCCAGAGTAATCTAGTCCCAATAAAATTTGTCCAGTGCTGGAGAGGATCCCATGAACAGCAGCCACAACACCATATTTCTCTCCTCCACAGCAAAAATTTTCTTTCCTCAGTGATGGCTCATTTGCAAAGCCCAAATCTCAAATACTTCCATTCTATTAAAGGAAGTCAGTCCTAATCTCACAGTTGGACAATCTTCTCTTAGTTGTATGCTAAAAATTCTCACACTTTCATTAATTATTTGCATTTCACTTTTGATCCGTCAGAATTCATGCACAGCAGGGCTCGTGTCAAGCTCATATGCTTTTAGATTCTTTTGTTTCATGACAAAAACTGGGACAAAATGAACATGGGCAGAGACTTTGAACCTAGATTATTAGTAGAAATTATTCTTGTCAGAACTCTTTAAAGTGTCAGTGAAGCAAAACTAGTTGAAGTTTTATAAGCGATTAAAATGTTTATGAAAATCACTGAGCAGAAAAAAATGCCCTTTTTACACTGATTCAGGGTGTGGGAGTGGATGAGAAATTTCAGTTAGTCTTAACCTCCATTTATGTTGTACTTAAAATTTTAGTATTGTTACTCAGTTCCATGTAGTTTTGTGCTAGTCATTGTAGCCAGGCAACAGTTTCTTGGTCTGGTCTTGCTGAACGGTATTGCTTTTCAATCTGTCACAGGGTTTCAAATATAGTTGAACACTAAGTTATTTGTGACACTGTAAGTTAGTACTTTTTTGGTGGGAAGACTGTTTTGCTCATTTTCTGCCATGCAACAAATGAAAGCCTTGTTTTGTGCAGCTTCCTGCAGTTATATTTTGCCAATCTTTTCCCACAAAATAGTGTATAGAATGTAGTTTGTCAATGGATAGACCGTGCCTAAAAAGTCTTTGAAACTGAGAGTTGATGGTAATACTCCCTGGCCAAAGTGATGTCACTGCTGGTTTATTAGAAAAATATTTCTTCATGTGACTGTATTTCTTGCCCCACTGAAATAAAGTTAAAATCCTCTGTACTGTTATTAGAGCTTTCTTTTTCGGCCTTTGATCACATTGGTTGGAAATGGCTGTAGATAAGTCTTGTTTTTATTTGATCAATTATGCTGTGATTTAGGCTTTTTATTGGTAAAAAATCGCACTTTGAGCTATTTTGAAATGTGTGCACTGGAAGATTTTTTTTTGGATTTGCCCAATTTTGACATATCCTATTTTCTATTTGTCTGGAGACTGTTCAAGGTTTTTACTGTGCAATTAATCGGATTTTGGCCTTGGATGGAGTCATAAAAGGAGACTGTAAAGCATTTTGTAACATAGCCAACTCCTCCAAAATATCTGTTACAGAGCAGGTTTAATTTAAGAAACTGTAATTAGCTTCTTCATCATTCTGGCACAAATGGATTTTTCTTTTTTGAAAATAAGTATATAGGACAATATTTGTAGTGGAACATAGACTATGGACAGATCCAGATCTGGATCATGGCACATGCAAATTTTTCCCATTTTCCTGTCAAAGACTCCAGGAACTTTGAATTCAGCTTGATTTTACAGGACTTATCACAGTTAAACTACTTACACTGCTGGATGAAGTGTACTTCATTCCAGGTACATCATAATGCAAAACTAACTGCAAGCAGTAGTTTACTCTGGCCAAAGGATGACAAAAACACTGCAGTAATTGGATTTGAATAGTAGGTCATGACGTTCACTTGTAATTGTATATTTATAGCAACATTGTAAGCCCACATACCTGCACATTCTGAGATGAATTGTGCCTAGTCGTGGACCTGAGTTCTGACCTGTGCCCCTGTAGACAAGGATTCAAAAATTATTTGGTCAGTTAGGGTGCTCTTAAGTAAAAAGAAGGTGACTTTGTCTTGCAGTTGAGTTCACTCATCTTTGCCCTAGAGCTCAAGTTTTCAAAGGCTGGCCCAGATGCACCTTGAAAACAGCTCAAGGTTCAGTTGTTATCAGATCTGCTCTGAGGACAAGCATTTAACACTGCAACTAGGTACGATATGCAGAGCATAAGCTCCCTTCTGGGTACCTCTGTGCTTGATCAGCCTATCACTGAATACAGATTTTTACACTCTCTAGTCAAAAAGTGGCCTTCTGATAGATGCACAAACCCAGAGAGAGATCTAACTCTACTGGTGGCTCTGTGCCCAGAGGATACAAATTCTGAAGCAGTGAGATGTTTTCAATGCCTTGTGAAATCTGCCCTTGGTCCAGTCCTTCAGTATTTGCTCCCGTTTTAGAATCATAGAAAGGTTTAGGTTGGAAGGGACCCTGAAAGATCATCTAGTTCCAACCCCCCTGCCATGGGTAGAACCACCTTCCACTAGACCAGGTTGCTCCAAGCCCTGCCCAACCTGGCCTTGAACACTGCCAGGGATGGGGCAGCCACAGCTTCTCTGGGCAACCTGTGACAGTGCCTCACCACCCTTATAATAAAAACATATAAAGATTTATTCTTTAATCTAAAGCTACCCTCTTTTAGTTTAGAACTGTTGCCCTTGTCCTGTCACTAGACACCCTGGTAACAAGTGCCTTCCCATCTTTCTTATAAGCCCCCTTTCTATGTTGAAAGGCTGCAGTAAGGTCTCCCTGAAGACTTGTCTTCTCCAGGCTACAAAACTCTCTCAGCCTGTCTTCATAGGAGAGGTGCTCCAGCCTCCTGACCACCCTTGTGGCCCTCCTCTGGACCTGCTCTAACAGGTCCATGTCTCTTGTGCTGGGGCTCAGGAGCTGGAAGCAGCACTCCAGGTGGGGTCTCAGCAGAATAGAGTGGGGGAATCGCCTTCCTCGATCTGTTGGTCATGCTTTTCTTGATGCAGCCCAGGATATGATTGGCTTTCTAAGCTGTGAGCACACGTTGTTGCCTCATACCTAATTTTTCATCCACCAGGATCCCTACATCCTTCTCTGCAGGGCTACTCTCAATTCATTTACTCCTGAGCCTGGGCTGGTGACTGCCCTATCCTATGTTGCAGGACCTTTCACTTGGCCTTGTACTTCATGAGGTTCATGTGGACCCACTCCTGAAGCCTGTCAAAGTTCCCCTGGATGGCAGCCTTAAGCATATCAGCTGCACCGCTTGGCTTGGTGTCATCTGCAGGCTTGCTGGGAATGCACTAATCCCACTATGTCATTAATGAAGCTATTCAGCAGTACTGGACGCACACCCCCTGAGGGACATCACTTGTTACTGATCTCTGTTTGGACATTAAGCTGTTGACTGAAACTCTTTGGACATGGCCATCCAGACAATTTCTTATCCAAAGAAGAGTCTATGTCTCTAACTTACAGACAAGGATCTTGTGAGGGACTGTGTCAAAGGCTTTGCATAAGTCAAGGTAGGTACTTCAGTTGCTCTTCATTTGTCGCTGATTCAGTCACTCTGTTGTAGAAGACCACCAGGTTAGTCAGGCACAATTTGCCCTTTGTGAAGCCAGAAATCTCAGAAAATAAGTATGCCCCAACTTGCTGAGGTTAAATCAATATATGACAGATCTCTGTTCTTGCAAACAAAACTTAGTTAGCAGAGCACCTCTTGTGTGCACAACTGGTGGGCTGTAGGATAACAGTCTAGGTTGTACAAATATATATATGAATCATAGACAGAAGAAGAATAAGCTCAGAATTCAAGTATAAGGTTGCAAGGGGAGATTAATAGAATGTTTATGACGACAGTAATTTGCCATTATCATTGTTTCTGTCAGATTTCTTCTCTTTAGGAATTAAAAAAACCAAAACCCTAAAGTCTGCTTTTGATGGCAAAATTATTACTGTTCCTTCCTTTTTATTTACTAATGGAAAAATTCACAGATGAGACTTAAATGTGCCATATTAGCATGTCCACATTACCCTGTTACTGCAGAGAAGGCTAACAGAAAAGTTAATGCAATTCATCCATGTATCAGCCTTACTACACTCACTGCAACAATCACTGTAGTTAGCCTTGTATTTATTGTTCAAACTTGCACTGTTTCTTCACTTCCTCTGTAAACATCAGAGGTGAACCTGAGGATTTGTTTTAAGCATGGTTCTGTTCTGAGAACTTCATTTTCTATTCCATTTCTTGTATCAGACCTTAAAGTGTTCATTAGGGCAAAAATGCCCAGTGTGCACAGTGCTTACAGATGTTGCTGCAAATAATCAGTGTGAGTATTGCTTCCTGATATTGCCATAATATGTTGAGCTATCTTTAGCAAATTAAAATCTTTGTTTATTTGAAAGAGCTTCATGCACCATATATTTTCTGTCAGGTCTGCATTTCCTGCTGATGAATACATCTTTGAATAAAATGAACTTGTTTTGGAGATAGTTACCATGAAAACCTAGTGACTGCTGCTATTCCGTGCTAACGTGCTATTTTTCAGGCTTCAATTGCTTTGGCAAAGAGTGGAAGCATAGAACTGATGAAGGTAGCAGTCTGAAAATACAAGAAATGTGGAAATTTTATGAGAAGAGCATTTCTGTGGAATCAGGATAAGTAAATTTTGAGTGGTTGCCAAACTTTAAGCAAAGCTAATACTGCCACAGACCAGAGTAGCCAGGATTTTTGTAAATGGCACATGCCTGTGTGCTCTGGTGTAGTCAAGGAGATTTTATGAATGCCTTCCTAAAAATCTGGAGGCTTTTTGTCTTCTGGTTTACGAAAATAACTGAGAGACAGTTTCTTGGTCTCTTGTCTGATGTCTGCTGATAAAAAAGTGCCACAAAATATATACGTTTTTTCCTGCATAGAGGACCAAAAATTCACTCACTCTTTGTATGTTCACATTTTATTGTACAAACAGTGGAAAAGTCATTAAATATTGCAGCTGTAACTTTTGTTTCCATGGTCTTGCACACCAACACTGTGACTTACCTCATGAATGGTTAAAACAAATTCTGTGGATGCTACTTGTTCCTCCCTTTGCAGCTGCTGTTTCTGTCACAAGACTCCTTTTCACTGCTTGTGTAGAAATGTTGCATTTCCCAAGCTTATTCACAGCTCTAAAGCCATCATGCTCCATTGTGAAGCTCAGATGCAATTAACATCATCCTCTCAGCAACATCCTTTGCTTGTGCTCTTTTCTTTCTTGAACTCTTCATCACTGAATGGATATGTTACTGTATAAATCTATGGTATACTGACATCTTCAACATTTTGTAATTGGTCCTCTTATCTCAAGAAGAATATAGTGACACTGGAAATGTTCTGTCTAATAGATGGCTGATTTTCTAATCAAGGAATGGAATGATTCCTGTATGAGGAACAGTTTGCTGAACCCTCATCCAGGCTCTTTGGTCTCAAAGAGAGAACCGGTCTGGGTCACACACGTATAAAGCTGTGAATGGCAAAATCTGCATAGGGAACTCCTTCCATCCTCATTTTGTGCAAGAATTAGTGGGTGTCAAGGCCACCCAGCCCGTGGTAGGTTCAAAACAAATGCAAAATATAATCCATCAAACATGTTACTTAGCTATGAAACTGCTTATCACAGGACGTTGTGGATGCTGAAGATTTACATTTGTTCCAAAAATTATTAGATTAATTCTTAGAAGAAAAGTATATCAATGACTTGTTAAGTACAAAGATTCACTTTGGTGTAGGGAGTCTTCGAGATGATAATTCCTGGAAGCAGTGCTGAAGTTTGGACTGCTCAGATCAAACCTTGACGTCTGGCAGGTCTGTTCTTACTCATCTGTGTGGTGCTGTAGGACTTCGCTGTGCAAATGCTGGGGAGAAATTTGTCCTGAAATATCTGTGCAGCTGAGGAAATGGAAGATATTACCACAATGAGAAACAGTCCCAATGGCTCACTGAAGCTGAAGCGGGGGAGCAATGTGGGAGCCAATAAATACGGTATTGCAAAATGGTTGAGATTGAAAGAGACCTCTGGAGGTCATGTGTTCCACCCCCCTGCTGAAGCAGGGGTACCTAGAGCTGTTTGCCCAAGGCCATGACCAGACTTTTGTATATCTTCAGGAAGGGAGATTCTACCACCTCTCTGGGCAACCTGTGACAGTGGTCAGGTATCCTTGCAGTGAAAAAGTGTTCCCTGATGTTCAAAAAACATCACTTGTTTCAGTTTGTGCCCATTGCCTCTGGTCCAGCTGAAAAGAGTCTCACTCCATCCTCTTTACAGATTCTCCTCAGGTCATTTTCTGAAAGCTGCTTTCCAGCGGAGTGGCCTCCAGCATGTGCTGGTGCCTGGGGTTGTTGCTCCCCAGCCCTTTGCTTATTTGGCTCTGTCACTCCCTGCTCTTGCACTTGTCTGAAGGGGTGAGGAGGTATTTGGAGCATAGCTGCCTAAACCTAACCCACCTTTTTGATCTGAAATGCCAATAATATCAATGATACCTATGCACTGGTGTAGAAGTGGGTGTAAAAGTCTACCAGTACAAAAGGTTGATGGTACTACCTCTGATAAGATGAAATGTACTTGCGATTGAGTTCAGAACAAGCATTTCAGCTCTCTCAGCCCTTTTTGGGTCCTTGCTTCCTGGAGAATCGGTGTTATTTATAGAAAACTTTCAAAGTTTCTCCTAGTGAGGTTAATTTCTTGCCTATGCAAGAATGGTGTAAATGCTATGTGGTAGCTTTGTAGTTTGCTAATGGCTTCATGTGGGCATGTTCTGTTTATTACATTTTCTCGAGCTAATAGCTGGTTAAGGATGACAATCAGCTGAATGGATGTGATGCCTAATGCTTGAACAAAGCTTGAAGCTTACAGCTCTCTCCATTCAGTGAATATGTGGCTTTTGATATCTTGGCTAGTGACAATATAATGATGGTAACTATGCAAGAGTCTTGTTCCTGTGGAGGTATGGGAGTAAGAAATGCTTGACATCTAGCCTGTGAAGAAGTATCTTGGCTCATAAGTGCATGAGGTGAGAAACAAAGCTAGGGCAGCTGTAGTATGTGATTCAAGTAGACTTTGAACATAACTTTCAGTAGAGGCAGCCTCACTGGAGAAGGAATTAACTTGGTGCATGGACAGCAACACTGAAGCACAGTCTAAGTAGTGTGAGATTATTGCTAGTGGTTGAAAATAACTGGCACATGACAAGTAGTACTGGTGCTGAGCAGTTCGAGTGAGTAAGTGTGATGATAATGCTAAAACTGCTGTTGAAATCAAGAACAGTACCAAAAATGTCAGCAGTTCAGCAGGTCAAGTCCCTGGCTGTTACTGAATACACGGGTGGTCAACACAGAAAACTCATACAATTAGGCTTTTTAGCTAGATTTGTAAGCATGAGTTGTGGTACTGCCAGCTGCAGTGCAGTGACACTCTGGAAGGGAAGGCTATCCTTGTCTGCTCATCACAGACTTCAAGTGCAGCTCTAGACTTAGAGAAAGGGTTTTAGTACTCGAGTCCCCATTTAAGCTTTTTAATCTCTGTTCCCTGCCAAAACTGAACTCAACACAGAAATGTGTTTGGACAGATGGAGGCGAAGTCTGCCGTGTTATACAGTTTCTTACTGTTGATATTCTAAGTGTTATCCTTTGACCTGCCTACAAACAGCTCTCTCTCTTTCCCGTTCTTAAATTCCCCTGCCTAAAATTCAGTTTTGTGACAGCTCTGAAACCACAAAGTGATTCTAATTCCCTTTTGCCAGCTCTTGCTCAGTGTCAAAAGCATCCGATACATCTGAAATCTTTCTTTAGAGAAGTAGTTTCTCTGCTTCCTCAGTTCTACTGTGTGCTACCACAGATGACAGCTCAGCTGACAGAATGAGTTTGCATCACCCCTTGACATGTGTTAACTCCTGACTTCCAAGGATGGCCATGTTCTTCCAGATGCTGCAAAACCAGATCTACAAGTGTGGAATCAGTAGGCTGTAAGAATTGTGGAGTACATCCACTGACTCCAAGGTATGTAAAGAAGGGCTTAATTGCCTTAGAGGGCTAACTCCTCCAGGGCATATATTTTCAGGATTACTGGAACAGTGTAGCTTGGGATAGTGTCTACTGAATACAGTTGAGCTTGAATTTGTAGATGTTCATCAGATTAACTACTTCAAGGACTACTAGGGGAGGAGGAGAAAGATGAAGGTAGAATGCAGGAAAAGGGCTTGTAAATGGTCAAGGCTAGTGGAAATGCATCAGTGAGTGCTTGTGTAATTACATTAGGAGATGACACATAGCATCTGCCAAGCCTTAGACTTAGTAGTCTTTACAACTGATTTCTTGGTAGGAATCTCATGGAATTGGATATAGCAAATGGGATACAGTTCTTGTTGATGGCACCAATGCAGCTGAAGAGCCCCTGGCTGGTAGGGTCTGCCCAACCGTATGTTATACATATTTGGGAAGCCAACACTCAAATTTCTCAATCTTCCTCCACAAACGTGCTCATAGCAGACATATATGGGTTTCCCTACTCTCCTGTATGAGTCAGTAATGGCATAGCTCCGGAGGGAAATAGTAACCCTCATCCCCGGTGGTATAGCCTCCTGAGAGATGGTTTGTTAGTGCTGAATAGCAGATGTTAGGCTCTTTGATATCCAGAAAGCTGTGATCCCATTGTTGGTCATCCTGTGTATATACATTAGTCATCCCCATCAGAAATAGAATGGTGATGGCTCAGGTGAGCTGGCCTGCCACATGCCGTGTACCTGAATGTATGGACAGGTTCTTAACCTGGAGTAAAACCTCGAATCTGTGAAGCAATTCTCCTGATCCCATCTGCAGGAAATAGCCAGGCCCACAAACTGGGGAGAGAAGATGTCGGAGGCTCTCCGGAAGGAGTACAAGGAGCAAATGCAGTGGATGTAGAGGTGCCAAGACCAGTGTGTGCAGATATCATTACAAAGAGTGCTACACAAAGGTAGGAGCTATGCCTTAGGCGACTGTTTCTGTGATATGACCAAGCAAATGGTGCACACAGTGCATGTGTTGTACTAAGGAAGTGTACAGGTGAGGAGGCACCTAAGATCGTAGGATGGATACTAAGCACTGGATGTGCAGTGTGGAGGTAGATGTGGTCTTTATTGTGCTGTTTGGGCTGCAAGAAAGAAACTGGTCCCCAGGGGAGATGTTTGTGGCCATGCAGATGTAACCTAAGGTAACTGTAATGCAGTTTCTGGTACCTAACCACATACAGCTTAAATATGTATGTCTAATGAGATAAAGACATTATTAAAAGCCATGTGTAAAGAAAGCCCATTTTAGACCACATTTCTACAAAGTGTTGCCTTTTACCACTGGTCAGCATAGCGTTCTTCCAAACAAAAAAAAGCTTCTATGTAATGTATGTACATCATTACATATCCACTCAGGCATGTGTTACTGCCCTGGGAGGCTGACTCACCTGTAGCCATCATTATTCTACTTCTAATGGGAACATGTATGTATGTGCATAGGATGAACATCGTGAACAGATACATGTAAAGAGGAGACCGCAGTAACAAGAAACACTGATAAACTTTGTTCTGCAGGAACTACTTATCTCTAGTAATAAGCTTACTTTTCTGTGCTATGGATGTATTTCATACCTTCTACGTAAAAACTACGTTGACAAACCATGTAAACTGGGTCTACTTTTAACAGCTATTAGGTGGTGATTAATCTCTTTTGGTGAACAATTAGAGCTCTTCCTAGTGCCTTTGGAGTAACACTGTAGAGGAGCTGTAGCAATCACACTCAAAATATCTTGCAATTTTCTCAGAAATAAAAAGTAATTAACAGCTTGCCTCAGTGTTCTCATTATCGAAGTTCAGAACAGTTTCAGGGCTAGGATTTTAATTGGAAAATGATTGCAAAGCATTCCCTTAAGAACTATTCCTTTTTTTTTATCTCTCTCTTACATAAACAGATTTTAGAGTACTTGTTTGTGATTCCACTGCTGGGGAAAACAGTTACATCTTTGCTTTATTAGAGTTAGACAAAGGTGACTAGGAGAGCTGCAAAAGCCTGTGCATTTTAAATTACCCATCAGCATGTGTAATTATGTCCTGTTTATCTTGTATTTTTCAAAAGTGTATATTATAAAGGATACTAGACAATTATTTGTAGTTGAAGCCTAAGCTTTGTATGCCATTAGATCGAAATGAGAGGGCATTCTTCTAACCTATTTTATTTTATATTAGTTATTCTTCCAAGACTCTGAATTGCTTTATAAAACAAAATTTTTCTATAGTGAAGACTTACCGATGCTAAGGGGTACTTTTGTAATTGCATAACATTAATATTTACCATAATCCTTATAAATAGCAGTATATTAAAAATTTAAGTGACATAGTTGAAGCATAATGGCAAGATCAGTTTAGGAAGTTCTACTTAATCCTTGTGAAACAAGAGGACGGGTCATTAGTGACTTTGCTCATGTTAAAATCACACTGCTGTCAAAAGGCAGCAGCAATTGCTCTTGGTTTGAGGCAAAAATCACATTTTGGTGAAGTAACATTGTGGGCTTAAAGCTGGTGAAAATCTTGATGTTTGTCAGCTGAACTATTCTTGAGCTTGATCAAAAATCCTGGCACTGCATTGGGTGCTTTGGCTGACAGTGTGCTAGAACTATCCAGCTTTGGGAAACTGGGCTTTTTCAGCAATTGCAAACAGCTGAAAGAAGAAAAACTTGGAAAAGATCTAGTTTCTTGGAAGTGTTGACTATGGTTTTATCTCCTTGTAGGTACAAATTGAGAATGTCTAGGTAATGAAATGCATCACTCAAACATTTTTCACTGTGAATTCATCATCTTGAGCCACACTTTTCTATTTTCCTGTATTCTTGTGAGAGCAGTCTTAAAAAGCATGCAATCATTTAATCCCTGAGCTAACAGAGGATCCAGGGCTCTTGACAAGCTAGCGGACTCGTTAGACAACAGCAGATCACACTAATGAGCGGGTACCAGCTGTCAAGTGATACAGCACTTGGTGCTGAAAGTGTGCATGGGATGAAGATTGCCTTTCATCGTATTTAAGTTTGTTATAAAATTGGTCTCACAGACCACTTGGATAGCTTGTGCCTTGCAAGGACTGTGCTTGTGACATTAAAGCAGACAACCTGTTTTCGGAGCCTGTTATCTTTCTGCTGAAGTACTGCATCTACTTAATAGTTCTGTATTTCCCAACATTTGTTTAAAAAAGAAAAAGTGAAACTGAAAGCAAAAGTCCTTCTGAGTTGTTGCAAATTCACTTGTTGCAAGAATGGACATATGAATTAACCTGCAGAATAGGTGGAACCCCACTGAATAGACAGCTGGGGACTCCCACCCAGGCATGCTTTCAAGTTGCATGTGGGGTGTTTAGGTGTTTGGGAGGGTTAAAGTAACACTAATTCTGTGGCCTGTCTGTACTGGGCATTGCAGGATAGATCTTCAGCTTCCTCCCTGCTGTTCCATTAATGGAAGAAAGCCCTCAGTTTGTTACAGAAGCTCTTTAATCTCATTCAATCAGAAGTGGGCAGATCAAGTCGTGGTACACATCTACGCTATTCGTACCAACACAAAACTAAGAAAATTACAGGTGATAATTTTTAATCTGTGGTTCCTTAAGTTAATTTGTCTTTTGATAGTTGTGAAATTACTTACCAGGCAAGCCTTGTTTGTCCTGTGAGGGTTAAAAGGCAGATTTTAATGTGATGCAGAGCACAGAAAGTATACTGCCTTAGCAATGAGCTGATGAAAGCATCCTCATCATTACTAATTGCACCATTTGCATAGAAGATATGATTCAGTTTGGGTGAGTGAACCGAGATATTTCTGAACTGACTTGGACATCATTTTTGTAAGATGTCATTTGGCTCACAATAACCTTATCTGAGTCAACAATCACAGTTGGAATTGGAATCATATATCTCAGATATTGACTTTCTGTATCTGTTGAATCTGAAGCTGTCACCATTCTAAGTATTTTTATAGCCTTTCTGTTTGAATTGTGACTGAATGCTGACCATTGTAAAAGCAACCACTTCCAAGTATAGATATATTTAGAAGATTCCTAAATTTGGGTATCTGCTTCACTTGCTCCTATTTGCATTTGTTTAGGACTTTTTCTGTCTCCTTGGAAGTTCAAGCTTTCTGACTATTGCCACTTGAACTGTTTCTGGTGAATCTGTTCTCAGATGTGACTTTTAATTAAGTGAACAGAAATAAATTAAAAGATCAACCTTCTGTTGTGAAAGAGTCCAGTACTTACGGACACTTTACATGTGTCATTTGTAGAATGATGGGTTAAGTATTAAAAGGAAAGCTCCACTTTTCCATTTGAAGTGTTTTGCTTCTAATTTACAGTCTGGTTCAGGGATCTTCAAAGTACAGATATTGATGGATTTTTGGTTTTATGCCACACAATATCTTAGATAGTGAAGCTGTATTTTTTTTCATGGGACTTGTGGGACAGGGAACAACGTGTTTACAATGCATTAATACAACATATTCTGAAATACAGTATCTCTTTCAGGTAATTTTTTGATTGCACGATTTAACTAATAGTCTCTTGGATGCTATGTGAATACTACTCTTGACAGGTCAAATTCACATCATTAATAGTCACATTGATTTTTGGTCGTTGTTAAGTTCAGGTGTTATCAATAGATTGTAAATCTGCTAAATGAATCATACTGTTAGAGCTCAGAATGTGGCAGTTGTTATTCCTCAGAGTTAGATTAATCACACACAATTACTTTTGCTGATGCACAGGTTACCTTGAGCAATCCAATTAGATATTCAATATTCATATTGTCACCCACTTATTGTAGACAGAAAACTACCCATTTTTAGCATTCTGTTCTAGTATTACAAAATATTTTTTACTGGACACACAAGAGGAAATACTAAAACAAAAATGTAATTGAGACTACTGAAATTTAGGTTTTAGTTCTTTCCTCTCTTCCTTCTATTTCCTTTCCTACACAGACGGTTTCGAGCATATGTTTTGGTAGGGCTTGTACAGTTCACTTTAAAGCCCTGTGATTTACAGCCATGCAAGCATCTCTCCTGTGGTCTTTTCTTCCATTATAACAGGCAGCATACAGCTCTTATTCTCTTGGCGAATTGCATCTGTTGTTTAGTAGATGGAGAACTGGTAGAAAAATGGTTGGAGTAGTTATGGAGGTAAGAAAAAAACAAAACAGATGAGTTATCCTACCATGACCTGTGTTTCACATTCCCTATTCTTTCCTTTCAGCTGTTGAGTTGCTTTGCTGCTTTCAGTGTTCCGAAACTATTGCACTGAGAGGCACAAATGGACAAAAATAAGGTGTGACCTTAGACCTATCTCTATTAATGTGTAGCATAGACCTTAGACCTGGCTTTAGACCTATTTCCATTGGTGTGTGCCAGAACTTTTTCATCTCTTTTCTTTGCTATTTCTGCTGTCTTATTTCTTAATAACATTCTTTGGAGGCTTAAAATTAAAGCAATCTAAAACACCTGTCAGTGCCAGAGGAAAATCTATTAAACAGCAGCAGGTGAAAATCTAAAAACTATCTTATGCTAAATGTTGCCCACATCAGTTGGTATACCAGAATTGTGAAATCTGATTTTGAATCATCTTGCAGTCTTGATTAGAAAATGATTTTTTTTTTTTTTTTTCCCTATGAACTAATCTCTTCTGGAGTGAGAGGGAAAAGAGTCATGCTGCACACATAATTCCTGTGCATTTAAACTAGCTCAGGCTATGACTGTGCATTAAAAAGTAGGCAATGAAAGATTCTTTTCATGTTTCTTTAGTTTGCCATTTTAACTTAAACTTCTGAAAAGCTGATCACTCCCTCACAAGCAAGCTAGCTTTTTAGAACCAGCTTGCTTTCGTACACGGCCATTTCTGCAGCTTTAAACTCCTAGTTCATGTCTGTTACTTTTAAATGCTATGTCATTAAAATAAAGCCTTTCTCAAAGCCAGTTCCTAACATCTGAAAAATAGTACTGTGTAAATATAAAAGGGCTGGGTCAACAGAATGTTAGTACTAAGAAACCTTGGGGAAGATGAAGCACTTACTGTGCTGGGCTCATAGCAAACAAAATATACTTGGAAAGCACATGGGGCTTCATATTATTGAGAACGAGACTATTTGTTACACCAAGCATTGCTCTGTCGGGGCTTGGGTCCACCTCTTGGTTTGTGTACTATGAAATTTTCCTAATGTTCTATTCAGATAAGTCAGCTGTAGAATTAACCTTTCCTTCTGACACTGAATTTAAATGAAAAAAACCCCCATACTACTTTAGAAGATACCATGTTTAATCTCCACAGTTCCAAGTAGCTCTGATAGTGACTAAGCACACTTTCTTTCAGGACCGATTATTAACATTCACTCCAAAGCTGGGTTTGCAGATGTGGCCACCATAGCAACAACAGAAAACAACTTCTTCAGTAACAACTAATAACATAGGTAATTTGGGTGGACTTCCTGGGCAGTTTGAAATAAATAAGAAGATTGGATTAAGGATCTGGATTCTGTTTCTTTACATTTTATTTGAAAGATTAACTTTCCTTTGTCCCTATTTTATTACCTTTTATGTCGTGTGTTTTATGATATTTATAAAAGTTAGTGTTTGAGAAACATTACCAGAGAGTGAAATACAGATTCAGTTCAATGTAAAAATTTATTTATAATATATTGTAATGTTTATAAACATATCTCTGTGACTCTAAATTCAGTTAAAAAGCCAGGCAAGTCTCTGGGCACAAAGGAGATGCATCGGAGCATCTTATAAACTTGCAAATACGGTTGCATTAGGCTAAGCTAATTACTGCTGAGGCAAATGAGCACCAGGCTTGGAATACTAAAAGTAGCTTCTAGTCACAGCCTGTCGTTCAGTCAGGGAGAAATGTAGCTGGGAGAGGGCTATGATCAAGTGGAAAGGAAAAGGCAAAGTAGTTTTTGTAGTGGTACAGACAGCCTAGTTATTTGGGGTTGACAGGCCTGGGACCTGTGGCTACCAAGGCTGAAAAAGGAGAAACAACTACTCAAGGAATAAGAGGAAGAATTTGAATTAGCAAAAAATAAAGCCAAACCAAACACTGCTGGATGATGAAAGGACTCATGGAAGAACAATTGCATGGCATAGGTCTAAGAACACAAGGTTCACCTTGTGTTTAAATAAAGCCTTTGCCGAAAGCTTGAGAAGAGTAGACTTGGTTGAAAGGTAATGTCAGCCACTTGCTTATACAAAAGAGGTCAAAGAGAAACTGATGCCGCAAACTGAAGGGAGGAGGGGGCAATGGCAGATAGTATATTTGGGGTGATGTTGCTACAATATATTTCACAGTGGGGTTAACATACCTTTCATCACTGATTTCTCTTGGGCAGAGTACGCAACCCTGGATGTCAGCTTAATCTGCTTTTCTTCTGTTACAGATTAACTTGCTTGATGTAATAATTTCAAAAACTGTTGAGTTTAAGAAAGCCACAAGCACCTATTTGACGACTTGCTATCTGCCATAACACAGTATTTTGTTGGGTACTAAAAGCCCTGAAAGCAGTGTTTTGTAAACCAACCCTGAATACAAGTGCTGTTGCCATAGTCTATACATTACAGGGCACTGGTTGGTAAGCAAGGTTAGTGTGGTAAGCATTGTAGTGGTGTTAGGATTATACCTGGGAAGACCTAAGACTACAGGAAGAGCCAAAGTGCACAGGGAAAAGCTGCAACTCTATTTTATTAATTTATGTATTTATTTTGTTATTTTTATTTGAACCAGTTAAGAGAAAATTGAAATTTGGACTAATTTTCTGACTGTACCACTAAGCAGGGTGCCTTATCCTGTTTCAAAGTATGACCTCGAGTCTCAAAGACTCATGTTTTAGGGCCATCTCCAGCACCCTTCACAGGTCAAACACAAAATTATCCCCCTAATCTGCTCTTTGCTGAGCTTGTGCCCCTCTATGATTTTCTCCACAGTGTCCCTGAAGTTGGCTGTGAGGAGTTTATTCCTCTTCCACCAGTTACGAACATCTTGGTTCCTTCCTCAAGTTCTGCACCAACAGAGGCTTTGCCTGTTTATTGGATGCTGTGTAGGAATCAGTAGAAGCCTGATGGAAATCTCATGGACATCTCGCTGGGTTTCCAAGAATGCAAGAAATGGCCTATGGGGTCAAACCAGTCTCTGATGGTGACAACTGGAAATGCTGTTTAGGGAGAGCACACAAACCTAGCTGCTTTCTGCCATCCATGCCTCTTGTGCTCCTCTAATATGCACATTCATTGGTCAAGGGATGTTAGAGGGGAAAGTCTGGTCTGTTCCTTCAGTACCTGTTTATGGACCTGTTG
The DNA here is from genome assembly GCF_004027225.2 of Strigops habroptila. Classification (NCBI taxonomy): domain Eukaryota; kingdom Metazoa; phylum Chordata; class Aves; order Psittaciformes; family Psittacidae; genus Strigops; species Strigops habroptila. The sequence goes on from NC_044279.2 coordinate 15,549,874, forward strand.
TCCATGAACTGGTACAATACCTGCTCAAACCTTTTGCCTCTATGGCTTCCTATGGCGACAGATTCCCCAAGTTCACTACAACCCATGAAAAAAAAGCAGTTTACATGTTCTAAACTGATCCTCTGCTGTTTTCAGTGGGTGATCTATAGTTCTGGTATTTGAAGGATTTGGTGGGTAAGTTGTGCATTTACCTTTTCCTCACCTTCATGATTTTGTAAGCTTTGCTTGTATGCCCCCACAGCATTTTTAGTTCTCCTTGCAAGGCAGCTGATCTCTCCCTTTCATCATTCTAATTGTCCTGTGTTCCTTCCTTATCTCAGCTATTTCCTTCCTGAGATGTGGAGAGTGGGGCTGCAAACGGTGCTTGAGATGAGAGCTCAGCAAGGATTTGCACGGAGGCAGAACGATGCCCTGTGTCTTGCTTTACTGCCCTTCTGGTTAGACAGTAGAGAAACTGCATCATCAGCTGTTCAGTGCTGAGATGTGCAAACCCTTGTCCCAGCCATTCTCCTTTTGCATCCTCCTGATCTTGAGGCCATGTTTTTATGGTGCTCCCCAGAACTGCGATGAGCACAAGCCCCTGAAATGCCCTGGGGATGATTCTGGCCCCACATGTGAATTTTTGCTCCTTTTGGAAAGCTGCAAATAGGGTTTACTCCTGCCAACTGGAGGTTGAACTCCCTTCCCTATGGGATGATTACTGACCAGGATAATCCCCTGTGGGTTATGTTAGCACAGTCACAGGGGTGCAGGGAAAGACTCCCCAGAATCCTGTTTGTGGTGGCTCTTGCCTGGTGGCTGCTCACACTGCTGGCTAGGGAGGGAAAATTTCTCATTTCTGGCAATGAAGACTTGACTCCCACCATTTATTTTGATTTCCACATGTTCTTTCATGAAATGTTTAATTCCTTTGCATCACCGGCTGTTTTCCACATTAGCAATTCACTTTAATACCAACTTCTTTTGAAACTGTCAGATTTTGAGAAGAAAGGCTGAAATAGTTTACGTGACCAGAAACTGAAACCTAAAGATTCTCAGTCATTTCTTCAAGATTTTCATTAACGTTTATCCACAAATAGCTATGGATATTTTATTTAGAAAAGCATCTTATTCCCAGAGCCATACTACTGCAAAGCTAGAATATACTTCTTAGTGGGGCTGAGGAGGAGTCCCTGGGGCTCCTTTCCCCAAACGGTCCTCTATGTTCTTTCTGCCTCACTCCCTGCCATGGTCCGATTTTGTTCATGTCAAAGGCATGGAGGCAGATGTTGGAAATTTTCCAACTTGGAAGCAGGCTGAGGTATCAGCTGTGGGGAGGCCTGTCCTGCTTTTTAGCAAGTGGTTATTTGAAAAGTTATTATTCATTTCATTGTGGGCATTGCTGTTGTGAAATTTCAACCTAAGTAAATATGACAGGGAAAGAGGGTAGGAATGCATCTTAAAATGCAGTGGTTTGGTTCCGGTTTCTTTTGAGGGTGGACGCTCAGAAGCCATGGGCCTCAAGTGGTACCTCTGTGACTCAAAGACATTACTTATGTTTTTCATATCCTTTCAGTTCTGAGTTTCTCAAGTGATGCTGTGGCTCTTCTCAGTTTGACAGGCCTCTGTGTCTGCAAAGTTAAAAGCACGCTCTTTCCAATTGCTAGCTGGTAGTTGGTTGTAGCTGATGAAAAGAAGATATTAATGAAAAATATAACACTGAAAATGGGAGAAGAAACATGGCTTTTCTTTTGTACCTGATATTCCTCTTCATGTAGGTCACTATTCACAAAATGTGGACGTGTTACTTGAGAGACTGTTTTTCTTCCTGAGATATTTTTGTAGCTATGTGGTGTGAGCAGTATTTGTACCTGTCAGCCCCAGGCAGAAGGTGGAAGCGTCCACGAAGGCACAAGGAAGCATCTGGATGCATGGCAGGTGTTGTGTCTATGCCTGAGGCTGACAAGGACTAATTGTCACTCATACCTGCCCAAAAGAAGCTGAGCAAGGTCAGAAGCATGTGAACTGTAAGTTCAGGAAAGTATTACCTCTGAATAGCTGGAAAGAATGCAAACCAGACAGAGGATGTTTCTTTGTGAAATCACTTTTTTTGAGATGTTAGATAAGCCACCATTGGAAGTAGTGAGGTAGAAATTACCTGCTATAAAAGAGACTGAACAGCAGGTCATTCTGTAAGAGTCCTATGATTTGAAATAGATTTGTCAGATTGTCTGCAAGAACCAGATCTCTCTGCCATCTGAACACAATGTAAAGCCTCCTTTAGGAGTTAGGAAGAGAGTATATGTACTGTGAAGGTGCTTTTGTTTGTATTCTGTGGGTAGAGTTCTCTGGCGTCTCAATGCTTGTTACCAGGGAGTCTTTGCTTTGCTGGACAGAAGGATAATCCTAGAGACTTCAGTGTAAATGTAATGCTTTATATGTTGAAACACTGAATGTTTTAAACTATTTATTAAGGAAGGTAAAGGAAGAGTAGTGAAGATGGGAAGACTGGTATCCACAATAGATTTAAGTTCTAAGTGATGCTGCTGCCTTTTCTTTAAGATGCCCTCATAAGTCTTCTGTTTATAATGGGGTTTTGATGTCCAGCAGTGGAGATGCACTGGGCTTCACCAGTGTCTCTTCTGCATCGCATGGAATTCTGATCAGCATTTGGGGAGCTATAAGCTGCTAATTTCTATTTCCATTCTCCCTCTTTCAGTCCTCATGATAATTTTAGCAACTGCACAGGAACGTTCCATTTTGCACAAGTGCACAGAGTCCCGTGTTCCCAGCCCATCAGCCACAGCAGCTGTACTGAATGAGGTGAAGGAAAACCATACTGTGTGGAAGAGATCTTCTTCAAAACAAGGGTTTATGGGGCAAAGGTTTATGGGTGGAGTGTATCCTTTTTAACCCCAAAGCCAAGCCAAACTTAGAAATAGGTCCTAGGTCTGTTGCCTGTCTGCCTGCCTTTAGGCACTATTTTGAGCTGTCTCACTCCTAGCTCTTGGAAGCAGTCAGAGCTCCATTCTGAGCTGCTGTACTAACAACCAGCCAGCAAAGTTAGTTTTGGAGGCTGTCAGTTGTGATGGTAGAGGTTCAAGGCTTCAAATCTTAGGGCTGATTCCTGTTAGCAAAAACATTGCCTCTGAACTCAGTTGATTATTTTTTACTCTTTTTATTCAAAGTAACTGTTTTAAATGGTGAACTGAAGCACACAGGAGAAGGACTTAAAGTCAGGTGCTTCTTACTGAGCAGGATGGTGTGATACTCGATGCCATAAGCATGCTCTGGTTTTTCACTAGGGCATTCAAACTGCTGGATAGATGCTCCAGAATACCTATTTAGGGCTGGGTGATCCTCTTGGTTTTACTACTTTACTTCACAGTTAAATAATTTTCTTTTAAAAGTTTGTTACAGGTACATACCTATCCACAACTTCTTGGCTATACTGACTCCCAACATGTTTTCAGTGCCTTAATTCCTACATGTCACCTTGAGCCAGAAATGTAAGTAGTAGAGAAACATCTATCATAAAGAAATGCATCCATGTGTATCAATTGAAAGCTGTGTCATTGGCCATGATGAAAGCCAGAGAAAAATACAAAGCTGTAAAATAAACCTTCCAATGTGAAATTTAAGAAGTATGATCTCTTCAGCTTTGAAGGTGATTGATGATGTTGTAGAGATGCTTACATGTGGGAATGAGAAGTAACAAACTTGTCAGTGTTTTAGACAAAAGCATAATAGCTTGCAGGTGAAGTTTTCTGCTGGAAGCTGCAATCCGGTAGATGGGGATTTCCACATGTGAGGTAGACCTCTTTGCACCATCTAAGGACTTCAAAATGAGATCAGGCAGCTTTCTAAAAAATTATTTTAGTCTATCCTGTGTAAAAGTCCTTTGACTGCTCTGTGCAGGGAAGCCTGGAAGAGCACAGTTGTCTCTTCTGGCATTTTGTCTGTGAGTTCTGTAGCTAAGAATGCTCAGTTTACCCACCACACCTGCACATGGGTTGCGTAACCGTCCATGACTTGAAAGTCTTGGGGCTTATATTCCAAATTCATTATGTGTAAATAACATTTCAGAAATCTATGGCATTTCTTTTAGCTGATTACTTCACCTGACACTTCTCATTCTTCATATGTTGTAGATTTAAATCAGCTTTTAATGCTTTTTCATTCATTAATATTCTATACCTTCCAGCAGCTGGCATACGCTAGATTAGTTTTCTTTTTAAAGTCAAAATGTCCGTAAGACATGAACAGATGTTTATATCAAAATAGCAGCTGTAGTACCACGTTCTTCCATTGAACCAAGAAGCAAAATGTTGTTGTTGAGGATTAGTAGTACTTTAGTGTCAACATTATTAGACAGAAGGAATGTTAACACAGTCAAAACTTCATAACCACTTTTCATCAGATTGATGTTATTGTTTTCCAAGTCTTGGATACAATGGATGGCAGCACACAGGATCTGTAGCAGTTTCTTCATTCAAAACCTCTTATGAAGCAGTTTCTAGAACTTAACTGATAAAACTGCTGCCGCACTTCTGTGTTTGTTTTAGTAGCCCAGGATGATGGAGGATAATTAGCTTCATATTACGCCAGTAGCATTTTGTTCAGGTAAAGCCTATACCCCTCAAAATTGACTTTCATTGAGACATAGTTGTGTTTAATATCAAAAGTAGAGGTAAATTTAAAACCACTGGTCAGATGAACTTCCATGACAGATTTTTAGACCAATAGGTATGTTAAGACACCGGATCATAACAGCAAGAATGCATTCAGAGCAACCTAGAGAATCTAATTGGTACCTTCAGCTGACTTCACTTAGAGAAAGCCAAAAGGTTCCTAGCAGGTGCTGCAACTAAAGGAATGTGCACTTGAATTACAAAAACTGTCTCCACTTTACTTGACACTTCCTCCTTTCTCAGCCCTGGCACTTTGAGTCCCATCTGAAGGATGTTCGAGTAGTTTTTTTTCCAGCTGTATTTGGGACTAAAGGACAACTAGGGTATGAATCATGCCAGTTACACTTTTTTGAAATCTTGTTGTTCCTGTTAGGCCCTTGAGCACATTCCCCATTCCAGGGTTGTCTGCCTGTGCTCAAGGCTGGTTCTGACATGGTGCCTCTGAGTAACCTTGTTTCAGGTGAATTGTGTTTAGGTGAGTTGTGTGAGAAAGCTGTGAGAAGCAGCTCCTTTACTCTGGAGCTGTATTTCAGCCCAGACTCCTGCCCTGTTTGTGCCTGAGCTGTGTTGCAGCTATGCCCATGTACCCTGTCAATCTGCACCTGACCTCTTGGCACAACCTTGGGTCAGCATTGTTATTTTGAACTTGTCTGGCCATCAGTGACTCTTCGCTGCCCTGGTTATTACCTCACTGGACCTGATCCTGACCATGATTTGCTGGCTTGCTTTTCCTACTTGGATCTGCATTATTGCCATAGACTTGCGTCGTGGACCCTTGGCTGACCATGGTTACTGTCATTCAACCTGATTTGCTCATCTTGCTCAAGTACTGTGGGACAGCACCTTTGGCAATAACGTTACTGACTGTGTCTGCCTTGCTGTCCCCTCTGGCCCAATCTCCCCTTCCCCAAGGATTTGTTGCTATAATTCTTCTCCCAGCATCAGAGTAATGCCTTCATTTCTAGTTTTTGTTAGTGAATGTCTATCTTATGAAATAACTTAATACTTTAATGTAGTATCTTCTTTGACCCATTATTTGGCCCATCCAAGTGTATTTCTGAACATTTACAAGCTTCAACAAAAAGCCCAGATCTTGTTTCCAGCTGGATAGCAGGTATGAGCAGATCTGAACCTTGAAATATTTATGCATATAAGTAGAATCCTTTGAAGCCACTGTGACCTCCTGGTTGAATTTTTTTAAGGATCAGTTCCCAAGATAAATTCCTGTTGCAGAACACATCTGGTGTGGCAGTTTGCTGTTGTAAGACCGCTGCATACAACAGATGTAGTCTGTTCTGCTAGGCAACTGTTTTACTCTGTTTCATCAATTACAGACAGTTTGAGGACACAACATTCTTCCTGACTGAATAAAAAGGAATTAATGGAAAATTTGAGGACCAGCTGTTACCAGGCATAGCTTACCAGTAGAAGATAGCTTATATTGCCTATATGAAGTTGCAGTATGTGAGTGGCTACACTAAGTGCAATAAAATGGAAGGCCATAAGCCAAACAACAATGCAGACAAGCTACTAAATAATCAGGGATTCAGTGGTACCTGTGCTACCTGTTCAACATGGCTTCATTAGTGTGATGATCAGCACTACATTAATAAAACCTATGTCTGAATGACAGGTTAGCCAAAGCAGAGCCTTGAGCTTAGAGGGTACCCTGCTCTAGTTCAGATATACATGCTTGAAGCTACAGCATGTGGTGCAGACATACTCTCACTTCTTCAGATGCCAGCCACAGTTAAAGCTGTTCAGTGCTTCCCATTGGAAATAAGACATGGTTAAAACTTTATGAGACTGCAGTTTGTAATTTGTCTCAGTCTGGATTTTTCCTGACAATGTCAGTAAAATTTTCCAAAGAGTAAATGATGGAAAAAGCATGTTGATTTGACCATGTCAGTAACCAAATACCTAATTCTTACACTCTTGGGGCTGAGAAGACCAGCTATGTCTTTGCTTTGGACCTGGGAGATGATGGTTGCTGAGTAGTAAAGAGGACTTAGAATCAGCTGTCCATTTTGTGAATTCTAGAAAGAGACTTTCTGGGGGGAAAAAAATGGTTGAGAAAAAGATTTCCACAGGCACTTGTGGCTGATTCTCAGCTGCTCAGAAGATGAACTTGATGTAAGTATGCCCCAGTCTGGCAAGTCTGGCCTCAAGCAGGCATTCGTATTGCTCCTGAGCAACAGGTCTCCTGTGGCGCTTTTCATAAGCCTATTTGTTTCCTCAGAGGGTTGGTCAAAATCTCTCTAGAATGGAAAGTTCATCCCTTTCATCAATGAAGAGACCTTAAATCAATGGTCCAACTCCCCAAGGCGATGGATTAAAAAGTAAAACTAGAACAGGATGTTGGTTCTTAATGAGAGAATGAACAGAGGTTCTCAGGGAATAGTGGCGTAAGAGCACAGGTGGGTCAGAGGCACCTAGAAGTATTGCTCAGAAGAGCTGCAGCTGGAAACCCAGTGTAATAGGGAATAGAAGCAGGTCCCATCCCAGGGTGCCAGTCCCAAATGCCTTTGCCCTGGGTTAATGGGTGGTGATCACAGGCAGCATCAGGAAGAGGCTGACAGTGGCAGCTTTCACGGCCACAGACAAAAGAGAACAAAAAGAACATTGCTCATTTGCGGTCCTCCCCCATGCAACAAATGGATAGTCTATTTTAAAAGGTTTCTTTGCTTTCCGTAGTAATTGTTTTCCTTGTGGATCTCACACATCCTGGAGGATCCTCTCGTCTCTTACCCTAAGGCTCAGAGACTTTCTTTGATCTCTGTTGATGAACCTGATTTTCCAACCAGTTATGAGAATGTGATGAATAAAACAGGTTTTTTTCTACCCTTTCACATAACTCCGAAATAACTGATGCAGGAATTACAAATGACAGGCACCAATGCATTAATACTACAGAAAGTTTAGTGTAATTTGTGATGCTGCAGTGCCCTGCCTTTCTTCCCCATTTACATTTTATGAATGAATTTGAGGAATCAACATGCCTGCAAGAACTAATCCATCCCACAGCCTATCTACTTTCCCTTCTTTTTCCCTGATGGGGAATAAGGAGGACAGTGCAGCTGACATAACTGTGAACTCTGTTCCCTTTATATGCCAGGTCCATTTTCCCTATCTCTGGTTTTGTCTAAACTATGAACTTTCAGGGCAGGATCTGTTTTTTAATATTGCTGTTTGCTCAAAAACCTAACATTGTTTTGAGGCTCTGCTGGCCCCAAAGCACAATGTAATATACACAGCCAGATTATTATGGGGAAAATGGAAAGATCATTGTGCTGCTGAAGTAATTTTTCCTGTTCAAACAGAACTTGTCAGCATACCAGTTTATGTAAAATGTACTACTTGGAGGAACAGCATTGTCAGAAAGGTCATTTCTGCATGGAGAGTGGCAGACAGCCTAGTCTGCAAGAACCAAAGCACACTGGTCTCGGAGGAAGTGAACTGCAGTTGAGGGAAGGCGTTTGTCCTGAGGAGACTGATCCCTGTAGAGGAGTCAGAGTCCAGTTCACTGCCACCTTCATGAGAGACAAGCCCATCCTGGCTTCATCTCTGTGCCCACAGTGAATAACAATGGTTGCAGAAACCTAAGCCCTTCGATTTGGTGGTCCCTTGCCCTCTTCCAGCAGCAAGGGAGGGCTGGAAACAGCAGGCAGGGTGCCCATGTTCACATACTGGATGGGCAGCCCATCTGCAGTGGGCTCTGAACACACCCACTTTAAGGGACGATGTGAGGAAAGACAAGTCTTCACCCAGAGGTGGCAGCTGGGGTAGTTCATCTGCTCCCATGTGCTCTGCATTGGCTCCAAGCAAGAAGATATGTGGGTGCTGGGCCAGGCTGCATCCTCCAGTGACTGCGGCCTTCAGGCACGGGTTGAAACTTCAAGCGGGCAGGGCATTAATAAATGCTTTTCCAGAGGCAGGCTATTTGAGTTGGTGAAGGTTGGTGATGTTTAGAGAAAGAAGGTTCCAAGTAGAAGGGAAACACATTCTTTCCCATTGTCCCTCCCTCATAGAAAGGCAGGATCATGGTACAACTCTAGAGGGCGAGCAGCTGTGTTGTGCCTTGCAAAGGGCCCGAGTCACAAGAAGGCTTGGAACAGATCTTGCCAGAGAATCATGGGCCCCACACAACCCCAGGTGTGGGGTTGACTCTTGCAGACAGGTCTGAGAAACACCCACCTGGACTACATTTTCCTGCAAAGAGACCTGGTAAAGATCTGGCCTGTGTTTCAGCAGAAGCTCCTCTAAAATGCCAGCCTGGAAACTCTTTGATACGCAGCTTCACCATCAGAATACAAACAAACATGGCTGGGCTTTTAAAGCAAGGTCAATCCCAATAGCAAGATGGAGCATAGGGAGGAATTGTGCCACAGATTGCTTATGTGTTCCTCTTCTTTTTCTTCAAAGACTGTTGATATTCAGATTTTTTTGCCTTAAAAGCTGCTGCTTGTTGACTGATTCTCCTGACCTAACCCAACCCATCTGGAACCAGTGTCTAAAACTTGGATTTCCACCTGTTTACTCACCATGTCTTTTATTTTCCTGTCTCTCACTCTTCCTCTGTCTTCACTACTTGAAAGTTTCCAGAAGCCCATAAGCCTATTTATTTGTTTGATTTTGACTTTCTCCCACTGTACTTCAGGTTTTTTTTGACTCCTCTGCTCTTTTTATCCTCTCCTGTTTCTCATTTTTTTATTTTCTTCCCTCTCACTCTTACTTTATGTTGCCTGCAATGGTGCTATCAATGCTAACTTCTCTAATTGTGAGTTTTGGAGAGCTGAGTGCAAGAATGAAATGACAACGACACTTCCTCATAGCTGCCCTTGGTCCTGAGCAGTAACCACCCCATTGCTCATAGAACTGTATTTTTGATAGCAGTAGTAAATACATTCACCAAATTGTGTTCCTCGAATAGCTCCTGTTCATTTAAAGATGTTCCACCTGTTTGCTGTTAGAAAAATATAGGTCAGTTAAATTCCCACTTCTTTATCAGGTGTTTCCCTGTGAAATTAAAGTTAGTGTAAGTATTAGCATACAGCTGCAGAATGACAACAAATAAAATGTGAGTGTAGTACTATTCAGTGGTGAGAGTGAGCACACACATTTCAGCCTAGCCAAAGCTTTCACGCTTTCTTAACATGTTTACAGTCTCATGGTCTTGTTGTGAAGAGTATTGGTCTCATTGCACAACTCAAGATGCAATCCTTAACTGTGTTCTCTTATCTCCCCAAGCCCTTTCATTTACATGCTTCTGTGAGCTGGTTGGCTGTGTTCCCCTAGGATGTATTCAGGATACCTGTACTATTGATTAACAGTAGGTACCTGCCATTCCTGTGTTAACTGTACACTTTGTGCAGCCTGTGTGTGTCACTGTTGGAGCTAGAAGCCGCACGTATCCTGAACTGCATTGCTAATGTCTTAGAGGGGGGCTGAATACTAAACCACCCTATTACCTCAAATATTTCATATTAACACATTAATACATAAACTGCATATTGCTTTATCCTCTACTGACAATACCATATGGTGCTTTCTGTAAGCCAATACATCACATGTACATCTGTATTACACACAGGGCTACACCCCTCAGGAACCTAATTGTTTTCTGTAGTAAATGCTTTAGTACAGGCAGCATGCCCAGTCACCTACAGGCAGGTGGGTACTCACACCATCTGCTTTAAGCATGTAAGCAGAAGGGCTGAGGCAGGAGCTACAGCTCCCTATGCAGTCAGCAGAGAGGGTCTTCTGCTCTGCTAAACCAGTGCTGGTGAGCAAACATGAGTGCTGATCCCTAACAAAACAAAGTGCAAAATTTCAGTTCATTCCAGCCTCTGTTTTGGAGCAAACCAAGTGGGCCTGGGAATGGTGGGGGATGGATGCTCTCGGGACCGTTCCCAGCAGGCAGTATGCACCAGTTTGTTGGCTCGCATGGTCCCAGCACCACTCGTCCCACATGCACTCTTGATGCTGAACAAACACCATCTGGATGGAGGACAAAGCTGTTGTCTTATCCAGGGCACCCCTGTGCTCCCTCAGATAAATGTCCTAGGGATCACAAGGAACAGCCTGGTGATCATGGCATCCTGCGTGCCTGTATGGAGCAGAAGCTGCCAGGGGCTGCTCCAGCACCTCAGTACTCTGCACTGAGCACTTCTACACATTAAGACGCCTCTCAAGGCCACATGCACCAAAGCTTTCACCATAAATTAGAGAAGTGGGGGAGCTCAGCACAGGAGCCACCTGGCACAGGTGACCTTGGGCTCCACCACAGCACTAGGTGACCTGTGCCAGCATCTCTGGGCATAGGCAGGTACCATCTTCCCCTGGGGGATCAATCAGGCTGACCTACAGTTCCCTGTGTCCTTCTTGTTGCTTTTGTTTTAAAAAGATGACACTGCAGTCATCAGGGTCCTCTCCAGCTTGCCATAATTTTGTGTATGTGTTAAGACAGTGACCTTGCAATGGCATGGCCAGCAATATCAATGCTTTCGAGGACCATCACCTGACTCCATGGGTCTGAATGCATGCAAGTTGTCTCAGTGGTCCCTGACTGCGACTATCCCAATGTGCTTCTTTTCTCAGCCTGTGCTGATATGTGCAAAGGCCGGGGAGCACTATTCACATGGGACAACTAGTGCAAATGAAGGTGCTGAGTACTTCAGCCTTTCCTGTGTTGTCTGTTGCCATGTTGTCTCCCCCATGCTCCTGCAGACCCACATTATACCTGTAGGTATCTCTTCTTGACTTACTAACCATTATGTCCCTCACTAATTTGGTTCCATCTGGGCATTAGCCTCTCTGATTTTACCCCATGTGCCTGAGCAGTGCTTTTTGCTCCTGCAACTGCTTCCTGCATATTCCCTGTCTGTGTTTTAGGTCATTAGGATGGTCCTTACCTAGACAAATGGGCTGCCAGCTGAGGTTCCCTATACTCCTGGACAAGGGGATAGTTCATGCGTGAGCTCTCAGGAAGTTGTCTTTAAAAACCAATTAGTTCTTCTGGAGACTCTTCCCCTTCACAGCTGCTTCCCACAGGTCTTTCCTAAACAAGTCAGTCTGTATGCCCAGAGTCTGAACTGCTGCTCACCTTCCCCCTCTGCTCTGCATCGGTCACCCCACGGCTGGTGCAGCCCCAGCAGCATTCTGTGACAGCTCTTGCCCCGCCCCTTCCCTGCTCCTCAGCAAGAGGTCAAGTGAGCGCTAGGCAGAAGGCCATGACTGCTTCCCTCGTGCATTTGTATTGGGAACATGTCCCAGCTGCACACTAAGAACCTCTGGGACTACCTGCCCAATGCCACGCTGCTCTTCCAGTGGACAGCCAGGTAGCTGACATCCCCAGCGAGGACAAGGGCTCCAAGTAGGGAGACTTCTAGTTTGCAGCCCCTCAAAGCCTCAGCGCCTGCCTCCTCGTAGCCTGCGGTGTGTAATACGCACCTAGCACAACCCCAGGTTCCTCCCCACTCTGATCTTGACCCAGAAACTCCCAGCAGGCATGTCTCCAGTTTGAGACTGGGACACTGCATAGTCAAGGAGCTCCTCAACGTAAAGCATGACCCTCCCCTGCTCTCCTCTGTCTGTCCCTCCTAAATATGCTGTATCCATCCATGGCGACATTCCAGCCATCTGCATCACCCCACAAAATCTCTGTGACCGATGGTAAGAGACTCCCTGCCAGGCGCTGCGCCTCAGTGTGCAGGGGCCTGAGGGAAGCCTCCGAATGCCTGCCTTTTTGATGCAAGCAGAAATGGGATGTGATCAAATCTGCCTTATTTAGGCATGTAATTTGGAGCTGTGGAGGGAAGCAGGTGCACAGATTTTCCATCATTAGTGCAAGCAGCCTGGTACCTTGGAAAGCCTCGGGAAAGTGACTCCATAGGTTTAACTCCCACCCTTTCTCTTTCCCCTGGAGCACTGTCAGAAGTGCCTCCCAGATATAGCCAGGGCCACCTGGTAGTGTCAGAGTCCTCACTGAACCCACAGGGGCCTTTTAAAAATCAGTGGCATTACTTTGTGCTGAATATCAGCCACTGTTCAACACATCCTACTGGTGGCATTAACCTCCCACGAGATTAACACATCCTCGTATCAATTACTTCGAAGGGGTCAAGAATCACTATTAATGCAATTTTCATGAGTGTTTAATGTTACATGTGAAACGATCACTGTGGCAAGTGTGATGCTTGTCAGGGAATTTGTTAAAAATTCCGGGGGGAGGTCCATGAAACATTTCACAGAGGACCTGCTTAAAAAATATAGCAGATTTTAATACTTGCAGCCTAACAAGATAGATTTTAGAAAGATGTCTATCTACATTGGTGGAAGTAGGACTTTTGAAGTATAGATACAGAAAAAAATAAGCAAGGAGGCAAATAAAAGTCCCAGCTTGCTGCTGCTCCATCCTGTTTCCCAGCCATGGAAAGTGCTGGTTTTCATCTTCCCCATGCCAGGATGGTGTCCTGGCACGTATCAGTTGACTTCAGGCACTCCGTGTGCCTATTTTGCCTTTGCACAGGGAATTGATGTGGTCCAATTTCCTTTCCAAACTTGCTTATGCCTCATTGTGCAGTTCTCTCAAAAAAACACCAAACAAGTTTGGATGGATTCACCATCTGTCAGATCCAGAGGGTATGACCAACTTAATGAGTCACTAACTGAATTCCTCCCAGTCTGTTTCCAGTTTCATTTGCAACCTTGGATAAAGCACTTCTGTACAGTGTTCTGCTCAGAGGAAATGCAATGTCAGGGCTGACAGCAAAGCCAGATTTTAACCTGCTGCTCAAAACATATGGTTTCCACTTCTTGGGACTTCAATTTAATGGTTAGATTTTGCTCTGATGAGATGAGAGCTTATAAAGTAGTGAACTCATGCTGGATCAGCCGTTACTTCCCTGGGATGCGGAATAACGTGTAGTCATACATAAGCCTAAAAGCCTTTCTGATTTATTTTTCAGTTTTATTTCATTAAATGATGGACACCTGATGTGCTGGTCTTGTATAATCCGCAGAAGGATTTGGTTTAGAAGTGCTGTCCACCTTTTAGAGAAATGGACTCTCTAAAATCAATGTGTTTAGGGAACAATAGAATTAAGGGGGTTGGACTGAATCTGATGTTTTTTCATGTGGTTCTTTTCTTCCTGCATGTCTTTCGCATACACCAGACACTAGGTGTTGAAAGAAAGGGTTGTTCTCTGATCCCAGGAATCTGAGCTGACTGAGAGATGACCTCTTCTTCTTCCAGGCTTATCTGCAGTCCTTAAGGAGGCTTCTGTTTGGCAGACAAACTGCTCTGTGTTTGCATATGTTTGTTTGAAGATGCAGTGCATCAGGAGCAGTGTTTCCCTGGTACCCTGTGGGTAGTGTTCTGCCAAGTCCTTGGTTTTTATGCTCCTGGTGTTGTAACTAATAAATGATAACATTTACAGGGCAATAATTCACTCTGGAGCTCCCAACATAAAAGGGACATGAAACTGTTAGATAGGGTTCAGAGGAGGGCCACAAAGGTGATCCGAGGGCTGGAGCACCTCTCGTATAAAGACAGTCTGAGAGAGCTGGGCTTGTTCAGTTTGGAGAAGAGAAGGCTCCAGGGAGACCTTAGAGCAGCTCCAGTGCCTAAGGGGGCCTCCAGAAATCTGGAGAGGGACTTTTTACAAGGGCGTGTAGGGATAGGACAGGTAAGAACGTCTTTAAGCTCAAAAAAGGTAGATTTAGGTTAGACATTAGGAAGAAATTCTTCACTATGAGGGTGGTGAGACACTGGCACGGGTTGCCCAGAGAAGCTGTGGGTGCCTCATCCCTGGCAGTGTTCAAGGCCAGGTTGGATGGGGCTTTGAGCAACCTGCTCTAGTGGAAGGTGTCCCTGCCCCTTGGAACTGGATGATCTTTAAGGTCCCTCCAACCCAGACCATTCTATGATTCTGTGAATCTATGGAAATGACTTGAGAAGGGCTGTAACCTGGCAATCCATGTTTTCAAGTACTCAAAGATAAAAATTCCAAATTGTACAATAAAAGTCCAAATAAAATTCCAAACTGTACGCTAATAGAAGTCTCCATTTGCACCACCACTAGCTTTCTGCACATGTTGAATTCCCTGATTTCAGAAGCAAAGCATCTAAATGGGCTCCCTGGATGCATACACAGGGGTTAGTGCACAGCTATCAGTTTAATGGCTGCAGACCTGCTCAGGGCACACTTGGATTTAGCAGCTCGCTCTCGCAGATGTTGCTGATGACTCTGTCAGAGACTGCTTCAGTCAAATCTCATTAGATCCTTCTTTTGACAGCCAAAGGCAGAAAGGAATTGTTCTCCTGCCAAAAATCGCGTCCTTGCTCTGAAGCACGAACAAGCTGTAGGTCTTAAAAATAGAGAGAAAAATTTAACTTCAAAAAACATGTGTTTCTTACAATTGCATTTTCAATGAGTCTGAAGGGGTGTGCTGGAATTCATACATGTAACATGAGAGAAAGAGCAATTATGCAAAATGTGAGCTCAAACGATTACTTTGGTAAAGTTACCTGGGATTCGAGCAGTCTTTGGCAACCTTAATGGTACTGCTGCCAGCTCTGCTTGTCAGAATGCAAGGAATGTGTCACCCCAACAGCCCCCCCAGTAGGAGATGGGAAGGGAAAGGGCTAAGGATGGAATGTTGGGACTCCTCATGTCCTAGCCCAACCCAAGGGCCTCCCCAGCAGGGGAGGGAAGGTACAGGGTCAAGAGCCCTACCAGTGGCACTGTGCATACAAGTGCTTTTTGCTTTAGTAATTTGAAGGTGGGGAAAAGAAAAATTTGCTTCAGCAGAGCTTTGTGGTGGAGACCAAGCTCCATCTGCAGCTCCTTGTGCCACATGGTAGATGCATTTGTGCCTATTGCCTGCACCTTTGTGTGCTGCATTGGCTGGAGTGATGCAGAGGGAGGAAAAAGGACCTCAGGGACACAAGGGAAGGTCCTGCAGTGTCACTCAGTGGCGTGGGTTCCTCCAGCCCTCCCTCAAGTAGTGCTGTGTCCTGGTTTCGGCTGGGATAGAGTTAATTCTTTTCCTAGTAGCTGGTGCAGTGCTGTGTTTTGGCTTCAGTCTGAGAAAAATGCTGGTAACACACCGATGTTGCAGTTGTTGCTTGGTAATGCTTACCCTGATCAAGGGCTTTTCAGTCTCTCATGTTCTGCCAGTGAGGAGGGGCACGGGAAGCCGGGAGGAAGCAGAGACAGGACACCTGACCCAAACTAGCCAAAGGGGTATTCCATACCACAGCACATCATGCCCAGTATAGAAACTGGGGGGAGTCACCCAGAAGGGACCAATCGCTGCTTGGGTTGGGCTGGGTATCGGTTGGCAGGTGGAGAGCAATTGTATTGTGCATCACTCGTGTTTATTGTTTTTTTTTCCTTTCCACTTCCAGTTTGATATTCTCTCCCCTTGTTATTTCCGTTATCACTATTATTATTATTACTAGTAGTAGTAGTATTATATTGTACTTTAGTTATTGGACTGTTTTTATCTCAGCCTGTGGAGTTTACATTCTTCTGATTCTCCTCCTCATCCTGCCTGGGGGGAAAGGGAGGGTTGAGCGAGTGGTGCTGAGTTACTGCTGGGTCCAAACCATGACATGCTGTCAAGTCTTTTTGTCTCCTGAGCCAAAAAAGCCCCATTGCTGTTCCCAATGACTGACACCTCTGAAGATGCCTGTTCCCACTTCAGACACTTCTGTGGCAGGGGCCGCCGGGTGGGATCTGACCCTGCAGACAGGGACTGACTGTCCGGAATTCTGTGTGTAGTTGCTGGGCTCCTCAGAACAAGAGGCAAGAAGAGGGTCTAGCAGAGGGCCACAAGGATGATCAGGGGTCTGGAGCATCTCTCTTATAAGGACAGATTGCACGACCTGGGCCTGTTTATTCTAGAGAAGACTGACAGGGGATCCCATTAACACAGATCAGTATCTCAAAGGCGGGTGCAAGGGGGATGGTGCCAGACTCTTTTCTGTGGTGCCCAGCAACAGGACAAGGAGCAATGGCCATACACTAGAACAGAAGAAGTTTCAACTCAACATGAAGAACTTCTTTATGTTGAGGGTGGCAGAGCACAGGAACAGGCTGCCCAGGGGGGTCATGGAGTCTCCCTCTCTGGAGACATTCAAACCCCACCTGGATGCATTCATAGAATCATAGAATCACAGAATAGTTTGGGTTGGAAAGAACCTTAAAATTCATCTAATTCCAGCCCCCCTCCATGGACGGGGACACCTTCCATTAGACCAGGTTGCTCCAAGCCCCGTCCAACCTGGCCTTGAACACTGCCAGGGATGGGGCAGCCACAGCTTCTCTGGGCACCCTGTGCCAGCGCCTCAGCACCCTCACAGGGAAGAACTTCTCATCTCAATATCTCATCTCAACGTCCCCTCTGTCAGTTTAAAGCCATTCCTCCCTGTCCTGTGATTACAGGCCCTTGTTAAAAGTCCCTTGGCTGCTGCATGTAAGGCAGCCAACACCCTTCAGCTTTGCTTCCAGGGCTGCTCACTGTCCCCTTCCTGGGTTCTTTCCCATCCCCAGCCCCAGGCTGCAGCAGCTCCAGCCCTGGTCCCTGCAGCACAGCACCCGCTGCCTGTGACACGTGGCAGGGCACCGACAGGCACCGGAATCAGACAAATCCCGTTGGAGTCAGACCTGGGTTCATCAGTTGCCTCCCCGCAGTGCATTGCGGGTACCCAGGTTCCCTGGCTGTCACCTTGCCTTGGCTTTTGCACCTTGGCTTTTGCACCTCTTGGGTGCAGTTTACCGGTGCCCCCTGCACTCCCTCCCCATCCCACGCAGGCACAGAGCGGTTCTGGAAAACACTTTTTAATGGAAATACTTTAATGGAAATATTTTAATGGAAACAAGAAGAAACACACCTTAACTCTACTGTAACACCCCTCACCCCTCAATGCCTCCCCCCATCCCCTCCAACCCCCTTTCCCATCCAATGTCCACCTCCTCCCCGCTCTGGTCTATTCCCCCCCTGGCATCCCTGGGATGGCTGCAATAGCCCTGCGTTTGGTGGGTGGCTTTGGCAAGGTGCTCCCACCCCGCTTCATGCCCCGCTTCCCTGCCCTGGCAGGCTGGGATGGTGCCACGTCCATCCCCACAACCCCCCACTGCCCATGGGGCTCCATCCCAATGGTGCTGAATGCTTCCAGGCTCTGGTCGCCATTGGTGGTTCCTGGGATGGTGCAGCGGGGGGTGAGCAGCTCCTCAGTCACTTGCAGGCGTTGGTTGTGGGGGGCAGCAGAGGAGCTGGCGGGGGTGTTACTGCCCAGGTCTGGCCCCGTGGAGGTGGCTGTGCCGGAGATGTTCATCTGAGCAAACTGCTGCACCATGTCCTTATAGCCGGGAACAGACTCGAGCAGGTCCGGGGCGGCCGGGGGCACTGCCCTGCCCTGACGCTTACGGGGTGCCCGGAGTCGTGTGGGGGTCTGGGGGGTCCCAGAGGCTGCCCAGGTCGGGAGGGTCGCGCAGCCCCCAGGGCCCCCCAGGGCAGCAGCTGGCAGAGAAGCAGCGCCCTGGCCCAGCATGGAGCTGTGTGGTGCAAACACGGTGGTGACAGCCCACAGCATCTGGAACACGCGGGGGTCGAAGAGGCAGCCACACGGAGCCCTCTGCAGACCTGCCAGGGTGAGTGGGAGCCAGGCTGAGCCGGGAGGACCCTCCAGGGACACCTGCTGAGGCGGTCCCAAATCCAATGTCCCCCAGCTCTGCGCCAGGCCCGGGGGAAGCTTGCGGCCGGGGCGCTCCCCACAGGGTGAGCTGCTGTGCTGGTGGGATGGGGTTGACGATGAGGAAGGGTCTCGCTTCAAGGAGGTGGCAGGAGAGAGATGGCACCAGGTCTTTGGGAACTTCTCTGGGAAGGGGAGTTACTGGGCATGAATCGCCCAGAGCAGAGCAGGGCAGGGTCACTCAGGCCGTGCCCTCTGTGCCGTGGGGACAGGGGTGGTGGAGATCCTGGGAGTGCCTGGGCTTGGGGATGCTGAGTGTGTGGAAGGTGCCGGGGTGCCAGAGCAGAGCAGAGCAGAGCAGAGGAGTGCCGTACCTGCTGGTGGTGCCTGAGGGTGCTGGGGTGCCCAGGCTGTGGGCAAGGGCTGCTCCTGCCCGGGCAGGCGGCACACGTTGGCTGAGCCTGAAAGAGAGAGAGGAGCCATGGCCAGAGGTCACCCCCGCTCTTGCCCACAAGAGCATCCCCGCGCTGTGGGGTCAGTCCCTACCTCGTGGGGAGAAGGTTTTGCGGGGCACAAAAGTCTGTAGGAGCTGGGGGCCCTGGAGACGGCGCCTTCGGAGCTGCTGCGGTGGCAGCGCCATGGTCCCTTCTGGCTGGTGGCTGCTAAGGACTCTTTGGCCCCAACATTCCATCTCCCAGGATAGAACGTTGGGGCTCCCCATGTTCCAGCCCACCCTTTCTGGCATGGGGCAGCCACAGCTTCTCTGGGCACCCTGTGCCAGATCCTCAGCACCCTCACAGGGAAGAACTTCTTCCCAATATCTCACCTCAACCTCCCCTCTGTCAGTTTAAAGCCATTCCCCCTTGGCCTGTCATTACAGGCCCTTGTTAAAAGTCCCTTGCCTGCTGCATGTAAGGCAGCCAACACCCTTCAGCTTTGCTTCCAGGGCTGCTCACCATCCCCTTCCCGGGGTTCCTTCCCATCCCCAGCCCCAGGCTGCAGCAGCTCCAGCCCTGGTCCCTGCAGCGCAGCACCCGCTGGCTGTGACACGTGGCAGCGCACTGAGAGCCACTGGAATCAAACAAATCACACTGGAGTCAAACATGTTAGCTTCTTTCTGCAACCACCATCATCCATACGCTTTTCCAGCACTAATACTGTAACTCTTCGTATTTATTAAGCAATATATCTCCTAACACTTGACCAGTCACATTAAATGCATGGTGTCTGTAGGTTCCTTACTCAAAAATTCCAATCGTTCATTTTGAAGGGATTTACAGAGAAGGTGAATGGTGTTGTCCCAGGTTACTGATTCAGATAGGCCAGGTAGAGGGTAAATAATTGATTAAAAGTCACCCTGCAGGCCAGGCCAGGCCGGAATTAAAGTCCCATGTAACAGGATCCAATTGAGGAGAGCTTGTGTATATGAAGGGAGACTTTTGTTGAGATGTTGGAGTAGGGTCTAATCAGGATCTCTGCGTATAAAGGAGAAACTAATGCAAACACCAGAAGAATCACAAACATCTAAACTGCTGTAAGAGCTGAGAGAGATACATTCAGATAAATGAACAAAACAACTCTGTCTGGATAGTGAAAACGGATGGGGAAGGAATGCCACATGAGGATCAGAAAACCACGGATTTTATCTGATAGCATCTTCTTTCCAAAGAGACCAAACAATGCTGCAAGAATAGGATGAGCTATGGAACAACAGGAAGTTTTCAGGCAATACACACTTATTTCAAATTGTTTCTAGAGTTAAATTCCGATTTGCAGTTCCTGTTTTCATTTTTTTAACTCGAGTGTTCCTTACAGTCCCAACCTTGCATTACCAATACATACTCATCAACTCAACAAACTGGTGTGATTCAGGATCAGGGTTTGTGTCTGGTCAGAGGGAAGATATACATTTTGTATTCTGTATTCCTCAGCACACTGATAACGTGTAATTCTGTGTAGAGAGAAGGTTTCAGACATACACAAACTGCTATTATAAACAGGATTTGCTGATCTTTTTTTGCATATTCAGCTAGGTGATTTCCCTCAGCCCAGCGCAGTGGTGTCGCTCAACTTACACAGCAGCTCTGCTTGTGGCAGAATAATGTATCAGAGCAGGTTGCTTATTAGAGTTTAAGGCATCAAAACATTAACAAACAAGAAATCAGTTTAGGTGCCTAAAAACACAAGAGGGTGAACACTGTTGCTAAAGCCCACGGGAGGCTAAAGCCCTCATGCTCAGCCCCTCAGCACTGAACGAAATGGGAAGAATTCTTGGTTTGGGGATTTGCTCCTTGTATCATTCTCTTTCTTGATGCAACCATGGCTTCATGTAAAGAACATAACCAGCACTGACCAGGCTGGACCTTCTACTGCCACAGAGCCAGACCCTTTTCTGCCTCATCTATCCCATGGCTCATACATTTTTGTCTGCACAACAGCCCAGTTTCCTATAAGAATCCATCTTTGCCCTACTTAACCTACAGTCTTCTTGAGAGGTGAGAGAGAGATGTAAATCCTCCTGGGCTGAAGCAAATCTGTGATTTGGGCCTTCTCCTTCCTGGGTGAGGCTATCGACCATCAGGCTATCACACAAAAGACCTACAGCATCTCGCTGTGTGCCTCAGCTGACATCCCCAGGAGATGCAGGCACTCATCCACCTGGTTCTGAGCGCCAGTGCAGAGCAGGAACTGGCGCCTGGTTGCTCCAGTCTGGGGGAGTTCTGGGCACATGCACAGAGCACTCAGTAGTTTCTGGAAGACATTTTTCTGATGTATACCATGTATCAGCAATATAAAAGCAGTAAAATCCTGTAATCATTCCTGCAGTCTGCTGAAGCACAAGAAATTGAGTTTATTAAAGCTGGATCTGCTCTTTGATCTAGTTCACAACATCACCTGGCAAACAATTGTGCAAATGCACCTTGAAGGAGAAAATAAGGCAGTGCTGTGAATCTAAACAGTGCTTCAATTAAACTTGTAATCTCTTGAAATGTAACATCACGCCTAAAATCCACTCAAATCCTTCTTTGGATCTGACCTCCCTGCCTCAGACTATTAATGATACCTACTACATGTTGCATTACTGTGGTATCATTCATAACTCAGCTGTTATAACGAAATCCAGTACTATGGGGAGATGACCACAATAATGAAAAACTACAAACAAGCCAAACAAATCCTCCCTCTCTATCACGAAGTCAGTCTTCAGCAGAGTGCATCCCACAGCTGAACTTCGTTGTGTTTCTTCAGGGAATCCTTTGAAGAGATAAGCTTGATGCATGATCTGATGAGAAATGACGTCTGCTTGTTATTGTGCTAGGCTGGCAATGGGGGAAAAAAAAGCAGCTTTTTGTTAGTTCTCTTGAGTCTCTATTAACTGTAACACACAGAATGCTTCCAGCTTCTGAGCTGGCTGTTAAAAAGACAGGTTGTTTTTGTGACAGCCAGCTGTTGTGAAAACAGTCTGTGAAAGCATTCCCTCTAGCTGGCTAAGGATTTGGTGTGAATATTCTCTGTTTAATGCACTGTGTCCCACATTTTTTTACTTAGGACTTATATATAAAAACTATTGAGTGCTGCTGCACTTGGGCGCATCTGGAGGCTTCTGAAAGATCACAGCCTCTCTCTTCATGGCGCTGTAGCAAAGTAAGCCAGTGTGATCCTGGAGAGCCAAGGGACCTGAGGGACTTTCCTGTAGCACGACGTAAGTTCGTTGCTGATGCTACAACTTGAAACTATTTCTTATTCTAGCACTGGGTCAGGCCCTAACGGTCTGCACAGGAATAAGTAATGCCTTGTGCCAGTCACACCGTATTATCCAAATCTTGATTTAAAACAACTGAACGTTAACATGTATTTAATTTTTACCTAGTCCAGGCTTCTCACATGCTCAAACATGGAAGCTGACCTATTGTATTTATAAATGCACTGCCACATCTGTCACTAACTGGATTAACTCCATAGACAACTGTTATTACCACTCATTTGAGTAACTACTGCTCACTATTTGGTCGGCACCATCTGGACCACTGGCGCTGCACAGCTTGCTGTGAGGCAGAGGCGGTGTGCAGCTGGCCACGTTGGACTTCGCTCCCTCTTCTCATGTTTAAATTCATGTGGCTGTGACGAGTCCCGCTCACAGGGTGTAGGCTGGGGATAACTGAGCTACCGAAATCCTCCATCTACCGGCTGGCCTCATTACGGGGATCTTTTATGGTCAAGTCAGGAGGGAAGTTTTGTTTACTTCGGTGTGTGCCATTATATACACAATGAAGCACAAGTGGTAACGTTTGATGTGACTTCTTTTCCGACCGCGTCTCCACGGTGCCAGGTGGGATTCCCGGAACGCGGCCCCAGGAACCGCCGCTCCTGCCGGCTGCACCCCCGGGCCCCATCTCCCTCTTCATCCTGGTGGAAATCCCGGACGGAAACGCTGGAAGGTGGAATTATCAAGCCGCTACGCTTTACTTTAAGCACACACCGGACAGCAAGCGCAAACTTCCCTTCCATGGGTAGCACACCAGTCCCCCTCTGAACTGGTGGCGGGGCTGCCCCGCAGGAGCGGCACCTCAGCTCGGGTGAGCTGCCCCTGGGCTCTGGCGATGCCTGCGCGGCGCCCGTCCTCCCGGAGCTGGCTTCTTCCTTCCTCCTTCTCGCCTCCTCCTCCTCCTCCTGCCGCCGGCTCCGGGCCCGCCGCTTGCCAGCACCCGCTGAGGGGCAGCGGGCGGAGCCGGCGGCGTCGCGGCGCTCAGCGCGCAGGAGCCGAGAGTTGCGGTTGCGCAGTACTGCGCGCCACGGCGGAGCGGGGAGGGGGCGGCCGCCGCTGTCCCCGCCCGCCTCCGCCTCCAGCTCCGCCCGGGCGCTGGGAGCGGCAGCCGCGGCGGGCAACTTCCCCTCGGGTCCGTCCGGCCGCGGGCACTATGCGACCCGGCTGAGCGCGGCCCGACGCGGGCGGGCGGGGCGAGGGCGGGCGGCGCCAGCAGCAGTAACAGCAGCAGCAGCCCCGCCGCCGTAGCCAGAGCAGCCCGGCAGCCGCCCGCTTCAGCCCCCTGCGCTCCCCCGGCCGGCGCAGGAGCCGCCGCGGCCGTCCCATGTCCCGCAAGGCCAGCGACAATGTGGAGTACACGCTGCGGAGCCTGAGCAACCTGATGGGCGAGAAGCGGCGGCGGCAGGCGGACGGGTCCGCCGGCTCGGGCGCGGCGGCGGCGGCGGGCGAGCGGAGCCTCATCGCCGCCGAGTCGTGCTCCAGCCTCAACAGCGCGGCGTCGGGCGGAGACCTGGAGCGGGCGGCGCGGCGGCAGTTCCAGCAGGACGAGACCCCCGGCTTCGTCTACGTGGTGTCCGTCTTCTCCGCCCTGGGGGGCTTCCTCTTCGGCTACGACACCGGTGTGGTGTCGGGAGCCCTGCTCCTCCTCAAGAGGGAGCTCAACCTGGACGCGCTCTGGCAGGAGCTGCTCGTCTCCAGCACGGTGGGCGCCGCCGCCCTGTCCGCCCTGGCCGGCGGCGTCCTCAACGGGCTGTGCGGCCGGCGGCCCTGCATCCTGCTGGCCAGCGGCCTCTTCACGGCGGGGGCCGGCGTGCTGGCCGCCGCCCGCGACAAGGAGACCCTGCTGGGGGGACGTGTGGTGGTGGGGCTGGGCATCGGTGAGTGCACCCGCCGCGCACCCTGGGCTGCGCCTGCTGCAGCCCGGTCCTGGGGCACAGACCCCGGCGAGTTTAACTGAACCTAAAACCCGCCGGTCCCTGCGCGCCCACAGCCCGTTTATGTAAAGCAGCCCCCACGCAGAAGGCGAGCGACCGCCCGTGAGGTGGGAGCGCTCGGTGCTGGCGAGGGAGGCTCGGGGCTGGGGTCAGGAGAGGGACTGCGGCGGCGTGTGGAAAGGGAGAGAGTGTGAGTGGTGTGTGAGTGCTTGTCCTCTTCGGCTCTACTTACAGGTGGTGTAGCCCGGGCCCGTTAGGGGAGAGTTGTCTAGTTTCCGTGCGAGGAGAACGGTCTCGCATCCCTTCTGCAAATTCATCTATAGGGTGATCTGTCAGTGTCAACAGCTCACACAGAGCTTTGCATTGGGGGGTTCTGGGAAGTCAGCGGCGAGGAGGACATCATCCCTGTCTTTTTGAACTGTAAAATCCTCTCTTTTGGTTGCCCGCACAGCTTTGCTTTCCGTTGGGTGCTAGAGGAATGCTTCTGGGACAAAACGAGGTAGTAATCTCTCTGGTCAAATGAGATTATACCTGCTTTGGATTGCATTAATAGCATCCCACAGAACTGAACACGAATCGCTGCACGTAAGCTGCCTTTCTACATGCGTTGCATAACTTGCAGCAGTACGTTCTGGTAAAACTTTATAGTTGTCCCAAAGAACTTGTAGTGATGAGGAGTGTTTTCTCCAGCCTTTGAGACTGATTTCTGTGCCGGCTAAATCTTAAATATACCGGGAATTTTGGTTGGTCTTCAGCTGCCATCCTGTCAGGCAGTAATTTGAATTACACTCAGCATCCGAGATGGGCTGTGTGAGGTTATTCAGAGTCCCTGTATAAAAAAAAGAGATAAGTAAATCTTTCTTATTGTAATTTTGTGGCCCTTCCTATCTAAAAGCATGACGACAAATTGGGGATTAGGCTTGTTCTAGAGAGAGTTAGACCTGTACATAGCAAAGTTCTGCTTCTTAGCATTGAATAATCTTTCGAATTCTCTGGCTTGCTGTAGGCACACTTGCTGTGATGCACTTTGTGGTCTTATTAAGGAAAAAAGTTAGTGACTCATAACAAGGGCTGTCAGAAATAAAATCGACTCCATCCTTGGAAGGGCTCGTGCTGGTTTTCCTGTGCAGTAAAGGACATCTTCAGGTTGCAGTTTTTCTACCCTGAGTTGGGGGTGTGTTTTTTTAGTCTTTAAATGCTGCCTCTCTGCATTTATTTGATTTTTATCAATACTTGAGACTGCAGAATGTTGGTAACGTTGTTGCAATGTTCAGGGGACAAAAAGCTGAATTTGACTACGAGGTGGTAGAGCGAGTATTTTGATGACCATACATAGCACATGTATTTAGTGGTAGATACTAAAAATATCAAATTTGTCATATTCTTGTGTTTGTAGAGCTGCTCATGTTCTTTGGTGACCTTAACTGGTTACACTGACAACTTCAGAGGAAAGAGAGAGGAAAGGAGTGGATGGTTTGCTTGACTCTTGTGTACCTGTGTCTTGTAAAGAGATACATAGGTATCTTGGAATTGTCTTATAAATGTGCAGATAAGTGGCATTAGTAGTGTTGGAGGGATATGAGACTCGGGGCATAATATAAGGAATATATAAACCACAGAAATGGAAATTGGGAGCTAGGGGTCATTTTTCTGTACAGCCGTAGTTCTCTTCTGTGGTCTGGCTCTCTCGTTGGCCTCTTTCCACATTGGGGATAGAGGTGATGGTTCTGCTGGGGTTCCAGAGGGTGAAGTAAGGACTGAGAAATGCTCTGAGGATTTTGGAGCACAAAGACACTGATATAAAAAATATGATATTTTCTCCTTTTTATCAAAGGTAGAAACCTTTGCTCTTTATGGGGTGGAGAAAAAGCATTACCAGAAACAAAGCATTACTTTCAGTTGCTGTCACTGAAGCATCACAAGAGACTCCAAGAAGCGCAGAGTCCAATCCGAACAAGGTTTATTTTACAAAAGAAAAAATGTTGTGGTTCAAACCTGTTCACACACAGCAAACTGCAACAATCTCCACATTGAATCCCCACCAGAGGGAGCCTGCATAATTTAATGAAAGCATTAGAAATTGGTGGAACTTTTAACCAGTTTCTTCCTTTGTTGTCTTGGAGCCCTCTGACTATCATTTTACAACCCGCAGTGGGCAAGAACCTCCTAGTGTTGGTGTAAGGAGGTCGCTCAGAAATGTGACACTTCAGTGACAGTGTCAACTGCTGAAATGGTGTGATGGTGTAGTGTTATGGAATGCTGTCCTGCCTGCAAACCACTAAAAATTGCTTAGCTGTGTCTAATTTTATACATTTTTGAAGTCTCTTTCCTGTAGCTCTTTGCCAATTGCACATCAAGAGATCTACTCCAGAAATATGTGTTTGCTTGCATTTAATAAAAGCAATTACTGTGTTATGGGCAGTTTTGTGGTGCTGTAAAAGCAGGTGCAGTGATGGTTACCTATGGGACTTCGATCCGCCCTCACCGGTACATGGTGGATGTGTGCTAACAGTGTCCATGTGAGAAACCAGCCATCTTTCTCATGACTGTGATTTATAAAAGGCTACAGTTAAACTTTCAAGGATGAAAAACATGGGATATTTGCTGAAATGAGGAACATCTCTCACTTGTCTGTCTTGTCTATTTCTTGCCATAGAGCTGTTTTGCGATAGAAAACCTCTCCTCTTCTCCCCAGCAATTACAGAAGGAGATATTTCTGGAAAATTAATACCTTCTCTCAAGAACAAGCCAAAGTCCTCTTTTATTGCAAACGTAGAATAGATTTTTTTATGGTTGGAAACAGTTATGTTCCCCTCCGTAGTGTAAATACAAAATATAGGGAATGCAAAAAAAAAGGGAAACTACATTCAGCATGAGCTTAGGATACGCTCAGATCTTTTCAGGTCTGAATTTCTAAATACACAGTTCATGACAACATCAGGCAAAATGGCTTAAGAAAAGGTTATGGCCATCATTCCCTCCTCCGCACCCGCCCCTTCCCAAGCAGCTCTGGTGTCCCTGACTCTTTAGGAATTTGACTGAGCCTTGTGTCAGGAATGCAACATTTGGACAGATATCCATCACAGCAAATGTGGGCAAAATTCAGACATGTAGGAAATCGGACCACATGTGCTCAGTAGCGCGTTACAGTGAGCTTAGCTAGGAAAACTGTCATTGGAACAAAGCATATTTGGACCTTTTGCATCTGATAATGCTGAAGGCCTTAGCCTGTTGCTGAAAGGTGGCCAACCACACTTGCAAACTGCTGTAGTTTGCATGCTTGGTAGGAAGGCCAGGTTCTTCACTTGGCTCATTTTTGGTCTGTCCTAGCAAAGTCTGAGGACAAGCCAGAACTGACACACCAATGGTTAGAGCTAGGCATGGCTGTAGACGAGAGCTAATTCTACTGAAAACCTGCTGTTGTGAGAAGGGAGGTGGAGACTAAGTAGAGCAAGCACTGGAACTAAACGTAAAGAAAGGGTAATAATAAATAGCTATGTTGGCAAAGTCACTTCTTTCTTAGACTGTGATCAGTCCAGTGTCCTAATTTTACAGCCAGTTGTCTGAACACATCAGCCAGATGTGTTTCAATGTCTTGCCAGTCTGCAATGGAAGCAGTTTATCCTTCTGCCATCTGAGGATGCTGAAGGTTTTAAGCCTGCAGCTGATGTACGTGAGTGTTGACATGGTGTTTCAGGTTGTGTGCTGTTCAGATCACTTTTTCGAGAGCACTGGTGTACCAGCTGTGGAAGGAAAGCTGTCTGAGCTACACAGTGTTCAGGAAGCGACAGAATTAAGCTTACTTGTGCGGAGCTGATCTCTATCTTAATGTACAATCATTAGCTGGATGATTAGATTCCCCTGCCTTGTTCAGCATGCAGAATAGGTGGTGCTCAATTAATGATCAGCTCTTCAGTGTTTTGCTTTCTTACTCAATGTGTGGCTTAGGCATTGCACACACTACCCAAGCTCTGGTGAAACCATTTAGTTCTTAGGACGACTGTGTGTGCATGCACTCATTTACTAGATCTGCAATGAGATGGACCTAACCTGGCTGGTTAGGTGTCTTATCTTTAGGTGTCTTGTCTTCTCTCTGACCTCCGTTTTTGCTAGTGCATGATGTATCTTCACAGTGTGAGCTTTGTACTCAAAATGTCTGTAGTATTTTTATTTTGAAGGCTGTATTTGAATGTGACATATGTAGTGTTCCTGGTAGCATCTTTATACTGTGTATGTAGGTCATTTTCTGAGCAGAGGAGACAAGACTCTACACAGAATTAGGCAGGAGTAAAAAGTGCTGGCATACTGTTCAGGGCTCCCCTGGTGGGACTGGCTTCTACTGATAGTAATGTCCAGCAACAAATAACAAAAATAACCAAATTTGACATGAGGTCTTGCGTCACATAGTACCAGCTCTGTATTATCTTTAGAGTGGTTAAGAAGAGGTCTACCATATCAGCTGGACTACCATGTATGCTGTGAAAATAGTGGAGGATAACTGGTATGACCTGTTGCCTATTAAAGATGAGGCTATGTATGCTGTTTGGGGTTTTTTATTATTATTTTAATGTACTGCTGAGCTTTTTCAGGTGCTGTGTATTTTTTATCTTGGAAGAAATTACAGATTAGTCTCCCCCATGTCCCACCCCTCCCTTGGGAAGCTCTAAAGCTTCAGTCTGTTTTTATATGTGAGTGTCCACCAGAGTTTTTTAAAAGAGTTTATAGCTCAGTACATTTTGGAGAGGGAATTCACCTTCAGCCCCCAAATATGCTGTGCTACTTCTGGCAGATGCTTGTAATTTTCAATCTAGAGATTCATAACAAGTTATTAAATATGTTGTAGAGATCTTGTTCTACACAGCTCTAGATGAGTGTGTTGTCATTCCACTTCTTCAGCCAAACTATCTTTCTGTAGATCTTATGATCATAGAATGGTTTGGGTTGGAAGGGACCTTAAAGCTCATCTAGTTCCAACCCCCCTGCCATGGGCAGGGACACCTTCCACTAGGGCAGGTTGCTCCAAGCCCCGTCCAACTTGCTCTTGAACACTGCCAGGGATGGGGCAGCCACAGCTTCTCTGGGCAACCCGTGCCAGTGTCTCACCACCATCACAGTGAAGAATTTCTTCCTAATATCTAATCTAAATCTGCCATTCATTTAAAGACCCTTGTCCTGTCACTTCATGCCCTTGTAAAAAGCCCCTCTCCAGATTTCTTGTCAGGCCCTTTAGGCATTGGAAGCTGCTCTAAAGTCTCCCCTGAGCCTTTTCTTCTCCAGGCTGAACAAGCCCAACTCTCTCAGTCTGTCTTCATAGCAGAGGTGCTCCAGCCCTCTGATCATGTTCGTGGCCCTCCTCTGCACTCGCTTCAACAGCTCCATGTCCTTCTTATTTTGGACGGGTGAGATCTCACCAGAGCAGAATAGAGGGGCAGAATCCCCTCCCTCTACCTGCTTGCCATGTTCCTTTTAATGCAGTCCAGCATACAGTTGGCTTTCTGGGCTGCAAGCACACACTGCCGGCTCATGTTGAGCTTCTCATCAACCAGCACCCCCAAGTCTCTCTCCTCAGAGCTATCCTAAATCTGTTTTCTGCCCAGCCTGTATTTGTGCTTGTAATTGCCCTGACCCATGTGTAGGACCTTGCACTTGGCCTTGTTGAACTTCATGAGGTTTGCACGGCCCCACCCCTCAAGCATGTCTGGATGGCATCCCTGCCCTCTAGCATGTCAGCCACACCACACAGCTTGGTGGTGTTGACAAACTTGCTGAGGGTGCACTCGGTCTCTCTCAGTGTTGCCAACAAAGATGTTGAGCAGTGCAGGTCCCAGTACTGGCCATGAGGAACGCTACTTGTCACTGGGCATCGAGCTGTTGACCACAACTCTTTGAGTGTGACAAGGATGTTGTGTGAGACAGCGTTAAATGCTTTGCACAAGTCCAGGCAGATGATGCCAGTTGCTCTTCACTTACCCACCAATGCTCTAACCCCATTGTAGAAAGCCACCAAATTTGTCAGGCATGATTTTTCCTTAATGAAGCCATGTTGGCTGTCACCAATCACCTCCTTATGTTCCATGTGCTGTAGCATAGTTTCCAGGAGGATCTGCTCTATGATATTGCCAGGCAGTGAGGTGAGATTAACTGGCCTGTAGTTCCGGAGGCCTCCCTTTTTTCCCTTGTTTAAAAGGAGTGTTATGTTTCCCCTTTTCCAGCCAGTGGGAAGTTTCCAGGGCCGCCACGACTTCTCAAACATAGTGGCTTAGCCAACTTGATGCAAATTCTTCTAAAATGTAGTATGCTCATGATAAATGAAGATATGAATGTTTAAAAAACACCTGTTCCTGTCCTTTCCATTTCTGATCCTCCTCTGATTTGCTGGAAGTTTGAGACATGGTTTGATTAATGATTTATTTGAAGCAAGTGCCTGTTCTGAAGGTGAATTTTTCATAGGTCGTTTCTCATTTTGTTTATATACCCTGTCACTGAAGTTATGTTTTTTAGCTGAGGGTGTATGTCCCTTCTTCCTTCACAAGTCCCTTACAGATGTGCTGCCTGCATGGATGAATCATCATGCCGTGACCTTGGAGCCCACCCCCACGTCTGGCTGGCTGTGGATAGGCCATGGCATGTTTTCAGCCGTGGTATTAACAAATGTGTTCCCACCTCCTCCTTTGTTTGATCTCTTATTTGGCTGAATAGCAAAGGTGTCTGCCTCTTCTGCAATTGGGGACAGTGTTCCTTCTCAGGTTCCTTACCTTCGAGCAGCGAATTGTTGTTTGAAGTCCCACATGTTCCCCAGGGATTACTCCTGAGTTGACTCTCCTGGGAGTTCATCCATCTCTTCCTGTGGCCATTGTGTTAGTGGGCACTGAAGCAGTCATGTGAATTAAAATAATAAAAAGTGTATGTTCATTGATATATGCAACTTTTTACCTTGGGCTTGTCTTTTATCCCTATGGGATCTTCTCCCCATCCCCTGGAGATGGGTCTTCCAGTTGCGTATATTCAGGAGCTCTCACCCCAGCTTCTCTACTTGAACTTTTCTTCCCTGCTCCCTGGTTTTTCCAGTGTAATTCAGCAAGGGAGCAGCTCTCTGGAGGTTTGCCCTCTGTGGCTAATCTGAAAGGCTTCTTGGCTCTCATTATAGCCGATGTTTTCCAGAAGCACCTGGCACTGACCTTTGGGCACGTACTTTGCTAGTGAGCATTTTACATCAACAAGCACATTCTACTTGTGCTCCTGAGCGATGAGGCAATTTTGAGGCAAAAAACCCCTTCCAGGCAGTGTGGAAAACCCTGGTGATAGCTGATGCTTTTAGCACATGGGCTGACAGGCACTCGGCAAGTTGAACGGTGTTAAGGGAGAAGTGGGGTTTCCCAGGGAAGCAATTGCTTCAGGCTTCACATCTAGAACTTTCTGGTCTCTTTTCAACACCCTGTATTTGGGAATGTCTGAGTTTTCACAGGGCTCATGCCAACTGGTAGCATTGAGGAACTTTCTAATCAACAGCCAGCCAAGCACATACAGCTGCGTGCTCAGTTATCTCTGAGGCAGTAATGAAGTGCTTGTCCATCTCCAGATGATAGGCGCAAAACCAGAAGATGCCAGAACTGGTGGAGGACCTGCTGTGTAAACAAAAACATGTATCCAAAATTAGATTCACCTGGCAATCGCTCATATTTTCATTGTCTAGACACATATAAATAGCTTTGGAAATCTATGCTGTAAGTGGGAGCCCTAAGGCAAGAGTTCTGCAGCCTTTTCCCAGATGTGGGAATTTCTGCAGGCTAACCTTTTCTGTCTTGGACAGAAGTAAGGATAACATCCCTTCTGTTTCCCTTTTCTTTTGGTCAGGAGCCTCATGTGCATGGTTTTCTCCACTGTTGCTTCTCTTGCCAGCTTTTCAGGGAAGCAGATCCGATAATTGTGGTTTTAATGTGCCTATGGACATAATCACGTTAGGAAAAGAAGATTATTTTCCAGCAGCTGAAAGGATGTATTAAAAATGCTTTGTGTTTAGCCGCAGCTCTTCTACTTTCCTGTCATAGTCTGGAAACCCAGGGGAATGTGTTCCAAGTTGGAAAAGAGCCTGCCTGGTATTACATATGTTGTATTGCCCATGCTGTGGGGCGTGTGGTCACAGAAGTTGGGAATGCGTTCTGGTGAGTGCTGCTTTGAGAGAAACATCTACTGTAGTGATCACTGGCACATGCTTATGGAAGAAGGTCTTTAATTTCTCATTGCTCATAAGAAATTCTCTCCTGTTCCTTCTCTCAAACACTTGTTCTGTGCCAGAAAGGCATAGAAACCCTACAAAGCCTTGAACCATCTACCTTGCTTAGTAACTTCTGGTAGTTTTCCAGCTATGATTTTATAGTTTTAGCACTCCTACTCTTGGTTCACCAGATAAGAACTTTGAACTTAGGCCCACTTGAAAGCACCAACAATTCAAAGCTTAAATCCATCTTGAACTGATTGTACCCCTTATGGATACATAATGTATGTAGGTGGATATAGGATTTTGGGATTGTTTTTGTTTGGTTGGTGTTTTTTTCTTTTTTGTGTGTGTTCGTTTTGGGTTTCTCCAACCTGTTGTTCCTGTCTGACTGTCATCTTTTCTTCTTGCTGACAGTAATGAAAACATGAAAGTGACCTTAAATGTCATTAAATGACTTCATGTTTTTATGGTTGGTACATTATTATCAGAGAAGTGCCATCATTTCATAAGCAATCAAGCATATTTATTGTAATCAAATAGAAAAGAGAAAGCTAGGTGCTGGTGGTATTTGAAAATGATGGTAGTAATCTTCATTCTTGCCCTGCTCTGAAGTGCGTTCTGCAGTTCAGCCAGGTCCTGCTGTGACATCTGTCACACTTCCAAGGGTGAGAGAGGAGAAGAGCTACAGGTACTCCTCCTTTTCCCTAGTGCAGAACCAGAGCAGAACTGCTGTGCTGAGAGGAGTGGGAAGGGAGAAGGAGCGCTAGCGTGCCCCGATTCCCATGCCCTGCGGTTCAGTTCAGCCTCCAAAGCAAGACCAGGCCAGCTGGTGGAAACAGGAAGCTCCTATTCCCATCCCTCTGTTTTTCCTCCCTTCAATTACCATTGATTCTTGGCCAATGCATGTAACAGTACTACAATACTTGGTAGTTACCTGTGATTCTGTGAGGTTTTAAACCAATATCATGAAAGATTTAAACAGTATGGCCCATTACTTTTTTACAGCTCTAATCCTGAAGGAACTGGCAGTATTTAACCTGGAAAAAATATAGTTGTTGATTTACTGTCTCTTCAGCTGCACATTCAGAAATGGGTAGGCAGTCAGGATTCAGTAATTTCTTTAGGGAAGAGTTAGATGATCCTGAAGAAACGAATTTACAAGCATGTTGCAGTTTTCTTTTGTGCTGCTGAACTGGCAGTTGAATCACGGGCTTCACATTCTGCCATTCAACAGCAAAAACCAGCAGGGAATTGTGGAAGAAAAAAAAAAAAAATCTATTGTCTTAAAGGTGAAAGAGAAAGCTGGAAGCAAAAGCTGTATATTGAAGCTAACAAACATACTTAATAAATTACTTATTCCTGAGCTTTCTATGGGAAAAGTGGTTGATAACCAAACATATTGCTGAAAGCTGTGGCAATGAGGCTGGAGCAACTTCAGAAATCTAGAAAGATAACTGAAGTGCAGAGCCTACATGAGGTGTTGGAGCAGGGAATGTTTGAACATTGTGCCCTCATTGTAAGTTTTGTTTAATCTGTGAGGTTAAGGAGGTTAAAATCAAAGGGACTCACCACTAAGTACTTGCTCTTTCGATTTGGTTAGTTAATTTTTTTAGGGTTGTTGGTTGTAGCTACAATGGATCCTGCGGCATCTGAGAAAGGCAGCGTGGTAATAGATGAGCTAGAGCATGGTAAGCATGGAGGAAGTACTGGTAAAGTCCAGAGCTGTGTGTACTTTAAGCATGCACTTCAGCAAATGTTTGTATATAAGTGACCTTTTTTGTTTGTTCACAGGTCCTTGATTGTTGGGCTGTTGAGGTCAGTACTAGCTATGTCAGCACAGGAGTGGGGAATCTGCCTGAGGGGGAAAAAGTAAGTTTGGTTTTATTCATGGAGTTCAGCTAAGCCTCCTGCCTCGTAGGCTCCCTGTTCCTGCATTAATCACAGACACTGCTGACCTCACCAGTCCAACTCACATTGGAACAACTTGTGCAAATGGAAAACCAGAGCTACCTGGACAACTTCAGGATCCTGAAGTAAGGGTGGAAAACACTAAGTGTTGCACATAGGCATTCAAGATGTTTTCGTCCCGGAAGTGAATCACTGTGGTAATATTTTGATCTGAATACCAGGGTCTGGGTTTGTGCTGTACGTAGTTCTTGGGTAGGAGGAGAAACAAGGTACTGAATGTAGATCCTTTTTCTTGTAATGATTGACTGACATGTTCCTGGAAAAAAATCATTGGTGCATATAGCAGAAATCTGGGCACACATTGAGTAGAGCATTACACAAATAATATCAACTTCTCTGTTAGTGAGTGGGTATGTACTTTACTAAATTCTTTGAAAATTTGGACGAGAAGGTACTGTTTATCTTAAAATCTAACCTTGGGGCAGGACACAATAATTGCCTACTCCTGTATGCTCTACTTCTGTACATCTTACTGTTGTGCAGGTTGAGGGCTTCCTTCCTCTCCTGACCCTTGTCTGCAGTTTTACTAGCTAGGGTAAACAAAATATTATCATGTTCAACAGTGTGTGTGCTTCTGAAAAAGCTGTAGTTTCAAGGCATAATTTTTAGGTCAAGATCTGTTGTTTTGCCTTTTTCTTTTGTGTCTGCTGATCGTGACTTTAAAGGAAGAAAAGATGCAGCCTGTGTTTTGGCTTTGAGTCTGCCTGTGCTCACCTATTTTTGAATCTTCCTTCCCTGCAGTCAGAAGCTGTTGTAACACTCTGCAGGACCTCTCGCTGATTCAAAATTAATTGCTTTGCCTGACACCCAAGTACTATCTGTACGATTAATCATTATCCTCTTAGATGTGGAGTGCTCCCTAGCACGGAAGGGAAGAGTGCTCTGAGCTTATGAACGCAGCAGTGCAGAGAAGGTTTTTCCACACATCTCGAGACCAGCGGGCCTGTCTCCTCTGTAATACTAATTGTATCTCTAGCAAGATCTCAGTCACCTGTTTAGAATAGTTATGTTTATTCTATTCAGAAGTTAATTCTCAGTAATTCACCCTGTAATGGTGAAACTTCCAAGGGACTGTGTGCCTGTTTTCTGGTTTTCCTCACCTAGAATCTTAACCCATTTCTGGCTGGCTTAATAGAACCTGCTCATGGTCATACATGCTGTGTATCTTTCATCCATGAGTACGGATTTGTGTGTGTGACAGTTTCAGACGGGTTGCTGAGGCATAAATCCCTACGGCTGCGTGCTGGTTGGATGAGGGCAAGCCTGGCCTGCCTGTTGGCCTGCTGTCTCAAGATTTTGTATTAATTCTGCTTTTCTTTGTAGAGCCTCTTTTCCAGGATACATGAAGTGAAACTGTGCATGCTGGCTGCGATGGGGACTTCTTACGGGCCACTTTGTTACAGTCAAACTATGCAGATTCTCAATTTGTCTAGCTGTAATGACTTCTTATTCCCAAGTTTCCCCTATGAGGGAGCTTCATTTGGACTGGGATATAGGGAAGACACACTCTTTGCACTGGTGCAAAGAAGGGGGATCTGGAAGTGTGAGCGCCAAAGTATACTACTCGAACCTCGGAAACTCATCTGCCACACTTGTCCTTCCTGGCCCATGTTGGTGAGAAGGAATGTCTGATACAGGCCTCCTAGACGGTCACATTGGGAAGTAGGAATCCAGACATCTGGAGAACTCTCTGTGTGTGCATGCATAGGAAGAATTGCGTATTAAAATAAAATTAGATTAATGGATTTTTTAATTAGGAGTTGTTTTATTTCTATGGTGAGAAAAAATGTGATTGAAGGTGGACGTGCAAGACGAGACTGTAAAACAATTGTGCAGATTTTCAGGATTAGTGCATTGGGAATAGATTCCAGAGTTGTGATCTGGAGGACAGGAGAAGATATGAAGAACTGCTTTGGGGTGTGGAGTCTTTCATTCTGCTGCTTTAGTTTTGTTTCAAGCAATTTGGAATATATATTTCTTGGCTCAATTCTTTCTTCTTTGTTAAGTTTTTATCAAGTGGGGATGTATGTTTCTTGGCTTAGATAATGTGGACTTGTATGATCTAATACTCACACAGGGTGACTTGTTTTCATCCGTGCTGTGACAGTGAGCAAGGGGCCTGAGCCGACACTTTCACCAGTTTTAAGCCAGTGTGATTCCACTGACGTTACAGCAACATTAATTTCTTTACGTTGTGATCTTGGTAAACTACTTATCAGTACAGTACTTTACAGGAGAGGTGAATCTGTTCAGCAGGTAGTTGTAGGTTCATCTAAAATGAAGTCTGTAAGGTAGATATGGATGTCATGCTGAGCTACAGCTGAAAAATACAACTCTAGGCAGATTTGTTAGAGAAGACTTTTAAGCTGATAGTTGAAGACGACACACATCACATTTTTTTTTTAAGTGCTTATTTAATCTTCTATGATATTTTGCTTACAGCAATGCTCTGTTTCTTCCTTAAAGCAAATGATTCAGCTAGTTGTAGTAAAACATAAAAATGCCTGTGTGCATACTTCTCAGTGCTGATATGTTCCGAATCCAGCTGAATCATCCGGAAGCAATGTATGGCTGTCTTTGTTTAGATTTCTATTTGTCATACATTATCAGCACTAAAATACATGTATCCCTAAAGCAGTAATAGGTTGAGAAGTGTTTGGTCTACTGTGTCTCCTTTTCACGGTTGCTCTGTGTATTCTTTGGTTTGAATTTCTGTTTGTCATGCATTATCAGTCACAAAAGTACGTATGTCCCTGAAGCAATAATAGACTGAGAACTGTCTGGTCTGATGCACTTCACTTTCACAAGTGCTCTGTGTGTTTGTACTCTGCGAATTCATCCTGTTACAAGGCTCTGTAGCCATTGGGTTTCTAAGTCAAGGTACATTTTTCCAATGCAAATACGAATTGGAGTTACCTGTCCTAAGAGCTGGAACCCATACAGTTTGTGTGCTGTAAGAGCAATAGGAGCAAGAACACTATTGCAAGAATAAGTATTATTTCACACTGGTACAAAGAGCTAGAGACACATAGCCTTGAACTCATTTTGCCATAAAATAAAATGATTTGTGTCATGCAGTTTTATGGTCTTATAACAACCTTAAATACATGCATATGGTTGTTTTATTTTGTCACGCAGAAGGCTTTCTAGCTTTAAATACTGCAATAAAAGTCTATAAACTAAAATACGAGAAGTTTCACCTCAACTTGAGGTTGAACTGAAATGAGGAAGAACTTTACGTTGAGTGTGGCAGAGCACTGAAACAGGCTGCCCAGGGGGGTTGTGGAGTCGCCTTCTCTGGAGACATTCAAAACCCGCCTGGATGTGTTCCTGTGTAACCTGCTCTAGGTGGCCCTGCCTTGGCAGGGGGGTTGGACTGAATGATCTCCAGAGGTCCCTTCCGACCCTAATGATTCTGTGAATGAGAAAATGTCTGTTGTACTGTTAGAAGTTCTGACTTGCACATTGTGAGACCCCAAATGTCTGATGCACCTGTCTTTTGCTAAGTAAACATAAGACCAATCTGTAATTCTTGGATTTGTCACTTCCTGGCCACTTGATTGTGCCTTCATTTTTCCTTCTGTAAGGTAGGGCTGATGTTTGCTTGCATTTTCAAAAGGCATTCTTGGACTTATTAAAAATGAAGAATAATCTGTAAGTCTGTCAGTCATAACCTGTTCAACACTACAGTTTCTGTGAGTGGAGTTCGTAATCTGATTTTCAGTTTCTTGAATAATTTCCTCTACAGTCAGATTTCTCCTCACTGTGTGCTTGGCCTTTAGACAGGCAGTGCTGTTGGTGGTACTAGTCAGAGAGACCTGCGCTCAGGGAAGCCTGATGTTCAAATCTTACTGAAATACTTGTAAATTATTTCTTCAGATGTATCTCAGTGTAGACTTCCAGAATGTAATCTGACATGTTATATCAGTAACTATGCTTATTCTTCAACTACTCTTATGAGCCTTTTCTGTTCCTTACAAGCAGCTGGCATAAGAGTCGCTACTAAATGGTTTTGGTAATTTATACCTAAGCTTGAGTTTTCTGATATGGTAAATTGAAACACTGCTTGAAGGGTCTGTATGTCTTAGTAATTAATCAGTTCTTTAAACTATGAGAGCAATGTAAACTCAGAGTGAGCAGGTGAATGTGGATGTGAACTTGACAGTATTTGAAAGGTGGATCATGTTGCACCTGAGGATAATGAGCAATAAACATTTGAAAGCACGCACTGCATTGGAAGCACAGTCTGTGGGAAGCTTTTCTACCTGTTGATTACTGTGGTAGGTCACAAGTGTTAAGGAAGGGGATTCTGCTATTAAGGGATTCGTTTTTGGTGGCAGGAAGAGTAGCATTCTGCTGGAATAGAGGCTTCTTCCCAACCTCATCTACATCTAAACCTGTCATCAACATGTGGATTGTGAAATTTTGTAAGGAAAGTACTGTGGGCTTACTATTTTCTTAGTGCATACAAGTTTAAATGGTGGGAGTGGGTAGTGAGTAATTCAGAGATCCAGTCACCTACAGGCTGTTTTGTGCTTCGTTGCTGGTTCTTAGTGCTTTATTAGAAGCTATCACAAATTGTTTCTTTCCTACTCACAGTGACTCTATTAGTGTTCAGTTTAATGATTCTTCTCCAGTGGGTGATTAATTCTGCCTCTGGATGCTGCCCTCGTGCAGTATTATCAGTGGTCCCTACCTTTTGTTTTGGGAAATAAGGAAGAGGATGTAGACCAGAGTTGGTTTTAAAATGTAAATAAAAGTAATTATTTTTTGAGTAAAAGTATTAAAATTAATTAAATTAATTGAGTAATTTAAAAATTACACAAAAGTAATTCACTTTTGAGTGAAAATTCAATTATATGTAGCTAGATTTTACTGTAATTGATGTTTCAATTAGATCTTGCTTTATGGAAACTAATTAAAAGATTAGGTGGAATGTGACCAGATTATAGGAAAAAACAAGGTGGGAGACACTAATTGGTTTGTAGGGTTTCTTTGGAAAGAGTGCTGTGAGGATTAGGAGCTCCCTCCCAGCTCTGGTGTGAAGATCTTCAGTTATCCTCAAATGTGAGAATTTCTTTATGAATTTTCCCTGTGAAAGTAGAGTAATGATGTAAGTGCAAACTTGCAAAGTTTGTACTTCAGAGAGATCCTGGTTTGAGTTGTTTTTCTTGGTGGTAGCTTGTGCATGAATCTTTTCACTTAAAACTCGAACCTGACGTGAGAATGTCTTGTCACTTTGAAAGAGAATATGGCTCCATTTTTAACTGTAAAGCTTTCAGTTTTAAGGATGGAATCTGCTTCTTAGTGGGAGCAAATATAAAGGAGTTAAATAAAATTAACAGGAGTTTCTCTGTAATAACTGTACCTTAAGAGTACAAAAAAGCTGGGGCACTTAGAGGCTTGGGGACAGAGAACTGAAACAGCATGGTATTTCATTACCCAGTTAGTCATCTTATGACTTACAGTGTGACTTACAACTTGTGCAGTGCAAGTCACAGGAAAAGCAGATTTTATCTTAACAAGGATACTTGCTGTGTCTGTGTTAAGTAGAATGGGACTGTCAGATACACCATTTTAAATGCCAGCTCCTAATTCTTAAAATTTCTTGTTTTCACTTTTCTCTTGCTGGATAGAGGTAACAGAGCAGGCTGCCAGGTGAGAGAATCATTGCAGTGCTCTGAGTTACAGAAGGGCATTTTAAATATCCATCTTTATTTCCTTTTAATCTTTAGGTTGTCTAGAGTTACCAGGGTCTTGTACCAATTAATGAGATTTACTGAGAACATCACAGTGTTTGCCCAGCTTTCACTGCAGACTGATCCAGAGCTCTTCCTGAACCTTCCTCTAACATGCCCAGAGAACAAAAACAGGACAGGAAAGAGCTGTTCTGCAAAGGGGCCTTGGGGGCTGTGCTTCTGTGATATGCGGTTCTCACATCCATTGCTCTGAGCACTGTTATTTATAAGGACATCTGCAAAGTAAATGTTGGAGTGAAGCAACCCTGTTAGCAGAACTGTATCTGTTGTTTGGAAGATGGCTGTCCATTACAGTGCAAGCTGTCAAAAGCTGAAAGCCATGAGAGCAGCATCCCCTGGGTTTTCCTGGCATCTTCCATCCTCTACCACTCTCTTACCCTGAGGCCTTGAGACTTGCAGCCTTGTTTTTAGGAAGCTCTTTGGCAGTCTGTTTCTCTGATAAAAATTAGCAGTAGTTTCTTCCCACCTGCAGCATCCACCCACTCCTCATTAGCTGAGATTTTCCTCAGCTTTTTGTCCCTTAGATGTTGGTAAAGGAGCGGTTATCAGTTCCTTTTTTCCCTTTAGCATTTGACAGCTACTGTCTTGTTTTTTTTCCACAAGTGCAGCAGCCTCATTCTTCGCTTGTAACGTCTCCTTTTTGTCAGTTTGAGCAACTGATGGAAGTAAATACACACTGAAATAGATTAAAGTACCCTTGTATCCCTTGACAGCTTGAGTATTACATCAGGAGTCCTGCAGTTGCGACTGCTGATTTAGATTATCACAAGTCATTTCAAGGAGTAAACTTGCATGGCCTGAAGAAGTTCTGCACTGGTTTGTCCCTCTACTAAGGATAGTCTAGTTCAAGATCCCTGTCCTGATAGTCAAAACCCTTTCTTAGACTGAAATGCTTTACTTGGAAGATCTTTACCTGGTAGTCTACTATAGGATGTTCTCATATGGCATTCCACATTCTCCAGTTGCATTCCATTGGCACCCAGCAGCTATTACTGAAATGGTAGTGGGGAAATTCCAGACCACGGGGAGAAGTCGCATGGAAGCTAGAGATTTAAGCTGGGCTGCTTCTCATAACACAAAGAAATGTGCAGCACTTGGACTGTAGACTCCAGATGTTGACTTAACCCATGTGCACTGGGAACACCTTTATTTGTTCTAGCATGCAAAACGTGCATGCCATGGAAGGAGGTATCTGGAGGAAGAAGTACTATGCTGATTTCCACCAACACCCCCAGCCTTCAGTACTGGGAATATAGGCACCATTTATTTTCCCATATGGCCAAAAAATTTTGTTTTATTATCTCAACATGGATCATTTGTGTTTGTAGACATAATCTTGTTTGTGTATGGAACCTCTAGCATAGAAGGAAACTGAGCAGTCACTGTGACTCGTATATTTTCATTATAATGATAGTTATACTTACATTACTGTCATGAATGCTACTTTCATTATAATAATATAATTGAAACTTATTTTTTAACATCAGGCCTTAGGCTGTAAAAAGCTTACAGGGCTCTTGATTATTTTTTAGAGCAATAGTTATAAAACCATATAACTGATACCTGTCTTCCTACAAATCATGCTACTTTTTACAGAAGAGGGTAACTAAATGTAGTAATTCATATAAAAATACAGTTTTCTGCTTTGATGGTTGCAATGTATTTACCCCTTGCAAGCATGAAATTACTGGGAATGTAAACTAGACAGTGTTTTTGCGAATGCCTTTCCTGAATAGTGAATGAACGCGTTCAATGTTACTCCATAGTTTTTATCTAAAATACTAAGTTTGGAATGAGATTAGTCATTCTAGATTAGTTTTTTAAATTAATGGCAAGTGGTAGGTTGGAAAATGGATTCTTCTTGTCTTCATTTTAGGCTGCATGTTTAGAGTCAGTTGCTGGACTTTCGGTTAACTCAATGGAACCTAAAGCAGTTTACAGAAGAGTTAACTGGTTTATCTGTTTTAATAATTGCTCTTGTAGACAGAGGCACTGTTAAAACTAAATTATTTCTTAGCTGAAGAGGGCTTTCAGGTCTAAGTTGAAGGCATGCTTTTAGCTGAGCTATAGTTTAGCTACTAAAGCTTATTTATGTTTGTTCAGATAACCACTTCTCTTAGAATTATTGTAAGTTGAAGCGTCTCTCTAGTAGAACTAGGAAAGAAAAAAAAATTGTTAATAAACAAAAGTGCAGAGTTGGAAAGGAGTATTCATCTTATGTGTAGCTTTCAGTCCCCTGCAACTAAAATTTCTCTGCACAGAACATCTTTGCTAATCCTTGGAGCATTCACCTGTTGTTCTGGGGGTTTTGTGCGTGTGTCATTGTTTTGTTTTTTCTTACCATGTAAAAGTTGCACAGTGTTCATAATGCTGGCTTTCTATCATATAGGAATGGTTATGCAGATGAGTCCTGGCTCATTGTAAACCCATCCTTCCCTTCTGGAAATTGCTATTTGGCTGAGTCAGCAGAAAGAGCTGGATGGCTGCTCCTCTGACACTCAGTGCTCATTGTGATCTTGTCCCTTAGCACAAGTCTGTGTCATCCACCAGATCAGGAGTCTTGAATGGGAAATAGGGTATGAGATATGGATGTGCATCCTGTTGTGCCGCTTTGCTGGAAGGGGAGGAGCCACTGCCTGGAGAAGCAACTCCTTATCTTTGGCTGTGACTGCCTCAGAACTTGGCCAAGATCATCTGCCTGTTTTTCCTAGGTGTAAGCAAGCAGCATGTATAGTGCATAGTCTGCATGTGCTAAAGAAAGTCAACAGCAAAGCACTGCTTACATCAATTACTATTTATTTAAACTAAAAGCTTCGCTTTTAAAGTAGATTAAGTAGTGTTTGTCTTACCTGTTTATAGAAGCTGTCATAAAGAAAGCTGCTCTGTTGTATTTATAATTTTCAAATGAAAGAAAAATAAAACGCTCATTTTCTGAAGTGAGAAGTTTTGTGACATGGTGATAATAAAGGTTGCATTGAGTAGTATAAATCATTGAATTGTATCGTAGGATCATAAAATGGTTTGGCTTGGAAG
Organism: Strigops habroptila; assembly: GCF_004027225.2. Classification (NCBI taxonomy): domain Eukaryota; kingdom Metazoa; phylum Chordata; class Aves; order Psittaciformes; family Psittacidae; genus Strigops; species Strigops habroptila. The sequence goes on from NC_044279.2 coordinate 15,592,921, forward strand.
GGACCTTTAAAGATCACCCAGTTCCAACCCCCTGCCATGGGCAGGGACACCTTCCACTAGAGCAGGTTGCTCCAAGCCCAGGGATGGGGCAGCCACACCTTTCCTGGGCAACCAGTTCTTGTGCCTCACCGCACTCATAGTAAAGAATTTCTTCCTAATGTCCAATTTAAATCTCCCCTTTGCCAGTTTAAAGCCATTCCCCCTTGTCCTATCCCTCCATGCCCCTGTAAAAAGTCTCTCTTCAGCTCTCCAGTACCCTTTAGGTACTGGAAGGTGGCTCTAAGGTCTCCCCGGAGACCTCCTCTTCTCCAGGCTGAAAAAGCCGAACTCTCACATCCTGTCTCTGTAGGAGAGGTGCTCCAGCCTTTAGATAAAGATCTGTGCTGCTTCGCTCTCACAGCGAAAGACCT